>NC_089511.1:46124417-46450806 GCF_036850995.1 Saccopteryx leptura | reverse complement strand
CTTGTTCTTGCATCATTTTTGCACTTTTTACTAACTTTTTTGTGTGCTATCATGGGGCTCTATCATGGG
The DNA here is from genome assembly GCF_036850995.1 of Saccopteryx leptura. NCBI lineage: Eukaryota > Metazoa > Chordata > Mammalia > Chiroptera > Emballonuridae > Saccopteryx > Saccopteryx leptura. Next base: position 46,450,737 of record NC_089511.1, on the reverse strand, counting down.
GCTGAAGAAAGGGAGTGTAATAAGGACAGTGGTGAGAAGAAGAGAATGATGTCGATAGAAGTAAAGCAAGAAATAATAGAAAAACATGAGACATGAGAGTGATATGGTGTAAGAGTGATTGAACTGGCAAGGCTGTACAACCACAATACATCTACAATTTGTACCATCCTTAAACAAAAGGATGCCATCAAAAGTGCAAATCCAGCTAAAGGAACTGCAATTCTGTCCCAATTAAGGACAACTATCTGTGAAGAAATGGAGAAGCTTCTGCTGGTGTGGGTGAAAAAGCTGGCAGGAGATACAGTGACAGAGACTGTAATATGTGAAAAGTCATGTATTATTTAAGGCAACTTGAAGAAGAAAGAACCATCAACCTCAAAAGAGGCAGCAGAAGATACGTTTAAGGCAAGTCACGGCTGGTTTGAAAATTTCAAGAAGAGATCTGGCATCCACTCGGTGGTGAGGCCTGGTGCAGCTGCGAGTGTTGACAATAAGGCAGCTGAGGAGTACATTGCATGTCTTGCTGCGCTTATCACAAAGGAAGGCTACATCCCCCAACAAGTGTTCAACTGTGACAAAACAGGATTGTTTTGGGAAAAAATACCCCAGAGGACTTTCATCACCTCGGAGAAGAAGAAGCTGCCAGGCCATAAACCCATGAAGGACCTTCTGACCCTTGCATTGTATGCAAATGCTAGCTATCTGGTGACTGTAAAGCCGGGGTCTCAAACTCAACTCAGCATGTGGGCCGCAGAGCAAGATCATAGCCGTTCGGAGGGCCGCACTAGGTCTACAAAAGGCAACTGTTACGCAACACTTTTCTCACTGCAGTTGAAAACAAAAGAAAATCAGTACAACAAGCACAATCGTACATGCAGTTTACTCAGTGTCACAAAACGACCAGATCGCATCACAACTGCTGTTAACTAAGCTAATATCCAGCTAGGATGCTAGAGAAATGAAAAATACAAGTAGGCCCCTAGGCTTACTTAATTTTATCCAAAATATTTTGAACTTCGTGGATTAGTCTGCGGGCTGCACAAAATTGTTTGGCGGGCCACATGCAGCCCGCGGGCCACGAGTTTGAGACCCCTGCTGTAAAGTAAAGCCACTGCTAGTGTATCATTCCGAAACTCCTCGAGCCTTTAAGACTCACAGATTCTTAAAGAAAAACTGCAGGTTATGTGGCGCGCCAATAGGGCATGGGTTACGCGGCAGTTTTTTATTGAATGGGTAAATCTTGTCTTTGGTCCTGCAGTGAATAAATATCTTTAAGAAAATAAACTCCCGATGAAAGCATTGCTAATCCTTGATAATGCTCCAGCCCACCCACCAGGTCTTGAAGATGACATTCTCGATGAGTTCAAATTCGTGAAAGTCCTCTACCTCCCACCTAACATGATTTCAATCTTGCAACCTATGGATCAGCAGGTCATTTCCAACTATAAAAAGCTTTACACAGCCTGACCAGGCGGTGGCGCAGTGGATAGAATATTGGACTGGGATGCAGAGGACCCAGGTTCGAGACCCCTGAGGTCGCCAGATTGAGCGCGGGCTCATCTGGTTTGAGCAAAAAGCCCGCCAGCTTGAACCCAAGGTTGCTGGCTCCAGCAAGGGGTTACTCGGTCTGCTGAAGGCCCGCGGTCAAGGCACATATGAAAAAGCAATCAATGAACTAAGGTGTTGCAACACGCTATGAAAAACTAATGATTGATGCTTCTCATCTCTCTTCGTTCCCGTCTGTCTGTCCCTGTCTATCCCTCTCTCTCTCTGAAAAAAAAAAAAAAAAAAAAAAAAGCTTTACACAAAGCACTTGGTCCACCACTGCTTTGAGGTGACTGAGAATACAATTCTAACCCTTCGAGAGTTTTGGAAAGATCACTACAACATCGTGATATGTTTACACATTATTGACTTGACATGGCAAGAGGTTACAAGAACCTTGAACTCGGCATGGAAAAAGTTATAGCCTGATGTTGTTGCAGACAGGGACTTCGAAGGATTCGAACCAGAGACCGAGACCGAGGTAGAAGCGTTGGAGGAGATTGTGTCCCTTGGAAAGTCGATGGGTCTGGAGGTAGATGAGGGTGACGTAAACAAGCTTGTTGAGAAACATGAGGAGGAACTCTCAACTGAGGAGTTGAAGGAGCTGCAGATGATGCAAGATATGGAGCTTCTGCAAGAGATTAGTAGTGAGGAGGAGGTAGAGTCGGAGGAAGTGATTTCAAGTGAAATTAAAGACATGCTGGCAATGTGGGAGAAGCTTTCAAGTTTCATTGAAAAGAAACACCCAGAAAAAGTTTCAACTGGTTGTGCTTCAGCACTTTTTAATGACACTTGTTTGTTACATTTCCGTAACATTTTAAAAGGCAGGCAAAAGCAAACCTCTTTGGATAGATTTTTATTCAAAAGTCCTGCAAGTGAAAGTGTCGAAAGTGCAGCCAAAAAGGCAAAAACAGGTGATGATTAAATGAAAAATACATAATGTTAAGCTTAGGTTAAGTTTAAAGTTAGAAAGTGCATTTATTTTACAATTAAGTTTTTGTGGTTTTATTTTAAGTAAAGAAAGTGCAGTTTTAGTTTATATTTAGTGTTAAGAAAGTGCAGTTTTAGTTTACGTGTCTACAGTGCCTGCATCCCTTCCTCCCTCCCTCCTCTTCTACCATTCACCTCCGTTAGCCACACTTGTCTGTCTCCAAGGTAAGAATGCAGTACTAAATAACACTATTTTCTTTTATTTCATATATTTTGTTATGCATTGGTAAAGTACACGTCTGTTTATTAATTAAAAACATGTCTTTTTTCATAATTTGGGTGGTTTGAGGATGGAACGGATTAAATTTATTTCAGTTCTTTTAAATGGGAGAAATTTGTTTGATATACGAGTTGACTGACTTACGAGCTCGGTTACAGAACGAATTAAACTTGTACCTCAAGGTACCACTGTATGAGAAAGCAATCGATGAACAACTAAAGTGTCACAACTGCAAGTTGATGCTTCTTATCTGTCTGTCTCTCTCTTGCTTGCTCACACACACACAAAAAACAAACAGTTAAAAAACCCCACATTACTTGCATTAAACTTACCATCCTAGTAACTCTATGAAGTAGGTTCTGTGAAGTAGGGCCCACCACAGGGGCAGCCCCTTGCCCACTCTCACACAGCAAGCCTACACCCTGTCATTGGGTGCTCAGACCAGTTCTCAAAGGCTCTGAGTGTCCAGGCCCCTGCTATTTCTTGGCTGTAAAACCTTGGGGAACTCATTCTCTTTTCTGAGCCTCAGTTTACATATAGGCCTCAGTATCATTGTTAATCGGTATTAACGATGTTCACAATTCTTTGAAATAGGTTCTATGACTATGGTCACTTCAGATGAGAAAAACTTAGCAAGGGACAGTAACCTGGCCAGGTCACACAGCAAGTTGCTGCACTGAGTATGAGGTCTCTGTGACTCCCCCAGAGTTCTGTGTTACTACTGTCTAAACTAGGCAAACATAATTTATAATTCCACTGTACAAACAGGAAGATTGAAGCTCTCCAAAGAGGTCAAGCCAATTAACCAAGGTAGCAATGGGAATCCGTAGATGTCACAACCACAGGATTTCATTCTTCTACCCTGCTTTAAGTCCAGCCACGGCACAGGGGTCAAGCTCTGTTTTCCTGGCAGCCTGACCTCACCTTCATCAGGCTGCTCCTTCCTGGCTGGCTCCTCACTTGTCGGCACTAAGCACCCACCTTTAGTCAGGGCTTCAACCCTCTACCCATGCCCACTGGCCCCAGCCAGCCCCTCACCAACGCAGGCCATGCGGGTCATGTCCAGGCGGTAGCCATCGAAGCAGTCGCAGGTGAAGCCCTCGGGGACACGCACGCAGCGGCCGTGGGCACAGCCGTCCAGGATCCCACACTCCTCCGCCTCCAGCCCCTGGTAGGGCCCAGCCAGGGTGCCTGGAGAGAATGCACCAACTCCTTGATTCAGGGTCTGCGCCCTCTCTCCCTTATTTCCCCAAGGCAGGGTGTGCCCCTGGCTCTAAATGTCCTTACTGAATGGTCTATCCCTCTGCAGGGGGCCCTGCTGGGCCAGGAGGTGTATCTCGCTGTGCTCTCCCCAGCTTTCCCTCTGTCTGCACCTCTTTTTTTTTTTTTTTTTGTATTTTTCTGAAGCTGGAAATGGGGAGAGACAGTCAGACAGACTCCCGCATGTGCCCGACCAGGATTCACCCGGCACGCCCACTAGGGGCGATGCTCTGCCCAGCAGGAGGCGATGCTCTGCCCCTCCGGGGGGTCGCTCTGCCGCGACCAGAGCCACTCTAGCGCCTGGGGCAGAGGCCTAGGAGCCATCCCCAGCGCCCGGGCCATCTTTGCTCCAATGGAGCCTTGGCTGCGGGAGGGGAAGAGAGAGACAGAGAGGAAGGAGGGGGGGGGGTGGAGAAGCAAATGGGCGCTTCTCCTGTGTGCCCTGGCCGGGAATTGAACCCGGGTCCCCCGCACGCCAGGCCGTCGCTCTACCGCTGAGCCAACCGGCCAGGGCCTGTCTGCACCTCTTGGTGGGTCTACAGGTATGTCTCTGTTCTTTCCGACTGCATCTGTGTTTTCCCATCTCTCTGATCCTGTCTCTCCCCCTGGCTTGTTTCTGCATCTCTCTCCCTCCTTCCTATCTCAATATCTGTACAGCTCGGTCCTCATCTCAGATCCCATAAGCCTTCAGTGCTCACCAGCATAGCCTCCACCTTCACGTGGCTCATCAGGCTCTGGGAAGGAGCCGCGGGTGTCGCGGGACCGATAACGCCAGCGGGTACTCGGGCCAGGTGGAACAGGAGCCTCAGATTCGCCATAGGGACCACCATCATCCTCAAAGTCAGGCATGTCGAAGGGTGGCACCCCGTAGGGGGCCTCCCGGCGGGCGAAGGGCCCAGGTGGTGGTGGGTAGGGGTCATAGGGTAGCACAGGTGGTGGGTACAACTCGGGCCCATATGGAAGGCCCTGGTATGGTGGACCTAGGTCTGGACCATACTCGTAGGGGAGTCCAAAGCCACCTGGCCGTGGGGGGCCATATGCAGGGGGTCGCAGCACATTGCACAGGGCCTCAAAGTCATCTGTGAACAGGAGCCAAGCCTAACAGTCATCCCTTGCTTGTCTTGCACCCACCATTCATGTCCCCCCCTGTGGTTAGAACCCAGAGGAGGTGGGAGGGCCTCAGGCTGAGGAATGGAAGGGGCTTCAGAGGAGGAGGCTGGGCTTGCAGGGTGAGGATCAGAGGTTCTGGAGCCAGGATTGAGGGTCCAAAGGCTGAGACTAGGATTCCAAGGTGCTGGGGGTCAGGATGACTAAGGACTGCAGTTGAAAGTTATGGTCCAACTTGCCGGAATTAGGAGGACCCATGGGAACTCAGACTAGGGGCCGACAGAAATGGTATTCTAGTGTTTTAGTGACCAGGACTGGGAATTCCCAGAAACTGCTACTGGGGGTCTGAGGGACCAGGATGCATGGGAGGAGATCTGAGCCACAGGACCTGGAGGTCTGAGGACTGAGGATGGGGTCTTTGGGCCTGGGGCTGGGCTGGGTTCCCAAGGCTGGGGATTAAAGGAATCGAGGGCTTTAAGAGCCAAGACCTGGGGATCTCTGGGGCTGTATGTTGGGGTCCAAGGCACTGGAACTGGGAGGCCTGTGGATTATGATCAGAGAGTCTACGGGCCGGGATGGTGGGGTCTGAGCAACTGGCATTGGAAGTCTAAGAGTCCAGGATTTGGGGCACTGTGTCTCATGGGCTGTTTTGAAGTTCTGAAGACCAGGAGTTGAGGGCCTGAGAGAGCAGACCTCAAGGCTCTATTCAGCTGCAACTATGATGGTCCCTGCTGCTAAGACTGGGAGATCTTGGGATGTGACTTGGGGAGTAAGAGACCAAGATTTAGGGATGGGCTAGAGTATAGGGGTCTGAGTAGCTGAGTTCGGGGAGATTTGGGAGTCTAATCACTGGGTCTCAATCTAAGAGTGTTAGGGGCCTAGATTTGGAGCCTGAGAGGCAAGGCTTCTGAGTGCAGCCCAAGAAGGTGGCAATACCTGAGTCCTGGGCAGGGCAGAGGGCACAGTCCATTCCCCATGCCTCCCCATAGAGGCAGCAGCACTCTGTGTAGGTGGCCTGACGATCCAGTCGTGGGCGACTGCACACGAGGTCAGCCCCCACTTCCTGCCAGCACACTCCCAGGTTGTCCTCTGAGGGCGGAGAAAACATACATCAGGGTGGGGCTGACACTTAGATCCTCCCAAATGCTCAGCCTCCTCTTCTGCTGGAGGAGCCCAGCCACCTCTGCCTATCACAAATCCTCATCAGCTGTGATCTGACACCCAGAAGCCCTCTGAGATATATTCCAAGGTTCTGATATGAGGACAGGGCTTGGTCTGGCATGAGGCCGTCATAGGAGGAGAGAGCAGGGGCGTTCCAATGGCTGGGAGAGAGGGTTTGAGAAAGCTCTGGCCAAGCCCGGCTTCTGGAGCAGCAGTTGATTTCCCTCTCTGAGCATTGTTGGAGTGAAGTGTTTGGGGATGTTGTAGGAACAAAGTTTGGGTCTGTGGGCAAAAGAAAGAGAAAGAAAGAACTCAAAGAGATAGAGACAAACACATCCAAACAGTCAGAGATTTTAAGAGAAACGGATAAGCAAAGATGCAGAGAGGGACAGAAAGAAACAGACCCAGAAACAACAAAAGACCCAGAAAGTGTCAGTCAGAGAAAAACCTAAAGACAGAAACCCCCAGAAAGGTGGAAGGAGTCAGAGTTACACAGGGAAATAACAGGGAGAACGCCTTTAGCAAGCAGTTGGACCAGGCCCTGTTCTGTCCTTTAAAATAAAATTCCTCTCAACAGTCTCATAAGTTAGGGCTACCGTCAATTCACTCGATATGCACAAAAGAAACTGGGATCCAAGGGGCTGGGCGGCGTGGGAAAGACTGGGCGGGGCGTAATCGGCTAGGTGGGGAGGGGCGGGCCCGAGGCGGTTACCGAGATTCTGGCTCTCGTTGGAGACGCAGCGGCGCCGTGAGCCATCCAGCACCAGTGGAGGCTCGCACGTGCAATGATAAGAACCCACGGTGTTGACGCAGCGGCCGCCCTCACAAGCCGGCTCATCATCTGCGCATTCGTCGTTATCTAAGGTGGCATGGGGAGTGGTTAAGAAGCAGGCCTCTGTCCTTTCCCAGTTCCCTGGTGCACTGACAATGATAGATGGAGTCTGGACTTCAGGAAGGGCTTCCTGCTAGTAGTGGCCACATTCCAGAGAAAGGCTGTCGTACTGGAAGGTTCAGGAGAGTTTTGGGGGGAATGGTGGGGGTGGGCTCGTACCGATACACTCCAGTCGCTGGGCATGGTAGTAGTACCCGTTGCTACAATAACACGAGTAGCCTGGGGCCGTGTTCACGCACACACCGCTTTTGCACACCTGGTCTCGGAACAGCTGGCACTCATCCACATCTGCAGGAAGGATGGTCAGAAGCATGCCCCCACCAAAAGAGATGGGTGTGGGCCAGGGTATGAAGTGGACCAGGATGGGGGGCGGGGTGTGTGTGGTTGTGTGGCATGACCAGGGAAGAGGAAGACAGAGAGATGGTGATAGAGACCCAGAGATAGAATAGGGGAAGATGGAGACAGACAGACTGCGGGGGTGGGATGGGTGGGAGGAAACAGAGAAGCGGATAGGGTGAGAGAGGGAAAGAAAGAAAACAGGGACAGGGTGGGCAGGAGCTGGGCCTGGGGGCCGAGGGTAAGGGGGACTTAGTCTGGCCTCACCTCTCCGGAGGCTGGGGTCTCCGCTGGGTGCCAGATAGCCCCGGCCATGGGGGCACAGTGACTGGTATTCAGCTGCACACAGAGACAAGGCTAAGCCCAGACCCCAGCATCCCAGCCCCACCCTGGGCCTGCCCAGGCCCGCCTGTCTCAGTGCTTGCTCTGGCCCCGTGTCCACCCTTCACCCTAGTCTTCCGGCCCTCATGCCTGTTTGTGCCCAACCCAACCTCATGCCCACTACCCAAACCCTCAGCCCTGTGTCCACCCCGCAACCCACGCCCACCTGTCTCAGTGCCTGGACACTGCTGGATGCGGCAGCCGCTGCCCCAGCCCTCTCCCACAGTACAGCAGCACTCCTGCCACGTCACGTTCCGTGCCAAGATGTTGTCACATGCATCTGGAGCTGCTGTGTCAAAGTAGCACTCCCGGCGCCCACTGCCCACAGGTCCCTGCCTTGGTGGGCTGGGCCGGTGGGGCGGGGGTGGGGGTGGTGGCCTGGCTGGCAGACCAGGGCTGGCAGGTGCCTGGGGCTGAGAGCCTGGGAATATGCCTGCGGAGACAAGAGGCTTTAACCAGTGTGGGCGGAGCCTTCAGCCTCCATAATATAAACGGGGAAACTGGGGCCCAAAGGGCTCCCAGCCATTAGTGGCAGAACTAGACTCCACTCTATCATTGTCCCTTTCTCCTAGTCTCATATCCTATGACTCCCACCTCACACTCTCCCAGACATCTGGCCATCATCGCAGCTGCACTTTGGGTAGGAAGAAAGAGTTCCCTGACCTCCTGGATGCCTCCTTGGGTTCTTATATCCAGTGTGTTCCCAAATGGCCTTGGAGTCTTCACCCCCAAACCTAGGCCTGGGTTAGGGCACCTCTTCCGGATCCAGGCACCCCTATAGCTTGTCCACTAGGCCTCTTGAGTGTTTCTCTCCACCTGCCCTCTCTTCTCCTCCTATAGCTGCTGCCTTGATCCAGTCCTGTCCTCTGCCTGGTTCCTGCCCCACCTTGCTGCCTAGTCTCCCAATGCCAGGGTTACTTCCTCCAACCCATCTTCACATGGCAGCCAAAGCTTTCAATATCTGATCACACTTCCCTTCCTGTTCAGAACCCTTCCATGGTGCCAGGGTAACCTCGGGACAAGTCTAGCCTCCTGACCACAGTGAGTCAGTATGACCTGGCACCGGCCTCTTTCTGTGGCTTCTCTCCCTACTCCTTCCCTTGCTCTGTACAGTCGGCCTCCCTGAACTTACTTCAGCTTCTCCAACATGCCAGGCCCTCTCTTGCTTTGCCAGATCTTGCTTTCTCTGACCTGAATGTCATCCTCACATTCTTACCCACTTCACCTGGCTCGTTTCTACTCATCCTACTGTTCTTAGTTCGGACATCCCCTCCTACAGGAAGCTAACTCCTCTCCCTAACTCCTCTCCCAGGCTGGGGCAAGCACTTCCTCTGGAGTACCACAACCCAGTGGCCTTTCCTCAAGACAGGCTTATTCTCTCTGGCCTGTGCTTCCTCATCCCAGCCCTGATTTCTCTGGATTGTCACCATCTAGTGATATCTCTGCCAGCCCCCACTCTACTGTGAATCTCTTCAAGACAGAGTGGTCTTCCCTGTTCACTATTGTGTTCCCAGTACCCAGAATAGGGACTAAAGACAGTGGATGCCCTGTGAACATTTGTTGAATTAGGGAATCTGATAAATTCAGGCAAAGCCAAGATCTTGTTCTTCTGACTCGGAGTCCCACTATCCAGGTTAACTCGAGTTCTGAAGATTTTTGTCATTTAAAATAATGGCATTTGGTATGCTCTCCCTCTTGGGAGCAAGCACAAGCCTTTCCCATTCCCCCTTCTTCCCCCACAGGTGTGTGTATCTCCTAAACACTAAGGGTCCTCATGAGACTGGCACCTTGCAATGGGCGGTGGCAGCTCATCCCAGGTTAACCCCCAGAATCTGTCCCCAAGGTCTCCTTTTCTCTTACTTCCGAGTGAGCCAAAGCAGCCCCGCCTAGGCTCTCCTGTGGCTTCCTCTATCCTAAACCCTTCCTGTTTCTTTTTTTTTTTAATTTTTTTTTTTTTAAATATTTTATATATTGATTTTTTTTTTTTTTTTTTTTTAGAGAGAGGGGAGAGAGAGAGAGAAGGGGGAGGAGCAGGAAGCATCAACTCCCACATGTGCCTTGACCAGGCAAGCCCAAGGTTTCAAACCGGCAACCTCAGTGTTCCAGGTTGACGCTTTATCCCACTGCGCCACCACAGGTCAGGCAACCCTTCCTGTTTCACTGTCCCCAGTTTTAATAAATGTACTCTCAAAATAAATAAATAAATAAAACAAAACAATGGCATGTAACTGATGGCAGCTGTCCACCTCTGGAATGGTTAGATCACATCATTTTTCCGTGGGGCAAGCAGCCCTCAGTTAAATAGACACACATAGTCTTACCAGCAGAAGTCCGTGGGGGAACACAGCGTCCAGTCATGGGGTCAAACTCCTCAGGACTGGTGGGGCAGACACAGAGGAAGGAGCCTTCCACATTCTCACAAAGGGCAGCTCCACACACACCCTGTAGTGTTTCACATTCATTCACATCTGTGAGCAGGAGACAACAGGGGAGAGGAAGTCAGTGGTGGTAAATTCTGATTCTGAAGGTCTAATATAATGGATAATGGTAAATTCTGATTCTGAACTTTCAAATATAATGGATATTTTTAATGGCCCAGACCCCGTCATCTCTTCTGGTGACAAACCCTGAATTTCCCTTCAGAGCCTTCTGCTCATTTTTAGCTCATGTGTATTGAGCAGGGCTCCATCTACTCTAGGGTTGGGAATAGGTCCCAGGTATAGCCAACCAGATTGCCGCATTTCTCTGGTTCAGAGACAGGTGGAGCCTAAGCTAGGCCAATCAAATTCAGTTCCGGGACTTTGCCTGGAAATACTGAGAAAGAGCCTCCCTCTGTAGCTAGAGTTGCCAAGCTGAGGACAATGTTAGCTGGAGGTGCTATGGGCCACCTTTGTCACTGTAAAATGATAGTCTGCTGAAAATAAATGTAGTAGAAGAAAGCAAGCTAAAAGAGGAAGGCAGGAAGCCTTCCTGGATCCAAGCATGCCTGAAGTTCACCTATATCCCAGGACTCCACAGTTTCAATCCCTTTTAAAGAAATAGAGCCTGTTGTGTTGGCATCTGTCAAAACTTAGGGAATGTATAATGAAGGTTTATGCATTTCACTGTATATAAATTGATCTACATGTAAAAATATTTGTAAATACATACTGAATTCTGGTTAATGATATGCATACTGAAGAATTTAGAAAGAAGTGTACTTGATGCCGGTAATTTAATTTTAAATCTATCCAAAAAAATTAACTGGATTTATGGATAGATATATGTAAAATGATAATAACAGAATACAGGTCATACTGTATATTTGGAAAATGTCTTCAAAAAATGATGGGGAAAAATAAAGCACGTTTATATACATTTAAGATTAGCGCATTTTACATACTTTATGTGTGATTTTTTAAAAGCATTCCCAAAATAAAATCTAAACAAAGAGAGTTTCCTGACATAAAGATGATCTTATATCCCAAGGTCTAAGTTCCACATCCCGAAAGTTTACTTGTTCAAATCTATGAAGAAGGGCTGGGCCTGACCCACCTCTTTCCCACCCCGTGGCCCCACCCACCCCCTGGAGCCCCGTACCCACGCAATGACGCCCATCCCGTGCCCCCTCGTAGCCCTGGTCACAGAGGCACTGGAAGGAGCCAGGCAGGTTCTGACATACAGCATGGGCCCCGCAGAAGGACCGGTTCCGGCATTCGTCCATATCTGCAACCAGCAGACAGTCAGGCCATTGCTGGACCTTCTATCTCCTCCACAGTTCACCCAATGCCTGACGGACACCCACCCTGGCATCCTCCCCCAGGCGTGGGCTGGTAGCCAGGGTCACAGGCTGGCATGCAGCGGTAGGAGCCAGGGGTGTTTTCACAACGCTGGGCTCCACAAATTGCAGGGCCATATTCTTGGCACTCATCCACATCTGCAAGAGTGGGGACAAGGGAAGGGAAGGAGAGGAGAGTCACAGGCCTGGATTTACAGGTTCCTGATGCCACTTCTAGTTCTCATGACTGAGACGCCTCTATCAATCTGGTATTCTAGGAGTCTGAGCTTCTAAAGATTGACAGGTGATAACTCCCTATGGTGTCATGGCCATTTCTCACATAGCCCGAACCTGGACCCACCTCAGGCTTTTTCACTTGCTGTTCCCTCTGACAGGAACACTTTCCTCAGCTATTGGCATGGCTTCCTCCCTCACTTCACTCAAGTGTCTAAGTCAAGCCCTCCTAGCACCCCTCCCCCACTGCCCTGTCATCTCTGTCCATTTATCCTGCCATAATTTTTTTCCTTCCTTCCTTCCTTCCTTCCCTCCTTCCCTCCTTCCTTCCTTCCTTCCTTCCTTCCTTCCTTCCTTCCTTCCTTCCTTCCTCCCTTCCTTTTTTATTAAGTGAGAGGCGAGGAGGCAGAAAGACAGACTCCCGCATGCACCCAGACTGAGATCGACCCAGCATGCCCCCAACCTGGGGATGCTCTGCCCATCTGGGCTGTTGCTCCATTGCTTGGCAACTGAGTCATTTTTAGCTCCTGAAGCAAGGCCATGGAGTCATCCTCAGTGCCCTGGGCCAACTGCTTGAACCTTTTGAGCTATGGCTATGGGATAGGGAGAGAGAGAGAGAGAGAGAGAGAGAGAGAGAGAGAGAGAGAAGGGGGAGGAGTAGAGAAGCAGATGGTTGCTTCTCCTGTGTTCTCTGACTGGGAATCGAACCTGGGACTTCTACATGCCAGGCCAACGCTCTATTGCTAAGCCAACTGGTCAGGGCCTATCCTGCTATAATTTCCTTTTTAATTTGACATATTTGGCCCTGGCCGGTTGGCTCAGCGGTAGAGCGTCGGCCTGGCATGCGGGGGACCAGGGTTCGATTCCCGGCCAGGGCACATAGGAGAAGCGCCCATTTGCTTCTCCACCCCCCCCTCCTTCCTCTCTGTCTCTCTCTTCCCCTCCCGCAGCCAAGGCTCCATTGGAGCAAAGATGGCCCGGGCGCTGGGGATGGCTCCTTGGCCTCTGCCCCAGGCACTAGAGTGGCTCTGGTCGCGGCAGAGCGACGCCCTGGAGGGGCAGAGCATCGCCCCCTGGTGGGCAGAGCGTTGCCCCTGGTGGGCATGCTGGGTGGATCCCGGTTAGGCGCATGCGAGAGTCTGTCTGACTGTCTCTCCCCGTTTCCAGCTTCAGAAAAATACAAAAAAAAAAAAAAAAAATTGACATATTATAGCCATCCCCTACAATGCAAACTCCACACAGCAGGGTGTCTGTCTTGTTCCCCACTATATTCCCTGGGCATGGTACACTACATAACATATATAACATACAGTAGGTACCACAGGTTGTTTGTGGAGTAAGTTTTAAATTAATTTACCACATTATTATCTGTCCTCCCCATACACATCAACTCCATGAAGGTATTGTGTTTAACTTACTGCCTGTTGTGCCCCCAGTATCCTGCACACAGCAGGTGCTTACTGCATTTTTGTGGAATTAGTGAATGGGCCCCTGAAACTAGGTTTCCATGAGTCAGAGGTCTGGCAACCAGAGAGCCAAGGCAGCCAGCCCACAGCCATTTCTTTCTTTCTTTTTTTAATTAAAAAAAAACAACCACTTATTGCTTGATTTTAGCAAGAGAGGAATGGAAATGAGAGACAGAGAGAGAGAAACCCAGGAACATCAGTCTGTTCCTGTATGTGCCCTGACCAGGGATCAAACCAGCAATCTCTGCAGTTCGGGATGATGCTCTAACCAACCAAGCTATCTTGCCAGGGCCCACAGTAATTTCTTCTGTTCCACAAAATGCTGACCCACATTCCATCCAAAAAAAAAAAATCTTAGATTAGTCCTAGCCTCGTCTCAGCCAGCAGCCTGCCAGAGCCTGCTGGGGAAACGGGGCAAGAGGGCTGAGGGGTGAGAGGTGAGAAGTGAGGGGTGAAGGGTGAGGTGGGGTTACGGAGGGCTGGAAAGGCATGGGAAATGAGAAGAGTAGGCAAGGGGTAGTCTACAGGCGGAGCAGAGACAGAAAAGTATAGACCTGTAGTTCCCAAGGCCTGGAGAAGTCCGAGGAAAAGCAAAAGAACTAATCTGGAGAGACAAATAGCACTTTGAAGGGCAGAGGTTAAGTGGGCAGGGGCCAGTGTTTGGAGAAACCTGAAGAATGTCACATTGGGAAAGGCTGGGGAGCAGGACAGCGAAGGTTGTGCCTCTTTGGAGGGACAGCGGGAAAGAGAGCGAGTGGTGGAAGGTAGAAAAAGTACAGGTCCAAAGAGAAGGGGCCTGAAGAGGGAGAAACAGGGAGTTTTAATCAGACTGACAAAAGGGAGGGAGGATAACTGTCCTTATGTGAGGAGTTAACTTGTTGGGATAACTCAACCTGCTGATGGGGTATGGACTGCTTCTGAAAGCGAGGCTTGGCCTGGTCCCTGAGAGTAGTGATACCCCCCACCCTCCCACTTTGCCTCTACAAGAAAATACAAGACATACTAAATTTTTTTTTAATTAAAATAATATTAGAGCCTGGCTGGGTAGCTCAGGTGGTTAGAGTGTCATCCCCATACACTTGGTTGTGGGTTCTATACCCAGTCAGGGCACCTACTAGCATCACCTAATGAATGCATAAATGTGAAAGAGAAACAAAATGATGTTTCTCTCTCTCTCCCTTCCTCTCTCTCTCTCTCAAATTGGTAAATAAAAGTTTTATTTTAATTAGCCCTGGCTAAAGCATTGACCCGGCTCACCAGGGGTCACAGGTTCCAAGAAGCAATCAATGAATACACAACTAAATGGAACAACTAAGTGAAACGAGTTGATGCTTTTCTTCTCTCTCCTTTCCCCTTCCTCTCTCCCTTCCTCTCTCTCTCTCAAAACAATGGAAAAGTTAAAAAAACAAATTTAAAAAATTAAAATAATGCCTGACTAGTGGCGGTGCAGTTGATAAAGCATCGACCTGAGACGCTGAGGTCCCAGGTTCAAAACCTGATGTCTCTGGCTTGAGCACAGGCTCGCCAGGTTGAGTGTGGATCACTGGCTTGAGCGTGGGATCATCGACATGATCCCATGATCGCTGACTTGAGCAAGGGGCCACTGGCTCGGCTGCAGCATACCCCCAAGTAATCAATGAACAACTAAAGTGCCACAAATATGAGTTGATTCTTCTTATCTCTTTCCCTTCCTGTGTCTGTCTCTTTCGCTAAAAAATAAAATTAAAATAATATTGAATGTCAACTGTAATTCACAAATAAAAAGAATTTAAAGAAAATGAAAAAGACACACTGGTGGCTTATTTCCAGTACAGAGATGGGGAAAGACTTAAATGCATTGGTTGAAGTCCTTTCTCTCCCCACAAGTCCGTGAGGCAGGCGGTCCCCAAGGGAAGTAACTCCATCAATTTAAAAGCGAGGGCAACCTGACCAGGCGGTGGTGCAGTGGATATAGCGTGGGACTGGGACACGGAGGACCCGGATTCAAAACTCCGAGATCATGGCTTGAGCACGGGCTCATCCCGCCTGAGCATAGGCTCACCGGCTTGAGCACAGGGTCGCTGGCTTGAGCCCAAAGGTTGCTGGCTTGAAGCCCAAGATTGCTGGCTTGGGCAAGGGGTCACTCACTCTGACGTAGCCCCACTCAAGGCACATATGAGAAAAGAAAGCAATCAATGAACAACTAAGGAGCCACAACTAAGAAGAACTGATGCTTCTCATCTCCCTTCCTGTCTGTCTGTCTCTGTCTCCGTAAAACAAATAAAAAATAAATAAAAGCAAGGGCAGTAGTCTCACCGTCACAGGTGCCCTCAGGGCCCGCGTTATAGCCAGGGTCGCAGTCTCGAACACAGCGGTAGGAGCCAGGGGAATTCTCACAACGCTGGGAGCCGCATAGGGCTGGGCCACGCTCGCGACATTCATCCACATCTGAGGGGTGAAGCAGATGAGGCAGGGTGGAAGTAGGGGAGATAGGGAGGCAAAAGAGAAAAAAATGGAGGGGGCAAAGGAGGGGTGAAGACAGCCAAGAGGGGGAGGCAGGGACGCAGAGAAGAGAGCAACAGGGTAGAAGAGGCAAGACAGGAGTCCAAGGATAGGAGGGAGAGATCAGACCGTGGCGGGGCATCTCACCGAGGCAGGAGGCGAGGTCTGGGCCAGCGCGGTGTCCCGGAGGACAAACGCACTCAAAGGACCCGTCGGTGTTGGTACAGATGCCGCTCTGGCAAAGGTCCTCCTCACTGCATTCGTCGACATCTGCGGGACAGTAACCAGTATCCTGCCGACATCCTCCTCCGCTTAACCTCCTAAGTCACGCCCCTTCACAGCCCTCTCCCCGCCCCTCTGGCTCCAAAGCAATCAATAGTTTTTCCCGATCTGTCTCAGACTCCTCCCTTTCCTGCAAGCCCCACCCCGACAAGCTTACACCTTGTTCTTTTCAATCACTGCCCAGCTATCCAGATTCAGCCCCACCTCTTTCTCCTCCAAACCTTGCCCCCAAGATGCATCAAGACTCCAGTCCAAAATATAGACTCCCCATTCCGCCCTTGGGTTCGGACTACTTGTTTTGTCTTTTCCTGGTATAAGAGCACCCTTCCCGGGTCCAGGCCCAGCCTGGGTACAGACCGAGACAAGAGGCACCGCGGGGTCCGGGCCGGTAGCCGGGGGCACAAGTGCAGGCAAAGGAGCCGTCGGTATTGAGGCACTCGCCGTGGGGGAAGCAAAAGTCGCCCTCGAGGCACTCGTTCACGTCTAGGATACAGGAGAGATAGAGCTGGGGGCCACTGGATCCACCCCCGAGACCCAAGCCCCGCCCACAAAGCGTCAAGCTTGCCCCCAAGGGGCACCAGAAGACAGGTTTCTAAGCTCCACCCACAGCTCTTCACTCCAACTTCCATCTCCCTAGTAGGCTTCGCGCTGGAACCCAGGGCCATCTCACAGGCTCTCCAGTCCTTGTCCTATCCTGCCCACCTGCGCAAGGCCCGGGCCGGCCAAGCGGTGCCCGGTAGCCAGGTGCGCAGCTGCAGTGAAAGGAGCCTTCGGTGTTAGTGCAGTAGCCGTGGGGGCCGCAAGAGGCGCCTGAACTGCATTCGTCCACATCTGTGGGAATGGAGATTTTCAGAAGGGGTGCAGTCTAGAGACACACCAGACTGATCCCCTTGGGACAAGGAGTCTGGAAGGATGGTGGGAATTGACTTGGGTTGAATATGAGGTGAAGGCTCAATGGCAAAAGTGGGTTGAGGAGACCAGGATTTTCTGATTCTGGGGACCATGATTGGGGGTCCTGTGGGTCTGGGTTTCTGGGAATTCCCTATGCCAGGATCCAGGGGTCAGGTGAAGGGACTCTGGACTGATACAGAGGTCAGAAATTAATTAGAATAATGGGTCAGGTAAGGGGGGGTCCTCAGGTTACAACAGTCTCGCCATATGACGTTTTGAGTTTACAATGCTCACTCCCATAAAAACTTTAAAAAATTGAGACATGAGTGTTTGGGCTTATGCCCTTAGCCTCTTACTTATGGACTATGTGGGCAAACTAGGTTAGTTGTACGCCTTGGAAGAGTATTCAGTAAAGCTGTGTGTTTGTGTTTTTATGTTCTAGGTTATGATTTTACAACTGTGATAGGATAGGTGACTTAGGCTAGGCTGTGTTTCAACTTACACCAAAAATCAGGTTACATAATTGTTGCAGGAACAGAACTGTGTCCTAACCTGAGGACCCCCTGTATTGTAAACCAGGACCACTGGAAGCTATTCTGTTGAGTCAGGGGTCAGAGTCAGTGACTGGGATCTGACACCAATTAGGGTCAGGGGTTATAGTTAGGGTCTAGAATTCTGCCTCTAGTCAGGGATTGGGGCCAGGGATTATGAACCCAATGAGGCCTTAGGGAAGGGATTCTGAAAAGGGACAGGGACAGTGAAAGAGATAGGATCAAGGGTCACAGTCAGGAGTTGTGGTCAGGGTTATGGTCAGGAGTTATGGTTAGGTCAGATGTCAGTCAAGTTTAGGGGTCACAGGTCATATACAGGCCAGGGACAGACAGGGTTAGGAGGGTTACAACTGCTATGGAGTTGTGGTTAGGGGTTTTTAGCAAGGATCATGATTAGGGTCAAATATCCAGTTGAAAATTCATGGTTCACAAAATAAGAAGTCATATTCAGGGTCAAGGGTTGTGGTCCAGGTCGGGAACTGCAGTCTGAGTCAGGGGTCCATGGTCTGTGTTAAAAGTCGCAGTCAAACTTTGAGGGTTGTAGTTCTGGTAAGGGAATTAAAGTCCAGGTCAGGAGGTTATGGACCAGGTCTAGGCTGTAGTCTGGGACAAGGGTCACCATCTAGGTCAGAAGTTATAATGCAAGCCCAAGGTCACAAGGACCTGATCTCACCAGTACATCGGCCACGGGACAGGTGGTATCCAGCAGGACAAGCCCTGCACTGGAAGGAGCCAGGTGAGTTCACACACTCCTGCCCAGGACATGCCAGGTGGTTCTCACATTCATTCACATCTGGGGGCAGGGGACAGTAAGGCCTTCAAAGAGTGACCCAACAGCCCCCTCACTCATGCTCAGTCCTCCCTCCCTTCACTCCCTCCCTGGCCTCACCCTCGCATTCGGAGCCAGCAGAGTTGGGTTGGAAACCTGTCGGGCAGACGCACTGGAAGCTGCCTTCTGTGTTCTCACAGCGGCCATAGGCGCAGGGCGTGGGGCTCTGGGCACATTCATCGACATCTAGGGTAGAGGGGACAAGTGGAACTAAGGAAAGGACCTGGATCCATTCCCATTGCCATCACTGCTCACCTCAGAATTCCAGTCTAAGGCAGCCTCCTGGACTTCGCTTGGGCTGCTCCTTCTTTCCCCGTTTCCCCATTAATGGTTCCTCCATAGCAGCCAGGGTTAAGACCTGGATACCACCTCCTGCATGTGGCCTTCCTGCCTCAGAGCTGTCCCCTCCTCAGGGATCCCACAAGCACAAGAGTATCATCCAAAAAGGAAGGTAAAATGGAGAATACCTTCATATTTAGAGAAGGGGAAGAAGACTATAGAGTCAGATCCTCCCCACCTCCCCACCTCTCAGTCTCTCTACCAGAGTTCTGTCCCTGTCTTCCACCACTGAGTTCCATCACTCTGCCTCTCTGCCCCCCAAGCATGTCTCTCTCCAGTCCCCAAAGCAAAAGGGGAATGGAGTACTCTTGGACTCAGCACCCATACCTTGGCAGGGGGCCCCTGGTCCTCTGGACCGGAAGCCAGCAGGGCAGGCACAGTGATAGGAGCCTGCCGTGTTATCACAGCGGCCTGGCCCGCAGGGTGGTGGCTCCTGGGCACACTCATCCACGTCCTCTTCACACGCTGAGCCCCGGAAGCCAGCCGGGCAAACACAACGGAAAGAGCCGGGCAGATTCTCACAGACCCCTCGGCCACAGAGCCCGGGGCTCCGGACACATTCATCCACATCTGTGGGGTGGGGTGGGGGGCAGTCAGGGAACCTGTGTCATACCTCCTTCATGCCCCCCATACTATTCTCTGCCTCTGACCTCCATCACTTTGATTTTCCGCCCTCTACCATGTTGTCCGCATCACTCTAAACAGCATCCTTCATTACTCTTCCTCTGTGCCTCCATCATTTGGCCATCCTATCATTCTAACTCTCCATCCTCCATCCCTCTGTTTTCAGTCCCTATTAAAAGCTGCCTGTCTGTCTCCCATAACTGACATATCCATCCTCCATGACTCAATCGTTCTGTTTCCTATCACTTGGCCTCTCTATCCCTATGTCACAGTCTCTACAGCCACCAGGCTGCACCTCTGGTTCTCAGAATCTGGCCTCTGTCTACCATTAGTCGGCTCAGTCTCTTCAATCCTCATCACTGCCGCTCTGCCTTACCCCTGAAATCCCCATCTCCTCTGCTCCTTCCAGTTCCTCACCCTGGCAGCTTGCTCCATGGGGCGCAGCCTGGTACCCAGCAGGGCACACGCACAGGAAGCTGCCTGGCGTGTTCTCACAGCGCCCGCGGTCACAGGGCTGTGGCACGCGGTGGCACTCGTCCACATCTGCGGGCACAAACCCTGCGGTTGAAGCTGGGGCAGACACCCCCCTCCCCAACGCCCCGCAGTCGCCGGGCGGGGCGGCGCAGGGGCGGAGCCAAGCTTGAGCCTGAGCCAGAATGGGCGGGAGACGGGCGGAAGGGAGGGATTCTAAATAGGTGGATTTAAGACGAAGGCGGGGCTTGAGTGGGGAGAGAAGGACACTGTCTGGGGATCCCACCAAGACAGAGGCTACGAGGTGAACCGTGAAGGGGCCAAAGTGGGAAGAGCAGAGGCTGAGCAGGGCAAGGGAGGGAGGAAAAGCTTTGGGAACTGAGCAAAGGGGTAGCAGGAGAGAGCGAAGGCGTGATCTTGGAATGGGGCACTGGTGTGTCAGGGTGGGAATCAAGGAGTCACGGTCAGTAGATAGATTTCGGAAGTTGCAAGGCAGGCGCGGGGCTTGCGGGCGGGCAGGAGCTAGTCTAGCAGATGGAAGCGGTGAAGGATCTGCAACACGGGACGTGCAGGGTCAAGGGAGGGCGGAACTCTGACCAGGTCGGAGAGAAAGGTTGAACAATAGTAGACCCGAGGGGGCAGTTGGGCCGGGAAGAGGCAGTGGAGGTGCAGAAGGGAGCGCGGGAGCTAGTCAAGGGGCGGGGCGGGGCCAGGGGCCGGTGCAGCAGTAGAAGGAGCAGAAGGAGCACGGGGAAGCGTGAGAATGAGGGACAAATGGAGCAAGATCCGTACAGAGGTGAAGCCTGGAGCCGGTGGGGCAGATTTCTTACCCAGACACTCCGTGGCCCGCGGGCCAGCTCGGAAGCCAGGGCCACACACGCAACGGAAGCTCCCTGGCGTATTTTCGCAGCGCCCGGGAGCACAGGGTGGGGGCATGCGGCGACATTCGTCCATGTCTGAGGGCACAGAAGGGGCAGGTTAGAAGGGGACCTAGCACAGTCCCCCGCCCCGCCTCCGTCTACTCACCCTGCCTAGCTCACCGATGCAGTGTGTGCCCTGCGGGCTGAGCCGGAAACCGGAATCGCAGGCGCAGGTGTAGCCACTGGGCCGTGGGATGCAGCGTCCTGGGCCACAGACCTGGGGATTGCGCTGACACAGGCCTGCAAAGGGACCTGGGGGGGGGGGGTGTCCAGTCACCGGGATTCCTCCATCTCTGAATCCTCTGACCCGTTCATCCCAGTACAACACCCTCAGATTCTCTGCCTAAAACACCTTCATAGATGTCCCTCCCCAAGCCCAGTTTTCCACCTGTGATCATCCTTTCTCTTATCCTGGGAAGTTCTCATCAGAACCTCTCCTTGAATTTCCCCAAAATTCCACACTAAAGTCTTCATTTAAAAATATTTTGGTCTCCAATTCTCTGCCTCAGATATGTTCTTAGTTCCCTCATGAAAATAATTATTTGTCTAACACTAACTGAGCACTTACTATGTGCCAGATGCTTCAGAGACAGCTCACTGAATCCTCACAATGACTGGCATTTTGCAGATGAGGAAACAGACTCAACGACTTGCCCAATTAACAGAGATGTTGAGCTCAAGCCTGTGGACCCCAGCTCTTGAGGTAACCACGACCCAACCCTCCATACTTTTATCTCTTCCTACCCTCCTTATCTGGCTGGCTGTGGCATCCCTGCTTGTTCTAGCCTTGAAATTTCCCCCTAAGATCCCCGCTTGTAATAGCCCAATCAATGCCCTGGATTCCTTCTACTAAACCTGATTCGGGAACCTCAGGACCAGTCCAGGCTGGGATGCTCGGTGAGGGAAGCTCAGGGACTGGCCGGGGCTCTGGGCGAGGTTCTGGGCGAGGTTCTGGGCGATGGGTGGGCAGAAAGCCTGGTAAAGAAAAGCTATCATTGAGTGGATTTGGTTGTCCCCACTCCTCTCTTTTCCTTTCCCCATGGGGTTGGGCAGCCCCTGACAGACAACACTCCCTCCTCTGGAAGCCAGCTCACCTGTGGGTGACCGAGGGGTGGAGGGTGGGGCACGGGGCTGGCTGAGGGACACTCGGGGTGGCTCCTGGCTCAGGGGCCTGGTGTTGTAGCGGAGGTCAGAGGCCGAGTAGTGGTAGCCAGGGCCAGCAGGGCAGATCTCCCGGAAACCCTCTGGGAACAGAAAAGGAAGGGAAAGGCAGAGAGAGGGCATGGAAGCCAGGAACAATAGGGGGGAGGAGTCTAGTTTCTGGCCTTGGTGGAGGTTGGCCTGAGAATGTGACAGGGGTTTGGGTTAAGAGCTAGGATGGAGTGGTACCCTAGCCAAAAAATGGAATGTCTTAGAGTTTAGGTGTGGGACCAAGGATAGTGTTCCCTATTTGGGATGGTGTCGGGGTCTGGTTTGGAGTCCTCAGAAACTAGGTTGAAGGCCAGGAAATAGGTCCCTTGTGGGGTCTGGTTTTAGACAGAAGCTAGATTTCCAGGGAAGTGCCTCAGGAAGGTTTGTGTCTGGGTCGGGGCCCAAAGTGGAGCCTACTCTGAAGGCATTGTCTCAGGAGCTGGGGCCTTGGCTAAATAAAGCATGGGACAGAGGCCACAGTTTAACTTTAATAGGTAGTGTGTCTCTGGGGTAGGTGGTGACAAAGGATGAGTGTGGCCTGGGGTGGAGTTCACTCTGAGGGTAGCTGGTCTCAGAGGTTAGGACAATGGCCAAGACATAGGGCCCAACCTGGTTTGAGGTCTGTGTTAGCTTTAATGCCCGAGGGTAGGGTTTGGGGCTGGGTCTAGAGCTGGCACAAAGTACAATAAGTCTAGGGGTAGGCCCCGCAGGAGGCGCTCACCTGAGCCGAAGGGTGGGCAGAGCTGGCAGCCCCGACCCCAGGCTTTGCCCACGCGGCTACAGCAACAGATCTGTTTGGTGATGTTGCGCAGAATGGGTAGCGAGCAGCCGCCATCGCGGAGCACGCGGAAGCAGGGCCCCTTGGCCTCCGAGATCACATGTTGGGCTTGGGGACGGGAGGAAATTTTTCAGAGAGGGGTTCGGAGGGTTGGGATCTCAGAGATAGGGCACCCAGGGAGAGTTTGGTGGGTGTGAGGGACATTCAGGAGAGGTCAAAGAGGGCTGAGGGTGAGGGGTCTGGAGGTCTGAAAAAGGTTTGGAGCCTGAGGAGAGTCTGAGGCGTGAGTGACAATCTGAGATGGATCTCGGTCTGAAGAAGGTCTTGTGTGTGTGTGTGTGTGTGGGGGGGTATGAATGGATTTGGGAGGCCGAAAGGAGCTGAAGAAAGTTTAGGAATCTGGCCCCTGGCTGGTTTGCTCAGTGGTCAAGTGTCAGCCTGGCTTATAGATGTACTGGGTTCTATTCCCGGTCAGGGCACACAGTAGAAGTGACCGTGTGCTTCTCCACCCCTCCCCATCTCCCCTCTCTCTATCCCATCCTGCAGCCATGGCCTGACTGGCTCCAGCGAGTTGGCTCCTGGATGCTGAGGATGACTCCATGGCCTCAGGCCTTAGGCGCTAAAAATAGCTTGGTTGCCAAGCAACAGAGCATGGCATAGGGGGCTTGCAAGGTGGATCCCAGTTGGGGAGAATGTATGAGTCTTCCCCTGCTCTCACTTATTGAAAAAAAAAAAAAAAAAAGTCGGGATCTGAAAGGATCTGGATCCAAAAGGTATGAGGGATTCTTAGAAATGGCTGTAGAAGGTCCAGGAAGTCCGAGAATGATCTAATAAAAGACCTGGGAGTCTTGGAGGATCTAGGGGTGTCTAAGGGAATTAAAAGTCCAGGGATGTTTTGGGACGAGGTCTCCTCAGAGTGGGACATGGGACCCAGCCTCAACTCCCACTTGGTGGCTCACAGATGCAGCTGCTGCGAGATGAATCCAGCAGGAAGCCATCAGGGCACACGCATGTGTACCCACCACGTGTGTTCGCACACTCCCCATGCTGGCAGCGCCCTGCGGTTGCGCACTCATCCACATCTGTGATGGGAAATGGAGTGGTCCAGGTGGTATCAGGGACAACCACCCTATAGGCCTCGCCCCTACGGCCAAGCCCCTCCCACCCCTGTCCCAGCTCACCTTCACAAGACCCATTAATTCTTTCAAAGCCAGTTGGACACGCACTATCTGGGGCTCCCACTCGGTGGGCGTTCCCTATAGAGAGAGGAGAGGAGTTGGCTAGAGGAGAGAGGAGGAAAAATAGAGTGGGCGGGGACAAAAGTGGGGTAGAAGGCATTAAAAGATGTTGGGTGTCGTTTGAGTTTAGGGTCGACCTTAAATTGGGGTCTGACAAAAGACAACATAGGAAATTGCAGAAATGCATGACTGGGGCCGTGGCACAAAGTCAGAGTGAGAGCACGGTCCTAGAATGATATGGTCAGGTCTAGACTGGAAGTGATCACCACAACTGAGTAGGTGTGGCTAATTTGTGAACTGGGGTAATCTATGTGTAGAGTTTGAGGGGTGGCGAGATTCTCACCCCTCCATAGCTCCAAACACCTCGAGGACGTCCTGAAGCTTACCCAAGTGCTCGGAGCATGACTGACATTCATGAACACCCCAGGCCACGCCAGCCCCTCTGCAGCAGACTTCCTGTGTCCGGAGCCCGGGCAGTGGGGACAGGCACTATAGGAAAGTGTTGGGTGAGCGCTCCCCAGAGCTATAGCAGGATCGAGACCCCTCCCCACCAGCCTCCTCTCACTTCGCCTCCACGCAGCTCCCGAAAGCAGTAACCGAAGCCCGAGGCGTCTGAGTAGCTGTCCTCGTGGGGAGCATTCTGTGCCAACACAGTATAGGGCGCAGCTGCCTCCGCCCGTGCCGCCGCCTCCGCCCTTGCCACTGCTTCCGCGTCTGCCACCTCCCAAGGGCCGGACACGCGCTCCACCTGGTGCACCACCACGGACGCTTCCTGCGGGTGCTCTACGTGGACACTCACCATCGACGCCACGCCTGGAAGGAAGCACCCCAGAGCAAAGGAGTGTCTACCTGGGCTCTTCCGGAGTGGGCCTAGGAATGGGAGGCGGGGAGCACTGGGGAAGGATACTTAGGAGAAGGCAGGAAAGATGGGGGTCAGAGGAATGGCAAGGTGGTGGACTGAGGGGTAGGAGAGGACCCCGGCCGCACTCTCCTTACCGTGCTCGTCATCTCGGTGGTTGGCCAGTGGCATGGTGTACACCGATCGGGTGAGGCCTGGCATGGCTGGGGCAGGGGGCCTGGCTCCTGAGGAATGCAACTGGCAGAATTTGCCAGCGAAATCCGGGGGACAGAGGCAGCGGTCAGGCTTCACGCACACACCACCGTTGTGACAGATCAAGGGACACAGAACTGGGGGGAGAGCAAGCACACTCAGAGCCAGCAACCCTTCTGACAGACTTCCCTGGGCTAAGTTGTTTACACCTTGAGCTGTCTTCTGCCACCTCCACCAATCCTTGGCCACCTGCGTTGGCTGGGTCCAGTTGTCCAGACCTAGACCGCTGTGGTACAGCTTCACCTACTGGGTCAACTTGCCACTCCCTCGGCTCTTCATTCACTTTCATGTTAACACCACCCTCCCTCTAGAGTCCCACTTTCTGAGTCTCCAGCGTACCAGCCCTACTACCCACACAGCACTATCCTTGCCCCTTTGGCTCACCCCACTCACTCTAGTTTACTGTAAGTATTTATTTATTTATTTACTTACTTACTTACTTAAATGTATTGGGGTGACATTGGTAATAAGACCATGTAGGTTTAAGTGTACGTTTCTATGATACATGATCTATATATTGCATTGTGTGCCCACCACCCAAGGTCAAATCATCTGTCGCTATATATTTATATTTGGCCCCCTCATTTAGCCCCGCCCACCTCATCGTCTGACTGTGAGTTTTGCTGTTCCAGACCCAAAGACCCAGCTAGTTCTTTGCATTGACTAAAACCACATTTTAGTCTCTCCTGGCACCACTAACCCCCTTGCAGCCCTCAACTCCGCCTATCAAGTAGCCCAACTCTCTACCTTTAGCTCCGCCCACGTCCTCTCACACTAATTTGCCGGGACTCACTAGTTCACGCCCCTCCCACCTCACCTCCCAGATATCTGGGTGTCCTAGCCCCTCCCACTGCGCTATGTCTC
The DNA here is from genome assembly GCF_036850995.1 of Saccopteryx leptura. Lineage (NCBI taxonomy): Eukaryota > Metazoa > Chordata > Mammalia > Chiroptera > Emballonuridae > Saccopteryx > Saccopteryx leptura. The sequence continues at coordinate 46,424,818 of NC_089511.1, read as the reverse complement.
CGCCCACCTCCCCATTGGCTCAGGCTCGAGTTCTAGATTTGCCTTCCCGCCTCCAGTATCCTGCCTCCAGTATTCCCCGGGTGGGGCCACCAGCGAGAACGGGCCTCCTCTCTCTGCGCACCCTCGCTGGGCCCCAGGCCACCTCTGGGCGGGGCACTGCCAGCTGTGCTGCGGGGTAAACAAAGAGAGGGGCGCGGCAGGGGTAGGGCGGTGGCTCCGCATTCCGGATCCTTGGGGAGCCCCGACCCGCTGAGCCAAAGGAGGCTGGCCATACGCTTCGAGGGCACCCCCTCCCTTTCTCCCCAGGGGCGAAGGAGAACAGCTGGAGACAGCTGTGCAGAGGGGAGGAAGAGGGCAGGCGTCCGGGGCCGTCCAGGAAGGCGTGTGTGGTATTCTCAGCCACACACTGGAGAGGAAAGCCTAGAGAGAACCCTCTCAATTTACAATAAAGACACTAGATTCCTGGGAGAAGATCAGCTAAGGGCAGTGTTCTGGGTTCAAAGACGGTTCAGAGGAAACAAGCCTAGCTTAGAGGAACTGAGGCATCCATTCAACAAGATTCCATTAAGTCCTTTTGGGGAGAATCACCTAGAAAAAAAGGCCCTTCTAGGGGATGGCCAGTTTGAGGGTGCTTCTGGGAGTCCCCAGCACATGAGAGCCTCAGTAGTCTGGGAAGACTCTAAGGTACTGTGGACTCCCCCTTCCCCCTTCCAGCTAAGGGACTAAATGCCTAAATCTTTTGTTTAATGGCTGCCTGGGGAGAGCACAGTGTCTGGAGTCCTCTTGGGAGAATCAGCTGATCCTGACCAACTCTGGGGTTCTCTGATGATAGATGGATCAGAAGTCCCTGGGGTGGGGGTCAGCTGGAAGAGCAGGACTTGGAAAGACAGAAATTAGGAATCTCTGATGGGACTCAGTTGGAAGCATAAAAGAAAACAGTCTTTTGTGGGAAGAGAATTCAGCTAGGAAGTCGAATTATCAGTTATAAGGCTGTGACCTGGGGCTTCACCAAAAAGTGGGGAGCAGTAGCTAAGGGACAGTACTACAGCCTTCTCTGGTGAGGGGCAAAGTTTGGGGGATTACATCAGAAAAATGGGAGAGAGGGAATTTCACTGGTGGGGTTGTTCTCTGGAGTCTATTGATGGGGGTGGGGACAGGCTTAGGGTCTGAGGACAGAGACTCTGGGCTGCCCTAGTTAGGGGAGCCAGGCCAGGACTCCAGGGTGCTCTAATAGGGGACCTTAAGTGGGTGACAAGCGTAGGAGATACTTAACTAGGAATCAAGGTTCCAAAATAGGAAAGGTCTCTGTCTAGGTTGTGGTAATCAACTAGGTCTGGAGGCACTTCCCAGCCCCTGGGAGCTTTTCTCCACCTTCTTTTGGCCTGAATGCAGTTCCTCAGCCTAGCTCCCTGAGGGCTCTCGTGCCAGGGCAAGCGGCTAGATGGGCATGGCCAACTCCATGCCCCACACCCCTGGAGAAGTAAGGAGCTGAGGACATCAGGGTCCTGTTGAGGTCAGCCCCCCTTCACATGCCCCTCCTTGTGCCTCCAGGGGCTTGGCACCCGCCTGGGCACGGCGCCTGGCACGGGCACGTTGGGGCTGGGCCGGGAGGGAGTGAAGGAAGGAGGGAGGAAGGGGAGGAGAGAAGGAGTGGCAGCGGGCGGGGGCTTAGGCGGGAGATGAGCTCACGCTGCCGGGGCTGGGTTGGCTGGGGGCCAGGCTGGGCGAGTTCTCGGCGCCAGGGGCCCCCACTCCCCACTCCAGAGGGCCTCTTGGGTTGGGGGCAAGTAGGTTCTGGCCCCGAGAGTCTGCCCATCCCTTCATCCTGGGGCAAGCAGGTGGCCCGCTCTCTCCACCTTACCTGAACCCTAGGGGGAGCTCCCCATCGCTAGGGGTGCTTGGTGCGCACCCTCCCCCTGTCTCTTCTGCCCCTAGGGGGCGCCCCATCCCCTAGGCCTCCTATTTAGATTTCTCTCCCACGTGTGATTCTTGCAACTCAAGGTCTTGCAGAAACCCTCCTATGGACCCTTTCCCTCTCAGCTCTTCGGATCCACTTTCCTCACCCCAATCCCCTTCCACATAGGCACGCCCATCCTGGACTTTCCTAATCCCTCTCACCTATAGACGCAGAAACTGGGACCCCCACCCAGGGCCCTGAAACTCTCCCTTGGGCTCTAGGGACCCATCACAGTCTCAGAATTCAGGCACCCTTTCCCCAAGCTCCCAGGCCCCTCCATTCTGGTATCCTCAACTTTGACTCAAAGGCTCGAAAGTCGACGCCAATTCCTTCAAATAGGACATCGCAGGTTACTGAGAACCCCCACTGCTTAAAAAATCAGGACCCTCAAGACCCAACCCCAAAAGCCAGGAATTTAAAGCTCTTTTTTACATAACCAGGGATCTCTCAGCACAAGGAACCTGGGCTTCCTCTCCCTGGGCGACTGTCTTTCCCAACCCCGGGGGTTCCTCCTCCCACTGGGAACACCTCCCTCGGGACTACCAACCCGCACTCACAGGCGCGGAAGCCGGGTCCCCCCGGGGCCGCCCCGCCGGGCGCGCCGCTGTCCACGCTGGTGGTGTTGCGGGGCGCGCAGATCGGGGTACAGCGAGGGCCGGTGGGCCCATGGACGCAGCGTAGGCTGCACACCGCTGGGGTAAAGCGCACGCGGAGGCGCTCTCGCGGCTGGCTCTGTCCGGGCTGTGGCCCGGGCAACGCTAGCAGCACCAATAGCGACACCCAGAGCAGCCGCGCGCCGCCCGCCATGGCTGCAGCGCCGCGCTCCGCCGCGCCGCCGCCCCAGCCCGCCGGAGGGGCCCGGCCGCACCCGCCCGCCCGCGGGGGAGGACGGCCGCGCCCCCGCTTAGGCCCCCCCCCCTCACCACCACTCCCTCCCTGGCGGCCGCGCGGGGGCGCGTGGGGCTGGGCGCACAGCCAGAGGCGCGCAGGCTGGGCGCTAGACTCACAGGGGGAGGGGAGCGCCCCCTCTGCCCCCTCACATCAACAAGTGAATGAGGCCCGCAGAGGAGCGGCAAGGAAGGGAACAGGTGGGGGCGGGCCCGTTTCCCCCCCCAGACAGGGCTGAATCCATACAGAGGAAGGAGAAGTGGGGGCCGCGTTTAGGGAGGCAGCTAAGGGCTGATTCTCTGCCCTAGGTACAGAAAAAAAAAAAGGGCTTCATATGGATAGGGTACTGTCATGGCACATCTGGGCAGCCAGGTGGCACATCTGGGTGAAAAAAGGGTCAGTGCACCTGGACATATCAAGAAATTGGGGGTCTGGATGGTGGTCAGGACGATGGCGTGGGGACATCTGAGACACTCACATCTGGCCAGAACACCCCACACCTGGTAGGAAAAGTCAAAATGGATAAGGGGAACCGGTGGACTGAGGATGTGGGCGGGGGTCCTTACATCTGGCCAAAGGCCCACATCTGGAAGACTTTAGGGAGGAGGGGACACATCTGGGCTGAAGGCCACAGCAGGGGGAGACTTTTGAGTGTGGTTAAAAACTAGGGGGTGTGCTAGCCCAGGGGCGAGAGCTGGAGGAGAGGAGAGCAAGGGAAGCAGGGGGAGGCCTTTGGCCTCTAGCCGCCCCGCAATTTTGGGCATTCGATGACGGGGCAGGCGCCAACCCGCACAATCGCTTTTGTTGTCTGGGCTAGTTCAGCTGCGCTCTCTGCCGGGACAGCGCCCCCCTCTCTGGCCGCGGGGAGCCGGGACGCCTGGCTTCCCGGCCCCACCCCCGCGGGTCAGAGCCTCTGGCCGACGTCTGGTCTTGTCCCGGGCTCACCTCACTAGGCCGGACGCCGGGGTCCCTCGAGGGGGCCGTGTCCTGGGGTGGGGTGCTGAGCTATAATGGGGGGCGGCTAGGCAGCCGCTGGACCGTGGGAACCAGACGGCTTTATCTGGCCCGGAACACCCCCCCCCCCCGCCCCCGGCGGCAGAGGAAAGGCGGATGTTCTTACCCCGGGCCTGGCCGGCAGGGGCGCGCTGTGGGGGCCTCCTTCTCAGCAGTGCCCGGCCCCCCGGCCCACGGGGCCGCAGTCGCCTCAGCAGAGCTCTGGCCTCCTGTAGCCTGTGTGGGAGGGACCAGAGAAGGAGCTGTACCCGCCAGGTCTTCCAGTAGCGGGTCTGCCCACCCAACTACACCCCACCCCACTACAGGACCAAGCCTTGAGAAGTCTTTAGAGGCTTGGCGAGAATCAGAGACAAAGACGGTAGGGAAAAAAGGATGCAAAAGGGAGAAAGGGAAAGAAAGAGGCCCAAAAGAAGAGAGACAGGTAACAATGAGAGTAACAGAAAGAGACAGAAGTGGGAAGAGGAAAGAACAAATACAGAGGGGGCAGAGACAGAGATAGAGACCGAAAGCCTCAGAGATTGCAATAGGCAGGAAAAGGAGAAATAGACACAGATACAAGTTGATAATCAGAGGAGAGAGAGGGAGAGAGAACGAGAGGAGGAGACCCAGAGAGCAGAGTGAAAGATGTGTCAGAAATGATGGCAGAGTGGGGAGCTCCTGAGCATTTGGTAGGGTAGGGACTGCACACTCACGTCAGTGGCTGCCAGTTAAGGGACACCTGTCTCTTCCTCACGCTGGGGCTGGAGCTGGGGCTCGGCAGCACAGAGGGCACTGGTGTCAGGCACAGCTGAAGGCCTACACACTTTCCGGGCGGGCAACTCTGGACCCTGCAGGAGGCTTCAGAGACAGCCAGGGACTAAGTGGAAAAGGACAGATGGAGTCCCTCTTGCCACCAAGTGCATCCAGAGCTCCAGCTGAGATGATGAGTGGAGAAGGGAGTCCCCAGCCCCTCTGCTCCTACCCCATTTTACCCCCTACATATATCCTACCTAGGAGAACCCACCTCTGAAGGAGCGGCTCCTGCTGGGTGACCGGGCTGGGCAGCAGCGACAAGCAGCAACACTATAAACAGAGAGGTGGAAGTCTCTCAAGTCCCTAGCATTCTAAAACTACCCAAAGGAGGGCAATGGAGATAGGGGAGGAAACGCTAAATAAGGCTTGAGGGTGCTGGAAACACATGTATGGCCAGTTTGAAACACTGCACTCAATGCCTCAGTTTCCCTATCTATAATGGGAGGCAAATTGGCTTAGCCTTCCCAGGGATGAAGATCACAGCAACCTTATTTTTTATTGTCTTCTGAAGTGTTTGGAGGTAAAGAATTATCGAAAAATGCACTTTAAAATGTTTTTTAAAAATTAAAAAAAAAACGACTCAAAGATTTCTAAGCACATTTCCCAGCTCCTACTGGGAATCTAGAACCCTGCCCCGCGGCATAACCTTGTCCTGGACAGGGCCGTCATTCCGCACGTGGCCGGAAGGTGGCGCCACTTCCACAGACTTCAGTGGCTGGGAAAGGAGGTCGTCCCTCGACTGTGGGTCCATCAGGGTGCTGAGGTGGACGAGGATACAGAAGAGGCACAGCCCAGCCCAGGACTGGCAATCCCGAGACCCGAGGTTTAGCCTGTTTCTGCCCTTGTAAGCTCGTGTTTCCCGGAGCCAGCGTCTCCTGGTCGGTTTCCCGCCTGATCAGGTGGTAAACGTCGTTCTTGGAGGAGTCTTCGCGCCAGAGGGTCTCAGATTCTGGGTAGCTGAGCCCTCAGCTCAGACGCAAGTGCGTCGCAAACAAGGGGCCCCCTAGACAAATCCATTATCCCCAGGATAAGGGGGACGAGGGCCAAGGGAGCACCCGCAGGCCTCAAGAGAAGGGCACTGGGGGGGGTTCTGAGAAGGGGAGGTCGGGCGCGTGAACTCTTTCCAGGCGGTTGGGGCCCAGTGGGGAAGGAGCCCTCCGGGTAGGAACCTCCGGGACCCCGGATCCTGCCGTCATCCCTCCCGCTTTTTCTCCGGGTTAACCCCTTCCCGGCCCCGCCCCCGGCGCGGCTCGGGTTACTAAACGTATTCGCAGAGACCGAGGCGGGAGCGAAGCCCGGGGCCTTTGTAACGAAGCGCTGGGCCGCAGGGCCGGGGGAGGGAGGGGGGTCTGGGCTGACTGCTTCCTTGATCTCGGTACCGTAGCCAGGAAGGCTGGCTACAACCCTTAAATCTACAGGGAATTCTGGGGTTTTGCCGCGAAATCACTGGTACCTCATTCAAGCCTGAAATCTTCTAATTCTAGGACACTAGAGCATCTTCCACCCTCAGGAAACCTGAGGAACACCCTTGCGGGCACAATTCTCCGCAAACCCTTCCGCCATCTACCCAAAAGTCCACGTCTTCCTCATTAGAAAAATCCAAATGTCTCTTTTAATTAATACAGGCGCCCCGAACCCTAGAAAACCAGGACACCTTAACTCCCTCATAAAATCCCTTTATAACCTGCCATACTCTTCCTCCATAAGCACTCAAGAAATTCGGGGAACCCAATTCCAGTTTAAGAGCCCCACCCATCTATCATTCTAAGAACTTAAAGCCCCGCCCCCTTATAAACTGGGACCTTTCTCTGAAAAAAAACACACCTAGAATTATCTGGAGCCACATCTATCTACATTACACACACCAGAAGAGTCCCTCCCATCAAAATCTCAGTTCTCCCCGGATTCTAACCCCTACAAAATAGGGGCCTTTTTATCCCCACCCAAAGCAGTGAGTTCTACTTCCCCTATATCAGAAAGTCCTTGGCCTCCCGGACCACCACACTTATTGGGTGTAGAGGGCACAAGAAAGAGCAGGTTGCAGTGGGGCTTACCCAGCCGGGTGGCCTGGGATCACCGCAGCCTCGACGGCCTGGCTGGGGCTGGGGCTGGGGCTGGGGCTAGGGATGGCGGCGGAGGCGGTGGCTGCGAGGAGCGGTAGCAGCAGCACCAGCGGGAGGGGGCAGTGGCCGCTCGGGCCAGGCCGCCGCATCATGTCCCGCGTTAAGTCCCGCTCCAGGCCGGCTGTCTGTCCAGCGAGTCCGGCTCGGCGCCTCCCTGCCCCACTACCCCGCCCGAGGCCAACTCATTTTCTCCACTGTCCCAGTCGCGGGCTGCGAACTTCCCGCCAATCAGAGGCCGGTGCCTCCAGGGGCGCTGCCCGAATGACCAATCAGAAGGTAGCAGGGGCGGGGTTAGAGGGACAGGTGTTGGGCGGGGGGCTCTGGGGCCTGCCTGGAGTTTTCAGTGCTGTTAGGGGAAAATCGGGAGTTGGTTATTGACTCAGTGAACCCTATGGTGAAAGAAAGGCCCAACTATGGAAGTGCTGTGACCCCTTCCACGACTGGGAGGAATGTGTAGGTGGACAGGGTCCCCCAAACTAGACTTCCACTCGCTGGCCTCATCCCTCAGCTAACAGTTGTAGGAGAATTTGATCAGAATTTGCTCTGTGACTGGTGTAGATGCTGGAAGCCCCTACAGGTGCTCACTTCGCATGTGAGAGACACATGATTTTGGGGACAGAGCATTCTGCACTGGGCCCCAGGTCTGGCCCCTCTGAGGGTTCCAGGCCGATTCTGGACATTCCCAAAGGATTCGCCCCTTCTATAGTCCCTGTGCTTCATGAATTCCGGGCTCAACAAGCAATAGCTTGGTTCTTCAGAAGCCTTTTAGTCTCTGCCCCTCAGAGCACTCAGGCTCTGCTCCTGAGCTCCTGGCTCTGCTCTTCACTGAACCCTTCTTCACTGGCTCCCCTAGAGGGCTACCAGATCTCTTTCACTGCCTGAATCTTTAAAGACTCCCAAGAGTACCCCCTCCTATTCCCAGAATTGCAGTCTCTCCCTAGAGAATTCCAGTCCGCTCCCTTCCTAGGGACTTTTACCTTTAAGAACCCCAAGCCACAAAAGACCTTAGTCCCACTTGTACCTCCTTTAAAGGGTTCCAGGCTCCAAACCTTGCTCAGGACTTAGGGGTGTCAAGCCCAGCCCCTCCCTTTTATTACAAATTTAAAGGCCCCACCTTTTTTCCTTGAAATTACAAGCCCCCGCCTCTCTTCTCCCCAAGGTACGGCCCCAAAACCCCCAAAACCGTAGGGCCGCCCTTCTTAAGTTTCAGGCCACACTCCTTCCCACAGAGAATTGGGGAGTGACTCCACACTTAGCATCCCAAGCCCCACTCCTTTCATGTTTGCCCCACCTCCAGGGTTTCTAGACCCCATCTCAACTGTTTAATTTTTTTTAAATTCATTTAAAAAATTTTTTTAATTTATTCATTTTAGTGAGGAGAGGGAGAGACAGAGAGAGAAAGAGAGAAGGGGGGGAAGAGCTGGAAGCATCAACTCCCATATGTGCCTTGACCAGGCAAGCCCAGGGTTTCTACCCGGCAACCTCAGCATTTCCAGGTCCACGCTTTATCCACTGCACCACCACAGGTCAGGCTCAACTGTTTAACTTTTAAGGTTTCCAGTGTTGTAGCGTTAGCTCCGCCCTGAGGCTCCACCTACACGGAATACTTAGCCACCTGCCCTGACCATAGGGCTGACCCCACTGACCTCACACTAACACAGTAACAGATTCAGTTTTGACTTCATCCCCAACTCCTGCTACTTCTTCCAATAGAAGGTGTACAGGAAGCATGAGGGATCCCTTCATCTTCCCTGTTTACAGTGAGGCACCCAGACTGGCGTGCGCTCTCTCTCTCTCTCTCTCTCTCTCTCTCTCTCTCTCACACACACACACACACACACACACACACACACACACACACACACACGATTACTGCAACCCACGCCCCCATCCTACTTTGACGCCTGGACTCTGGGCCCACCCACTGTCCAGAGACACACAGCCAGCCCCCTGAAGCAGTAACGACGGCACTTGGGCCCCGTTCACAGGCATTCGTGGGCTGTTCCCCCATAATGATGGCGTGTCTGGTTCTACGCACTGAATGTGCTCCGTGCCCCTATCTTTGTGAAGCTCCCGAGATCCCTGCTAACATAGCTCTGCAAGACAGCATGCATGTCCCCGCCCCGTTGCCCCTCTCCCTACCTCCTACCCTGTGGCTGAAGCATTTGCTGGGGCCACTGCCGGAAATTCTCCCTTCTGCCTGTGATTTAGGGCATCCTCAATGCTCGTTGCTAGGCAACAGCCTCTAGCTAACAACTGCAACTTCCGGAAATGGCATCAGCCCCACTTCCCTAATACCCCCCCCCCCTCGCCCCCAGCATTTGGAGTCCCCAGCTGTCAATCTCTATCAATGCCATTATCTCCCAGGGTCATTTTTTGGGTAAACTTTTAGGTGTTTGAGTCAAACTGATAACATGCTAGGAAGCAAAATCTCAAATGCTCCTCCCAGGGTCACTTCTATGCCATCCCTTGGACCTTGATCTAATCTCAACCCTTCAGAACTCCTAGAGTTCTGGAGTCCTGGCATCGCAAAGCTTCCTCCCAGTGTGCACTCAGACACACTGTTTTATCTCTTGTATTAATGAACAAAGAAACAAAAATCTCTTTTGTGTTCTAGATTTTCTGACATTTCCTCTTGGTTCTAGAATCACCAGCATTCCACAAATATACATGATCTAGATTTCCTGGTATAGAAAAGCTACTTCAATATTCCAGACCTGCAAGCATTACAAAATACCTTCATCTTCTAGACTCCCTGACCCCCCCCCCCCATATTCTAGACTTCCTAACATTCAAACATCCCCCAGTGGTCTGAATGCCCTGGCATATAAAAACATTTCGTGTTTGGGCCCTGGCCGGTTGGCTCAGCGGTAGAGCGTCGGCCTGGCGTGCGGGGGACCCGGGTTCGATTCCCGGCCAGGGCACATAGGAGAAGCGCCCATTTGCTTCTCCACCCCCCCCTTCCTCTCTGTCTCTCTCTTCCCCTCCCACAGTCAAGGCTCCATTGGAGCAAAGATGGCCCAGGCGCTGGGGATGGCTCCTTGGCCTCTGCCCCAGGTGCTAGAGTGGCTCTGGTCTCGGCAGAGCGACGCCCCGGAGGGACAGAGCATCGCCCCCTGGTGGGCAGAGCGTCGCCCCTGTTGGGCGTGCCGGGTGGATCCCGGTCGGGTGCATGCGGGAGTCTGTCTGACTGTCTCTCTCCGTTTCCAGCTTGAGAAAAATACAAAAATAAAATAAATAAATAAACAAACATGTCATGTTTGAACATCACAGGCATTCCAGAACATTCATGTTTTAGAATCATTCACTGTTTAGACCTCCCATTCATGTTTTAGATTCTCTGACAATCTAGAACCCCATCATCATGGATTTCTTGGAATGCAAATCTTCTAGTGGTCTAGAAGGGTTGACATTCCAGAATACCTCAGTGCTCTGTATTTCCTAGTAATCCAGATTCTTTTCTGTATTATAATTCTCAGAATTCCATAATTCCTGGAATGTAAAACATTCCTTCTGGTGTAGATTCATAGACTTTCTAGAACATTCCTGTTCTAGAATTATTGACTTTCCAGGTCCTTTGGTCAAGAAGCTTCTCTATCTGGATTTGCTGAAATGGCAAGGGAGAGAACCTTAACATTGCTCATCCACTAGAATATTCGTTCTAGATTTCCTAACATCTAGATCTTTCTCTACCATGTTACAGACAACTTTGGCATTCCAGAAACTCTGAGATTCTATAATCAACATATCCAAAAATCCCTTGTTGCTAGTCTGGCCAATTTTCTCTCTTCATTGGTCCAAGGAAAAGATCCTGAAGACTTTCCTAAGGAGTTGCCATAGCAACAAGTATTATTTAGGAGAAAATCCCAAAAATGCCAGGCTGGGGTGAGCTGAACTTATCCCACACACTCTCTCAGGTGTGGGCAGGAGAGAGGTGAAAGGCTGGGCAGCCAGGGAAGTGGGCAAGGTGTCTGCAGTGGTGAGGTCTGGGGTACAAATGTTAAGGATGTGGCAACAACACCTGTGTTTCTGCCAACCTGTAGCCATTCATCCCCATTTGTGGTAACAAAACCCTTATTCACTTTTCAGGAACTTCTTCTCTACCCAATCAGCATAGGCCTGACCTCACCTCCTGGCTCCGTGAAACAAGAGAACACCTCTATCCACTGGCCATAATGGCTAGTTTAGGGATGGTCATCTGATTCAGTTCAACCCAGTGAGAATCAGTTGTGATTTCTGCAGCAGCTAGAGAAAATAAAGTTGCTAAGGAACCATCTGGAGTTATCTTGACAGAGAGGGAAAAACCTGACTGAAACCCCTGGATCCAGCCATGCCTGAAGCTGACTGTAAACCTATACATTTTCTTTTTTTGCTTCAACCAGGAGACAGATGTCTCTGAATCTCTAGTCGGGGACCTAGTTGGGCCCCACATCTCTTCCATCCTTTCCCTGGGTATTCCCAAATCCTGTAAGAATGTAAGGAAGGTGTTGGCAGTGAGAATTTTATTAGGGTAGGGTGACTTTGGCTCCAGAAAAGGGGGTTGGGAGAACTTAGTAACAGTGACCACTCCAAGGAGGTCCTGGCCCTGAAGCCAGGGTGCTGACAGGAAGTAGGGAAGCACGCAAGTCCCCAGGACCTGGATATCTGAAGGCACCATGGCAGTGTGTTCAAAAGGAGGTTTCATTCAGCTTCGTCTTGGGGGGTGCAAGGGGGGCCCCAAGACCCATGGTGGGCCGGGGGGCTGGTGTCAGTGGTCTTCGGGGCTCTGGCCCACTGTGCACCAGTTCCTGGCAGCGTTCTACGAAGCTGCCTCCCCCACGGCGCCGGGCCTCAGCCTGTGGGGGACTGGGGCTCCCGCGGTGGCCAGACAGGGAGGTGTTGCTGGAGGCTAAGTGAAGACTGAGGGGGTGATGAGGTCAGTGAGGCCATCAAAGGGCAGCTGGGCCCCCGCTCCCCCACCAAGGCCACCATATTCTGTCCTCCCCACCTCGCAGAAAGGGAAGTGGAGTCATGCCTACCTAGTAAGAGAGGTGCGGGGTGAGGGGCTGGGAAGAGAGCCCCGAGAGGAAGTTAGCGGGGCCAAGTCGCACTGCTCCAGCTGCTGCATCAGCTCCTCCTCTGTCAGGCCACCTGCTGGGGGGGGCAAGGAGGCAGGGTCAGGGGCAAGACAAGGATTACAGGGCTAGGGACAAAGGTCATGTGAAAGACTGAGGTTGGGATAGGAGAAAAATGAGGAGGTCAATGGACAACAGTGAGAGACTGCGAGGGGTTGAAAAGCAAGGGCAAAGAAGGGTTGGAGGTGAGAGAAATGTGAGAGGGGCAAGGACTCGGGAAGGGTGGTTATGATGAAGGGGATGTGAAGAGGAGTTCAGGGTGAGCCTATGCAGCTTGGGACAGGATTGGGGTGGGGTGGGGAGTACCAGGGGCCTGGCCGAGGCCATCCATGGCAGTGGTCAGGTCCCACATGGCCAGGCTGCCGTTGGCCTGGCCGGTGAGCAGGTAGCGCCGGGGCCGAGAGCCGAGCCGCCGGGACCCCTCACACTCGAGCACCGTGAAGGCAGTGGTGGGCGAGCCGTCCACGGAGCGCACCGAGCACACCCTGGGAGGGAGAGAAGAGGGGTCACTGGTTGCAGCAGGGCCTGGCCTCATCTCTGTTCTCATCCTTACACCCTTCCTGGGGCACAGTCCCCACCATTATGGCTTCATTCCCACCTCTCTACCCCCAAGTTTCTCTATCCTTCCCCAATCTAATCTCGGGTTCCAGTCCTGAGAGTGGGCAGCAGCCTCTTAGATGTCCCCTGCCTGCATACATGCCATGTGTCCCTAGTGGGCCTCAGGACTCTCCCCCAAATCTGCTACTCCCCGTCTCCACCTCAGGGAAGGCTTGAGTCTCATCTCAGTGCCTCCTTCACCTCACCATTGCCATGGCGGTCCCAGTGCCTCCTTCACCTCACTGTTGCCATGGCGGTCCCAGTGCCTCCTTCACCTCACTGTTGCCATGGCGGTCCCAGTGCCTCCTTCACCTCACTGTTGCCATGGCGGTCCCAGTGCCTCCTTCACCTCACTGTTGCCATGGCGGTCCCAGTGCCTCCTTCACCTCACTGTTGCCATGGCGGTCCCAGTGCCTCCTTCACCTCACTGTTGCCATGGCGGTCCCAGTGCCTCCTTCACCTCACCATTGCCATGGCGGTCCCAGTGCCTCCTTCACCTCACCGTTGCCATGGCGGTCCCAGTGCCTCCTTCACCTCACTGTTGCCATGGCGGTCCCAGTGCCTCCTTCACCTCACTGTTGCCATGGCGGTCCCAGTGCCTCCTTCACCTCACTGTTGCCATGGCGGTCCCAGTGCCTCCTTCACCTCACTGTTGCCATGGCGGTCCCAGTGCCTCCTTCACTTCACTGTTGCCATGGCGGTCCCTGGGCCTCCAGCGTCCCTCCACGGCCCCTCCCCTCTGCCTAAGGTGTTACCCTGGTCGAGCCCTACTCTCTCTGGCCAGGCACCTCTCCGGCCGCCTTCCTGAGCTCTTGGCCTCCAATCTAAATTCCAATTCCTCCCCATCACAGCAGCCATGGCTCCCAGTCCACGCAGGACCGTCTCAGCTCTTCCATTCAATCGACAAGGCCCTGCCCCTCCGCAGCGGACTGCTCACCTCCAGGTCCGTGCTCTGGCCCCAGAGACCTACTTTGCTGCCCCAGCCTTTGCACATTCTGTCCCTTCAGCCTGGCACACTCACTCCTGTTTATCGTTAAGGTCTCTGCTCAGCTGCTTCTTCAAGAAAACCCTCCCAGGCCTCCTTCCCAGGGTGAAGCCAACACCTCCTCTACATTCTCCAGGCCCCCAGCATCCCATGCTGACCTCTCTGCTTACCTACCCATCCCAGCCCTGACCTGTCTGCCTGGGCCCCCTCTCCCACCCTGACTGTACTGGGTGGTCTCTATGGTCTGAAGTCCACCACAGGCGCCAGCTTCACCCCCACCCCTAAGTGTCACACCTTTGGTACCTCTAGCCTCCAAATCTGGACCGGACTCATGCTCCCTCCCAGGCCTTGCTCTTTTAGTGCCCCGTGGCTGGGACCCCGTTATCCCAGCTGGCCTTCTGCCTCTCCTCTGACCATTCTCCCCACTTGACAGGTGGTCCTCACCGCTGACCAGTGGATGAAAGACGCACAAAGAGCTGGCTGGCACTTGGCACCACCTTCTGAATGAACACTTGCTGGTCATCCCGCTCACCATAGGGGCCTGGGCCAGGCAGGGGTGAGGGTCAGGCCTCCTAGGTCCCTAGGACCTCCACACCCCAAGGCTCTGTCCCGTCCCAGGACTAGGTCCCCATCCCGATTGCTGAAGTTGGGTGGAGTCAGAATGGGTTGGGGATCAGCAACGGTCAACCGGGTTGAGGTACACAGGGATGGGGGTGGTCCCAGGTCAGGTGGCAGACAGCAAGAATCAGCAGGGGCAACAGAATTCCACATTGGGAGCAGGGAGTAAAGAGAGGTCAACAGGGTTCAGATAAGGGGTCTGTGGAGGCCAATGAGGGTCTGTGGGGTGGGTGGCCAGGGGCTAGGAAGCACCAATGTCATTGCCAGCACTGCAGCCACCATGTCCATCGGCTGACTCCAGCGCCAGGATCTTGAAGGAAGCGAGTGGGGTGGAGCCGGGCTGGGTGGAAATCATGCCACGGAAGCGAGTCACAGACCATGTCCGCACGTGGTTGTTGTCAGCACAGACTGAGGGGCAGAGGGTAGCCGGTCAGGCCGGGCTGCTGCCGCCCAGCCTTTCCCAGCCCCGAGAGGACAACTTTTAAAGGTGTTAAGATTCAGGTTCCTCAGAATTCCAAATGGTCAAAAATCCTGTTGATTCTACCTCTAAAATCATTCAGAGCCTGATCTCAACATACCCTGTCCACTACCTCCAGCGGACCCTGTCCACTTCATCTAACTGGACCATCGCAGCAGCCTCCTGCGTCCACTGCCTGCTCCTGTCCCGTTCCCACAGGCTGTCTCACTCACAGCCAGAGGGAGCCTGTGCACACCAACATCAGGTCACAGCCCCCCTTCTCAGAGCCCTCCTGTGGCACCATCTCAATCAGGCTCAAGGACACTGTCTTCTCCAACGCCTACAAGGTCCTATCGACCTGCCCCATCAATCCACCCTCTCTGTCGCCCACTGCACTCTGGGCACAGGGGGCTCCCTGCTTTTCCTCAGATGCATTCAGCACCCTCCCACCATAAAGCCTTTGCCATACCTGTTCCCTCTGCCTGGAATGCTTGTCCCACTGACCTACACTGTTCATTCCCTCATTTCTGCTCAAAGATCCATCCTCAGAAAGGTTTTCTGGAACCATGCACTCTCCTGAGACCCTGACACTCTCTAGCCACTCACACAGCTTTTTTTATCATGGCCCTCATCATTGTCTGATATCGATTTATATTTTTATCAATTTGTCTGCTGTCCCTACTAGAACATCAGCTCCATGAGGGTAGGGACTTGGCCTGTCTTGTTCATCATTGTGTCCCCTGTGTACCTGGTACACAGTAGGTGCTCAAAAACATTTGTTGAGTTGATGAAATATTCACTCTCCCTTACCCTGGTGCCCCCCTTCATAGTATCCTTTCACTTCCGTGATTCTGTCCCAGGTCAAACTTTTCTTCCCTGTAAAGGTCTCTCCCTACATAATGTCCCTCCCCATGGAAACTCTCATCCACTTAGTTTCATCTTCCATCCGAGCCACCCCTCCTGCAGGATGATGGGCACCTGGGGCAGCCCGGCATGCCCACCTGAGATGAGGTGCTTCTCCGACAACATGATCTTGGTTACAGGGCTGCGATGCACAGTGAAGGTCTGAAAGAGCTGAGGCCCAGAGCCCACTGTTTCGGGGTGCTGCACAATGACCCGCACACCCCCTGAGCTGGTGCCATAGGCAATCTCAATCCAGTTCCCACTGTCACCTAATGAGGCACCAAGAAGGAAGAAAGGGACAGGGTCACAGAGAGACTCAAACCAAGGCAGAGAGAGACAGACAGATGAAGAACAGAGACAGTCAGAAAGTAAGGAGAGAGGAACAGATAATAATAAGGTGGTGAGGAGATATGGAGATGGAGAAACGAGGACAAAAAGTGACAGATTAGAAAAAGAGAGAACCAGAGACAATTTAAAATGAAGAAATAACATGAGAAGGAAGAGAGAGAAACTAGAGAAATGGGAACACACAGGAACTGAGAAAATGAGTCATGGGGAGGGATGTAGAGACAGAGAAAAACAGACACAGACAGAAATAGAATTATAGAGAAAGACAAAAAACCCTAAAGACATATATAAACAGATGGACAGCAAGACAAGAAAGTACAACCCAATGTGTCTAAGGGACTCCCCGCCATCGCCAACTTTCCAGAGGGGAAAAGTTATTTTGCAAATGTCAGAAGCTCCAAGGACCATCTCAAAGACTGGGTGTAAGAAAAATGTGGTTGTAATATTTTGTGCAGTAGTTAAAAGCAATACATTACCACACGGATGGATATTAAACCCAGGGCAAGGCAAACAAAATAAGAGGACAAGCCCTGGCCGTTTGGCTCAGTGGTAGAGCATTGGCCTGGCGTGCAGATGTCCCGGGTTCGATTCCCAGCCAGGGCACACAGGAGAAGCGCCCATCTGCTTCTCCACCCCTCCCCCTCTCCTTCCTCTCTGTCTCTCTCTTCCCCTCCCGCAGCCGAGGCTCCATTGGAGCAAAGATGGCCCGGGCGCTGGGGATGGCTCCTTGGCCTCTGCCCCAGGCGCTGGAGTGGCTCTGGTCGCAACAGAGCGACGCCCCGGAGGGGCAGAGCATCGCCCCCTGGTGGGCAGAGCGTCGCCCCCTGGTGGGAGTGCTGGGTGGATCCCGGTCGGGCACATGCGGGAGTCTGTCTGACTGTCTCTCCCCGTTTCCAGCTTCAGAAAAATACAAAAAAATAAATAAATAAAATAAATAAATAAATAAATAAATAAGAGGACAGCTGAGATAGATACCCGGTACCATTCACACAAATTCAAAACTTCCCCAGGATGCCCATTATGATGGACACACACACAGGAAAAGATAAATATTAATCATGACAGAACAGTGGCATATGGTGATGGAAGAGGTGGGGAGGAAAGGGATAAATAAATAAGAAAGAGGCCTTATGGATGAGGGAAGGGTAAAAAGGTTAAGGGCAACATAGTCAATAATACTGTGATAACTTTACACGATGATAAATGATTACTAGAATTAGTGGAGTGATCACATTGTAAAGTATAAGAATGTCAAATCACTATATTGTACACCTAAAACTAATATAACTAATATATACTATACCAACTATATGTAAATTTAAACAAAAAGGGGTTTTACATGATGACAATCTGTGAAGTTAAGTGTAACATCAATTTATTCCTATTAGAAAAAAATGTATCGTGACCCTTACTGTGAAACAGAGACCTATGTGTAAAAGCTAAAACTACAAAGTTCTATAAGAAAATATAGGGAGATATCTTCACAACCTGGGGGCAGGAAAGATATCTTAAGATCCAGAAAACACTAAGCACAAAAAAATAAAACAAAATGATTAACCATTACGCTAAGTGAAAACAGCCAGACACAAAGGCCACACAGGGCCTTGGCCAGTTGGCTCAGTTGATAGAACATCAGCTGGTATATGAACATCCCAGTTCAATACCCAGTCAGGGCACATAAGAAAAGTGACCATCTGCTTTTCACACTCTCCCCCTCACCCTTCTTATCCTCTTCCCCTCCTGCAGCCAGTGGCTGGATTGGTTGGAGGGTGAGCCCAGAAGCTGAGGATAGCTTGGTTGGTTGGAGTGAGTCGGCCTCAGGTGCTAAAAATAGCTGGGTTGATCTGAGCATTGGCCCCAGACAGGGGTTGCTGGGTGGATCTGTCAGGGCACATGTGGAAGTCCGTCTTACTATCTCCTTTCCTCTCACACACACAAAAAAGGCCACACAGTGTATGATTCCCTTTGCATGAAACGTCCAGAAAAGGCAAATCCCGCCTGGTCCGTGGTGGCACAGTGGATAAAACATTTACCTGGAACGCTGAGGTTGCCAGGCTTGCCTGGTCAGGGCACATATGGAAGATGATGCTTCCTGCTCCTCCCCCCTTTCTCTCTTTCTCAATCTCTCTCTCCCTCCTCACTAAAATGAATAAATAAAATCTTCAAAAAAAAAAAAAAAAGGCAGATCTCTAGAGACAAGAAAGTAGATTAGGTTCCCAGGGATTGTCAGGAAGCAGGAGTGGGGTATGATTTCTAATGAGTTCAGGATTTCTTTCTGGGGTGATAAAAATCATATTCTGAAAAATAGTAGTGATGGTTGCACAACATTGTGAATCTACTAAAAAAAAATCAAATTGTACACTTTAAAATGGTGAATTTTATGGTATGTGAATAATATTTCTTTTCTTCTTCTTTTTTTTTTTTTTTGGTGAGAGGAGGAGAGATTGTGAGGCAGACTCTGGCATGCGCCCAACAGGCATCCACCCTGCATCTCTGTCAGGGGCCGATTCTCGAGTACTGAGCTATTTTTAATACCTGAGGCTGATGCACTTCAACAGAGCCATCCTCAGCGCCAGGGCCATGCTTGAACCAATTGAGCCAGTGGCTGCGGGAGGGGAAGAAAGAGAGAAGAGGAAGAGGGAGGCAGGGAGAAGCAGATGGTCACTTCTTCTGTGTGGCCTGAGTGGAAATTGAACCCGGGATGTCCATATGCCGGCTGACGCTCTATCCATTGAGCCACAGGCCAGGGCCAATGTGAGTGATATTTCAATAAAAAAACAAATAAAAATCAAGCTATTTCTCTGTATTTGAGTTCAATGAAACAAAACAAAAATTGTCTCAAGTGAGAGAACTCAGCTTGGTCCCCTGAAAAACTGCCTCCTTGTTGTTTCACAGGCATGCAAGCATCATGCCCTAACTGCAGAGATGGAAAAGAAACCTACAGTTGAATGGCTAGTAGTCAATTTTTCTCCTGGTGAAGAGGCCCACCATGGTCCAGTATCTAGAACAGGGCTTATATACAAGTGGTGCTCAGTGAGTATTTGTTGAATGACTAAAAGACAGGTAAATCTGTTTCCTCTCCCATTAGTCTCATTGGGTCAGCTACACAAGCAGTGGGGAGCCAGCTGCAGGCTGGGGCTGGCTGCTGATGGCAGGGGGAGCCAGGTCATAGCTTACTGGTCTTGGGTGTGAGGTAGACGCTGAGAGCTGTAACTCCATCTTCTGCTGGGTCCCGGTAGAGCTCGCAGACAAGGAGGTCATTGTCCTTCATACGCAGGGGGAACTTCTGCACATCTGTGGTGGGCAGGGAGGGAAGAGAGGGTTTGTTTAAGGTGCTGCAGCCTCTCCCCTCCACTCCCACTTCCTATGAGAGGCTCTCGGGAACCTGCTGCTCACCCACGTAGTAGATGGAGCCATTGTTGCAGCCTAGGAGGAGGAAGGAGCCTGCTGCATCGTAGCTGGTAATCGGCTGTACCTCCTGGACCTGAGGGCGGGCAGAGCAGGCTGTGGCTGGCAGCCCCTCCCTGCCTGTGCCTACGCAGTGCCCACTCCGGCATGCCCTCTCCCTGCTCCAGAACCCACTGGCAGTCTCTGGGCCCACCTCTCTCCAGCCTTGCCTGCTCTAGGCCTGTCTTGATCTGCGCCTGTCTCTAAGCCTCTCCTTCACACTGTATCTGACATTTCTCTATTCATCTCTGCCTGTTTCTCTGGGTCCTATCATCGACCACAGGTGTTCAGGCCTGCTTCCTCCCTGTCCACCCTTCTCTCTATGTCACCTCTTCCTCACACACTCTCTTTCCATTTGTCTGTTTCTCTCCCCGTCTGTCTCTTCCTTCTTCCTTTCTCTGCTTATCTCTCTCTCAAACACTCACACTCTAGCAGAAGAGAACACTGCAAGTCTCTGTTTTTTTACACTTTGGACATGACTAGGGGTAGGTGCAGAGAGAATGCACATCTCTCTCTGGGTTTTGTCTTCCACACCATCTCCCTTCACTTGCTCCCCCATTCAGTGCCTGGAGAATCCTCTTTCCTTTCTAAAACCAATCTTTTCTGTAGCTTGGCAGTCCCTCTTCCAAGAAGGCCTCCCTGATGCTTCTTAGGCCTTTATCCCAGACTCTGGCCCACTACTGGGCCAGCTGGCTGGGGCACAAAGGAACCCTCTCTGGGTCTGTACAGTCTGGACACCTGGGAAAGGGACAGCTTGCACTCTGACCTGCCAGTGCTTGGTGACAGCATTCCACACCCCGATACGCCCCATATGACTTGTAGCGATGAGTTGGTTCCCAACAAAGAATAAGGCCTCCACAGGCACCCCCAGATGGAAGACTCCTGTTGAGGGAAAGGAAGACCCTGCTTCATGGGGGAGAAGAGGGATGGCAGGAAGAGTTCTGAGGGCCAGAGGAGTCAGCTGGCCATGGAATCCTTACAGCATAGAGGATTCCAACAGGAGTTACAGGGGTTCTCCTGAGGACTGAGATTAGTTAGGGACAGATTAGTTAACAAGTCAGAGATTTCCAATGAAAACACACAGTCTAACAGGCTTGGGATTCTACTGGCATGAAGAATTCCAACAAAGCAAAGAAATCTAATAGGGCACTGAATTATGACAAGAAGATAGAATTATATGTGGGTGGATTCTTCTACCAGGCCAAGGAATTTGAACAGGATACAGAATTCTAAAGGGTTGGGGCACCTTAATAATGCAAATAATTTTTATGAGTGTGAGAATTGTATAGTGGAGGTATTTTAACAGGCCAAAAATACTAACAAGGTAGAAAATTCTAATAGACCACAGGTTGGAATAGAATTCTAAAGGGCAGAGGTTTCTGGAAAAAGCTTGGGGCCATACCTATCTCAGAGCCACCACCTTCTGCCTGCAGAGCCCACAGAAGTATTTCACTGCCTGTGGCCGCTGCCACCATCTTGTCATGTTCACCCAAAGCCCCACCAAGTACGCGGGCTGTGAGTGCCAGTCGCTCGATGGGCCAGTCCAGGCGGGGACTGGAAAACACCAGCTGCCAGCCAGAGGCTTCTTTCAGCCTGGAAGATTGGGGGACATCATCAATTCTCACCCCAAACCCTCCCCGTCCACAGGGTTCAAAGCCTCCTGCCACTACCCTCTCCAAGCACCTGTAGCAGACAAGAAACTGGGTGTAGGCCACGGCAATCCAGTTGTGGTGTCCACAAACTAGGCGCACCATCCCTGGCTCCTCCAGTAGCCCTTAGAGGGAAGAGCAAGGATCAGGGCAGGGGCACAGGGGCTCCGCCGGCTGTCCCAGCCTTTCAGGAGACAGAAATATACCTGATGGGGAAGGAGGGGGTTTCTCATCCAGCATTCGGCCCAGCAGCCCTGCACTGCCCAGGTTTGGGGGCATGGTATTGCTCCTTCGAACAGGCATTGGGCGCCCCCCAGCCTGCTGGGGTCCCACCAGGCTGTGCCGGTTCCGCCGCTTCATTGGGAACACTACGGCAGGGAGATGGAGCAAAATTACAATAACTGTAATAATTGTAATAATGGCCACATAGCAAGATATTGATTTCCCGTCATGTCTTCTGAGGAAGAGAATTTAGGTAGTACAGGGACATGGCATTAAGTGAAATTGAATCACTAAACAAGTTACTTCCTTTTCAGTTCCTTTCACTCCATCACAAAGGAAGAATCAGTTTGGTGATGCCATAATATTGATTATTACTTCAATATTCTCTATCTTCCCTTTTAATACACGGAAGCCTGTCCCCTTGACAAGCAACAGCATCTAACCAGAGTTTAATAACACTGTTATACCCTGGCCAGTTGGCTCAGTGGTAGAGCGTCGGCCTGGCGTACAGGAGTCCTGGGTTTCGATTCCCGACCAGGGCACACAGGAGAAGCGCCCATCTGCTTCTCCACCCCTCCCCCTCTCCTTCCTCTCTGTCTCTCTCTTCCCCTCCCGCAGCCAAGGCTCCATTGGAGCAAAGTTGGCCCGGGTGCTGAGGATGGCTCTATGGCCTCTGCCTCAGGCGTTAGAATGGCTCTGGATGCAACAGAGCAACGCCCCAGATGGGCAGAGCGTCGCCCCTGGTGGGCATGCCGGGTGGATCCCGGTCGGGCGCATGCGGGAGTCTGTCTGACTGCCTCCCCGTTTCCAACTTCAGAAAAATACAATAAATAAATAAATAAATAAATAAAATAACACTCTTATGTTTGGGCCTTATTTTCATGTTTACCTAGTTATAGTAATATAAAGCTTCCATTTAAAATTACTTTTTATAAAACAGGGTAAACAGTACAGATAAGTTAAAAAAAATAGCATATAGGTCTTCATATTTGGCAAACTTCATGTAGATGGTAGGTATTGACTAAGGTTAGAAAATAAAGCCTTAAATTAAATTTCCCCACTCTGTTCCTTCTACCAATCAGCAAAGTTTAATGGACTAGTTTCCAATAACCACTGGGGCATATTTTCCATGGCCAGGGTGATGGCTGCACCAAGGTCTCACAGAGATTACAGTCAATACATCCCCTTTAATAGTTCTCCCTTCAATGCAAAGGATCCAAGTTCTTCCTAAGCCTTACCACAAAGAAATCAAACCTAGACTACAACTCCGCTTGCACTGCAGGCCAGGGCATGCAATGGAGCCTCAAGGTGGCCCATTGCCTCATTGGAAATGCGGTTTCCTACTTCCTTTATAATCATGCCAAGAATCTGATATAGAACTACAATTCCCACAGTGTCTCAGGGTTCACAGCACAGCACCCAAGAACTGCAGTTTTATGGGAAATGTAGTCTTCATTCTACCCACCCACCACTCCATCCCTTAGTAGTGCCCACCTGGTGGAGGCAGGTAACCGTTGAAGAGAACGTTTCCACAAGAAGATCGATCCAACTCCTCCCGCAGCTGCAGACGACGAACTGAGGCGGAAGGACTCAAAAGATGGGACTTGGGGGATACTGAGGCCTATTACTCCTCCCCTCCCCCATCTCTTTCTCCACAGAATACCACCATTCACTTGAGACCCAGGACAAAACCCAGTGCTATCAGCTCTAACTCAGCCTTCTTTCATAAGAGGGATGAAGGAACACGAGAGAGCTGGTTTTCTATGCAATGAGGATGCTAATGGCGCTCCCACTTACCCAGAGGAGTGAGCCCATAAAACTGGGCTTCATGGAGAAGGCTGGAACCGTGGACTCCCCTAGGTAGTAGAAATGACTATAAGTCAGTGGTAGTGGGCAGAGAATTCTGAGAGGAAGTTTTCAAAACTGCACAGAGAATCCCAAGAGGTGGCAAATTTTGACAGGCTCAAGATTATAAAGAGTGACAACATGGCCGGTGAAAATGTTTGTGTGTTTTGGGGAACCATAAGGACACAATTTAAACATGATCAAAGAGCTTTAGTGTGGCTCTGGCCAGTTGGCTCAGTTGTATTGCGTCGGCCAGCTGGGCGCGTGGAAGTCCCGGTTTGATTCCCAGTCAAGGCACACAAGAGAAACTACCATCTGCTTCTCCCCCTGCCCCCAACATCTCTCTCTCTCTCTCTCTCTTTTCTCTTCCCGCAGCCAGGAATGGAGCAAAGTTAGCCCCAGGCGCTGAGGATGGCTCCGTGGCCTCGCTCCAGGCGCTGAAATAGCTTAGTTGCTGAGCAACAACGGAGCAGCTGCCCAGAGGAGCAGAGCATCATCTGTTAGGGGGCTTGCCCTGTGGATCCTAATCTGGGCGCATGCGGGAATCTGTCTCTGCCTCCCTGCCTCTCGCTTAAAACAAACAAACAAACAAAACACCAAACAGCTTAAGTGAACATTCTGAAGCGAAGAAAGGGTTCTAAGGGGTGACGACGGTGGGGGACTCCCCTTTGCCCTCTTTGCCAACCTGGAGTCCAATTCTTTGGTGCGCAGAAAGTTGAGGATGGGGGCGAAGACGGTAGGGTCCCTGTCGATGAAGATCTGCCGGGAAGGGGTGCAGAGAATGGATGGGGCAAAGTGAGGAGCTGAGAAGGGGTCCTCTCACTCCTCCTACCCACCGCCCCATTTCAGATCTTGTTCTACTCACGGCTCCGGTCTCATCTTTCAGTGTCGAGATGCGTCCGCTCAGAAGGCTGCAGGGAGAGGACACAGAGCAGGTATCATGGGCCAAGGTGTGTGCGTGCGGGGCGGCGGGATAAGGTCTCCCCATACCTTCTCCCGCCCCAAACTGGCTCTCCCAATCACCTGGAGAAGAAGGAGTCTGGTATCCAAGTGAGAGTCTGGCGAGAGGTACTGAATCTGTGCGGGGAAGGTGAGCGGACGCGAAACGATGTAGGGAGGTTGAGGAATACGGCCCCCTCCCAACACCTAGTGAATTCCCTCCCTCCGCGGGCGCCAGTCCAGGCTCCCGCGTCTCCCGCGGAGGGCGAAGCAATCCTTGAGGACGCGGTTCCTCCCGGAGAGGCGAGTGCCCTCAGGAATCTCCTTCACTCACCTCTTGCCTCCCACGTTCAGATGAATCACCTCCCCAGGAGGCCCCCGACCTGGGACCCGCTCCGCTGTAGGAGCAGCAGCTGCCATGGCCCCAGGGCAAGCCGGCAGGCCAGCACCCGCTTCCGGGTGTGCTCCCCGGCCCCGCCCTCACCGTGTGCTCATTGGGCTAGAAACTCCCGGATCCACCGGCGATTGGACAAAGCACTCATCCGTCTCAGTTAAATTCTCTTCCCCTTAAAGGGGCTTGCCATCCTGCCTCGGAGGGAGTGGACACCACGGCTCCTTCGGGGAACTTGAGTTAGGGAGGATAACATAACATTTTTCCAACCCTCTGAAGTTCCCATTTTGCAATGGCATCTAGGTGCTTTTCCGGGGCACTTGTTTAGACCCCGAAATTAGTACACACAAAGGGGAATATTTAAACGTTTTCTGCAGCCACAGTCTCTGCCCGCCCCCC
Source organism: Saccopteryx leptura (assembly GCF_036850995.1). Lineage (NCBI taxonomy): Eukaryota > Metazoa > Chordata > Mammalia > Chiroptera > Emballonuridae > Saccopteryx > Saccopteryx leptura. The sequence goes on along the minus strand of NC_089511.1, from coordinate 46,400,130 downwards.
AACCTTCCAGGCACAGCCCAGGAAACGCGAACAAACTAGCATAGTACGTCAAAGCCAAAGGGTTTATTATAGGTACATAGAGTGTGCGCCTGCCACACCGCCCCACACACTGGGGCCCCCGCGGCTTCTCCCGGCGGTCATGGGGGCTGCCCACCACCCGGTTCCCCCACTTCCCTAGGAGATGCTCCAGCCTGAAGCATGCAGGGGGAAGCCTTCCGTCGTTCCTCCCCTCACGAAGTGGCATGTACAGCTGGAGGGAGAGGCGAGAAGACAGTTTTGAGCTTTGACGTCCCTCCCTTTTTAAAAGCCTTCGCGGATGCGGGCGGGGGAGAGGAGGAAGTCGACGTTTTGCAAAAATAAAGTCAAGAATTAACCTCATGGCTCTGAGGCGGTGGTGTGCGGGGGCTAGAGCCCCTTTACTCCCCCTTCCCAGACAGAGATCAAGGCAGCATTGGAAGTGAGGTAAAGGCGGGGAGGGGATGTCCCCTCCCCACCCCTAGCACCCTGGATGGTCCAGGGGACCTCACCAGCGCCCCTATACCCATCCCTAGGGCGGAGAGGACAGGAATGATCGCCCCTACCACCCCAGCTTCAGGATCTGGAGATCCGGGCAGGGGCCTTGGCTCAACGGGCCCCTTACCCGCTCCCCAAAGCTCAGTTATTGCATAAAAATAATGGAGCCCCAGCACCTGGGGTGGGGATGGCAAGACAGAAGGGGCCGAGATATGGCTATAGGGGCAGCAGTTCCTCCACCACTTTTTGGGGTGCAGGAAAAGTGCCCTCCTTTCCAGTGCCCATCATGGCGCGTCCAAGTGTTGGTGGAACTAGGGGCTCCGGCCCCTGCCGAAGAGAAAGTGTCTTTGTGCCCACAGTGCGGATAGGAGGGGTGGGGAGCTGTGTCAGGCCCTGGGGGTGAGAAGTCACTTCCGGCGCCCGCTGGCCCTGCGCTCCCCGGTCTCCCGCTTGGGGTTGCCCTCGTCTGTCGACGACGTGGTGGGTAGTGTCTGTCCCCAGCGGGCAATCTCAGCGTGTTCCCCCACTGAGGCAGCTACAGCCTCCAACCAGCCATTCATATCCTCCTGAAGAGAGGAAACAAGGCACAGAGTTCGTATTTGGAAGACAGGAGACAGATTACTATAGCAGACACTTATAGAACAATAATAATATCAGCAGACATTTAGAGAGCATTTACCAGGCCCTGTAAGTACTCTACATCAGTGGTCCCCAACCTTTTTTGGGCCACGGACCGGTTTAATGTCAGAAAATATTTTCACGGACTGGCCTTTAGGGTGGGACGGATAAATGTATCATGACCTAGACGCATCAAGAGTGAGTCTTAGATCGTTCAGACTTAAATATAAATAAAATGGAAATAATGTAAGTTATTTATTCTTTCTCTGTGGACCGGTACCAAATGGCCCACGGACCAGTACCGGTCCACGGCCCGGGGGTTGGGGACCACTGCTCTACATATATCAACTTATCTAATTTTCACAATAACCCTATGATGAAAAACTATTTTTATTTTCATTTTAAAGTTAAGAAGTCATGGAGAGAATAAAGACCTATTTCATAGCCTCTTGTGAGGATGAATGAAATAAAGTGTTATTTTCAACATCTCTTCAACCACCTCCATGTCTGCTCCTCCTCCCCTGATCTTTCCTCTTAGCCTTAGTTGCAAGATCCACTCTCATTCCTGTCTTTTTTCACCTACTTCCTCCTCCCCTTCCCACAAGCCTGCCCAGATCCAGCCTGTGCTCTCTCACTTGAACCTCTGCCCTGGCCACCACCTGGGCTCCACACCTCCACTCTTGTCTTCTCCAATCGACCCTACTACATACACATGGTATCCAAAGGGATCTTTCTTATGCATCACAGTAACCCTTCCTTGCTCAAAACTCTGCCTTGGCTCCCCAGTTCCCTTAGGACAAACCCAACCTCTTCTGGCTCTCAAGATCCAGCCCCTAGGAACCATTTTCCTTTAACTCTCTTCAAGCAGTTAACACTTTGCAATTCTGCACTTTAGTTCTTTGTACTTGCTGCTCCCTTTACCTGTATCATTGCTCCCCCTGCCCCCTTTTAAAAAACTAACTGCTTCCTCCTATCTTTCCCATCTCACCTCATAGGCCTAGGCAAGGAGGCTGGACTCCAGGTAGCCCTCCTGATCCTCCACTTCTCCCCTCACTCACTGCCCCCCCAGCTAGTTAAGAACTTTTTTTTAATTGATAGACTTGGGGGGGGGGTAAAACATCAATTTGTTGTTCTACTTATTTATGCATTCATTTGTTGATTCTTGTATGTGCCCTGAACAAGGATCAAACCCACAAACTTGGTGTATGAGGATGATACTTTAACCAACTTTACCCAGCCAGGGCCTAGGTTAGGAACTTCTGGCCTTCTCTGCCTATGGCCTTTCCCATTACAGCTCTGGTAACTCTGGCTTGTGCTTCCCCCAACACTCTGGGCCATGAATCAGCCAGACAGGTGGTTCCTGAGGTTCAAATAGGAAAGAGAAAGGGCCAGATCTCACCTCATCTTTAGCCTGGAGCAAAAACTCACTGCCATCCTGGGTCCTGTAGGAAGGGACACAGAACTTGAGAGATCTGGGGCAGAGGCCTAGCCCATCCTTCCACCAACCATTTTCCAGGGAAGCAGGGGATTGTCAGGAGGGAGCTGCTGGGACTTGGATCCCTCCCTCTTGCCCATTGGGGGGCTCACTGGAGTTTGAAGACGTGCTTCTTTTTCTTGTAGTCACTAGCCACCTCGCTGGTAGCCTTGTGCAGGTTGAGCAGTGGCTCCCCACTGTGTGTGCCCCCAGATGCTGGGCCTTTGGCATCCTTGTAGAAGCCCAGCTCCCCCTTGCTGAGCACGCAGTACAGACTCACCCATGACCTGGGACAATAAGACAGGGCTCAAGGCAGAGTTGAAGCACTCTGCCTGGGTACTCTTCGCCAATAGCTTTCATGAGCTGAATCTACCTGAGCATTCCTCTCTCGGGGCCTTTGCCCTATTGGGACCATATGCCATGGGTGTTCCTGAGCTGAGGGCAGGGTCTAAATCTCTCACTCAGTTTTTGCCTAGACTGGCCCTGCTGAGATTGCCCTTCTTCACCCACTGTCACACAGATTTCTAGAAGAAATGACTTAACCTGTCTCCTCTATAAGCCCTTTGCTTGGGCATGTTCCTGACACTCCTCTACCTCCCACAGAATCTCCTGAAAGAAGTGGTATTGGTGCACTGCCTGGAATGAGGAATTCATCTCCTCTTTCGGCCAAAGCCCAACCAGAGAAGAGGACATCCTCCAAGACCAAATTACACCAATGTACCACTGTTTATCCCACTTTGGCCTCAGCACAAAAAAGAAAGACTACCTGAGACCCCACAGGCAATCTCACTCTGTTCTGCCCATTTCATGTCATGAGTCTAGACCTCACTCTGCTCATCGGCCAGCGTTGCTACCCTTTTTGGCTTCATCTCTTCTCAGATTCTGTCTCCCAGTTGGACAAAAAGTGTTAAACAACCAGGAGCTGGACTCCAAGAATAAAGACATCACTATTAGGTCCCCATTTAAACACTGATATGAGGTGCCCTCAGTCCTCAGAGTTTGGGCTCCGCCCTTCTCAGATCTTCCCCCAATTTAAAACTTCGAGGGTATAACACATTGGTTAGATAGTCCTCTCCAGTTTCCACCTCGCGAGCCATTGAAACTCTCTAAATTAGACCCCACATCCACTTTGCTATTAGCTTTACTTAATTCCTGGGTTGGTTGCAAGGAGATTAGGTCGCAATTTATTCATGTCTGGAGCATTTTCTCCAGGTCCCGCTCCCATCAAAGCTTCACCGGCTCACTCATTGGTCATTCTTTAAGTCCCGCTCCGCTCCAGGCCCAGCCCACCCCATCACCGGTTGGACACTCTGACGTTTAGCTCCACCCCCTACTTTCACGCTTACCTATTCGCTTACTGGACATCCTGAGCTTGGGACCCGCCTTTAAAAGCCCCACCCACACGCTCACCGGTTGGACGACTTGCGGTTAGCGTCCAGCTCACGCTTCCGCAGCAGGAAGCCCTCGTGCTGCACCGTATGAGTGGGCGGGGGCGGAGGTGCGGGGGTGGATCCACCTTGGGCCGGGGCCGAGCGCGAGCGCCGGCTTCCCCCGCCTTCACCACCTTCTCGGGGCCGTGGCCGCCGTCGTGGCTTGGGCCGGTCCCGCGCCCGCGGCCGGTCCGGCCGAGGTGTCCGCTCAGGCGGTTCAAGCCCATTGGGCAGACGACCGGGGGGAAGCTCGCGAGGCTGAGGCAATGATGTCTGTGTGAAGGGAGCAAAGAAGAGGGGTGCTGTCCAGAGTGGGGTGTGGGTACCATCTGGGGGAACTAACAGGTCTGGGGGGCCCATCTCATCTGTCTTCGAAGGGAGTATGGGAGGACCTCAGGGCTGGAGGCCTACCTCTTAGGGGCCCCACTGATTTTGGGAATGAGTCTGCCGGGACTCCTAGGTTTGAAATACTTCTCCATCTTGGGGAGGAGGGGTCATGAAGGTGGGGTGCAGGCAGGTAGGTGTCCCAGCTGTCTCTAGGAGGAATCTAGGCTTCCTTCTCTGTGTGTAGCTGTCTATAAGGAAATTTGAGCCCCCCTCCCACTGGACTGGAGAAATAGTCCAGGGCAGATGTGTAGTGTGTGTCTGTAGAAGGGAGGAGTCTAAGGTCTGTGGCCTCATCTTTCTAAGGGAGAATTAAGGTGAGGGTCGCATCTGGGGGCCCTCTCTATTCCCTGAGATCCTCTGCACGGTTTAAATGTGGGAGATACCCAGGGCTAGGCACTGGTGTTTCTGGGACCCTGAATACAGCTCTGAGGAGTTCCCCATTCTCAACCCATCTGGAGGCTCAACTTACCACCCCAACAGGGAGACCTGGGCTTGCCTCTTTCTCCTGCAACTGCTCCACAATGTCAGCCAGGGTGGCCTTCCTGGGGGTAGGGACAGAAAGACCCAGTGGAACTAGAGTACCTTCTTTCAGGGACCAGCCTCATTGGCTGGCGCTGTCTCCACCTCTTAGCCCAAGACACCAGGCCCTTGTCCATTTCTACAGCTGCCTCTCAGCTGTTGGCCTTCTGTACCACAGGTTCTCAGGATGTGGCTGCTAAGTGGAGGATGGAAACTCTTTCCCTCTTGAGTTTTAAGCAACCCAAAGAGCAAAATGCAAATTGGTGCCTTCAAGCCTTTGAACATACTGTTGCCTTTTTTCCACCCACCCCTGAGCCCCCAAGTCCACTGGACTTCCCTTGTTCCATCCATCATCTTGGGCCATCACCACTGGTGACAAGTCTATTTCACCCACTGGACTGTGAGCCCCCTTGAAATGTATTTCATCCAAAGGCCTCTTTCTGGGAGCACAACTGATTGATCTGCACAAGACACTCTGGTCCTATCCTGTCCTTCAATGGTTAGAACCGCTGCTTGAGGGACAATGGGCAGGTCACTTACCCTCTTTCAGGCTCAGTTTACATTTCTGCAAAATGGACTCTCTCTCCCTCCTTAGGCAATTTTGAGTATGGAAGTCCTCTCCACTCTGCCTGCGTGGCTCCAGTACCTCTCCATGTCTCCCTTCCTTACTCCCTGGACACATGGGGCCTTACCCCCTGGTCAGCTCTCCTCTGGTAGGCGTCTCCTGTTCACTGGACTCCTGCCGTTCTAACCGCCGTTCGCGCCTCTCACGCCGCCGCTCCATCTGCTCGTAGCGGCCCAGGGTAAGGCTGTGTGCCGCCTCGTGCTCCACTGACTCCTGCCGCTCTGGCCGTCGCCTCCGTGCAGCCTCCTCGGATTGATCTGCTGATTCCTGCCTTTCCGACCGCCGCCTTCTGGACAGCTCCTCCCCGCGATCAGCCGACTCCTGGCGCTCTGGCCTCAGCCGGACCTGCTCGGCTGCTACGGGGATCCCGAGGGCCTCCACGGCGTCCTCTAGTGCAGTTGGTGGGGCCTTGGTCTCCAACTTCCCCGGGATCTCCGGCAGCCGGTCGATGCGCGGCTGGAGGCGCTCGGGTTTGAGCTCTTGGCGCACATACCCAACCCGGGTCTGCACCTCGGCAGACAGCGTGTCCGAGGTCCGGCGGGCCAGGGTCTCCAAGCCCCTCTCGTAGACCCCTGGCCGTAGCAGAGGTGCCGCCTTAGCTGCCAGTTCTGTGGGGTCCCCAAAGAACTTGCGCCCCAACAGAGGGGTGGGTGGCTGCTTGCTCTGTTCTGCCTTGAGTTTCTCGATCTGTGGACAGAGGGACCAGGGTCAAGTAGAAAGGCATGGTGGGGGGTGGGAGGAGGCAGTTCTGAGTTGTCTCACCACCTAGTTTATTAGATTTTTTTGTACGTGTGAAAAAGCAAGCTTGTCGAGGCCTGCGCCCATGCTTTGCTCTCTTCTAGGAACTTCATTCCCATTTTCTTTGGCAAATACCTAGTGTTCTTTTAAGAATCAGCTAAATCATCATTTTCTCCAGATGCCTTTCTGACCTTCATTGCCTCCATCCTTAAAGGCCCCCTCCTAGGACTTTAAGACTTTTGACTACAATGCTCTCCTCCTCATTCTCTAGGTCTCAGATCAGATCCCCCCAGGCCAGTTTACAGGGTTCTAGGCTCCCACAGCTCCTGTGCTTCCCCATACCAGTACTGGGTTGTCACTGTCTGGTGTCAGGTCTGATTCCCCCACCCACAGAATGGGAACCCAGTGAGGTCTGTTTCACTAACACAGCCCTGAGTGCCACGTCTGAGCATGTCTGTCTTTTCTTTTTTGGCCAGAGAGAGACAGTGATAGACAGAGACAAACCAGAAGGGAGATGAAAAGTATCAACTTACAGTTGTGTCACTTTAGTTGTCCATTGCTTCTCATATGTGCCTTGATCTGGGGGAGGGGGCTCAAGCTGAGCCAGTGACCCCTTGCTCAAGCCAGTGACCTTTGGGCTCAAGCCAGCAACCATCAGGTCAAACCAGATGAGCCTAAGCTCAAGCTGGCGACCACAGGGTTTCAAACCTGGGACCTCAGAGTCCCAGGTTGGCACTCTATCCACTGTACCACCGCTGGTCAGGTCCAGTATGTCTGTCTGTCTTATATAGAGGGGTGGGAGGCTGGGGGTGGGGGCCTGGGCAGGATCTGGGTGCTGACCGTGGTCAGGCGCCGCAGAGAGCTGAACCTTTCTTCCCAGGCTGCGGCTGCTTTGCGGAAGGCCTCATGTCGCCGGATAAGCTGCTCCACCTCGTCTACACTGCTGCCCAGCTCCCGGCTCTGCAGGAGTGGCTCTTGGGCTGTCAGCCAGGCGTCCGCCACCACCGCCTCCTGGGCAAATTGGTGTACTTCCAGCACTGAGGGGAGACACGTGGGGTAAGGGTGCTGGGACGCCTGTGGGCCCTTCATGGGGCAATGGATATCTTCTCTGGCCTTCCACACCCCCTGGCTTCCTCTGTGTCAGCCTGGACCACTCTGAGCTCTGCCTGAATGAGAAGCTGGGGCTACTTTTGAGGGCATCAGCTTCTCTAAACATCTGCCACAAGAGAGCTTCAGTGGCAAGGCAGCCCCCTCGTTCACCCTGCCAGGCCTTCATGTTTGTTACTGGAGACTCACAAGAGGTATGCAAAGCATGCTTGTGTCATTCTCTGGGCCTTTCTAAACACATTCAAGAAGGTCACTGTGCCCTTGAGCCATGTGTGTCTGGGCCCCCACTCACTCTGCTGCAGCCATTCCCAATGACGGTCCCACTTGTCCGACACCTCCTCCTTCCTGTTTCCCAGCTTGTCCAGCTGTGCCTGGATCTGAGAGTGGTGGATGGGTGGGGGAGAGGCATCAAGGGTGGCTCGCACCCCAATGGGCACAGATGGCAGAGGGGGACCCCCTGTACCCCTCCCCACCTCATCAGCCATGGCACTCTTGTTGAGCAGCAGAGAGCAGCCCAGCTCCTGGCAGGCTGTTAGCTCGGGCATCCGTGCCTCCAGCTCGGTCTTCAGGCCCTGGTGGTAGTTCATGAGCACCTCCACAGACGACACGTCCCTACAGTGAGTGGTGGCAAGGATCTGAGCCACAGGCAGCCTCCCTCAGCCCACACCCTATACACAAATCCTGAGGCCACAGTTCCACACCATCTTTGGACTCCCACCTCCTATGAATAAGTTCTGAAGGTCCAAGGTTCTCCATTGATTCAACGATCACAACTTTTTCCAGGGTGCTAAAATGGCACACTTTTGTGATTCTAAGATAGGATTTCAAGATCCAGTTTTCTAAAGCTATGTTTTTGAAGATTCCTCCAGCCAGTGATTTTAACCTTTTAAGTCTGTGCTTTTCAATACAGTAGCCACCAGTCATGGTGGCAAATGAGCACTGGAAATGTAGCTAGACAGAATTGAGATGTGTTGAAGTAGAAAGTACATACCATATTTTGAAGATTTAGTATAAAAAAGCATCAAATATCTCAATAATTTAAATACTGACTGCATGTTGAAAGTGATAATATATTGGGATTACTAGGTTAAATAAAATAAATTACTAAAGTTAATTTCACTTGCTCTTTTTACTTTTTTAATGTGGTTACAACAAAATCTTAAATTATGGATGTGGTTCACATTTGTGGCTTGCCTTGTGTAACTACTGGACAGCGCTGTTCTCACTGTCACGTGTCCAAAACAAATTCCAAATTTCTGAATGTTCTGCCAGTCAGCAAGTATAGCTTTAGAAGACTTAAAATGTCCACACTTATTTCTGAAGGTTTCACATCGTAATGGTTTCTACCTAAGACTTAGACCATCTAGAACAATGAGATTTTCCCCTGAACTTTTCTATCTCAGTAAATTCACCCATCATTTAACCATGCCTCTTTTCCCTTCAGCCCCTGAAGCTAATCTGTTAGTCAAACCTGGACATTTAAGCCCTGGCCGGTTGGCTCAGCGGTAGAGCGTCGGCCTAGCGTGCGGAGGACCCGGGTTCGATTCCCAGCCAGGGCACACAGGAGAAGTGCCCATTTGCTTCTCCACCCCTCCGCCGCACCTTCCTCTCTGTCTCTCTCTTCCCTCCCGCAGCCAAGGCTCCATTGGAGCAAAAATGGCCCGGGCGCTGGGGATGGCTCCTTGGCCTCTGCCCCAGGCGCTAGAGTGGCTCTGGTCGCAACATGGCGACGCCCAGGATGGGCAGAGCATCGCCCCCTGGTGGGCAGAGCGTCGCCCCATGGTGGGCGTGCTGGGTGGATCCCGGTCGGGCGCATGCGGGAGTCTGTCTGACTGTCTCTCCCTGTTTCCAGCTTCAGAAAAAATGCAAAAAAAAAACAAAAAAAAAAACACTGGACATTTATAATTTTAAGGCATACCTTATGAAATGATATGAGATTTGTAACTCAGCAAGGGGTGAGGGAAGGAGTGTATAGACGAAAAAAGATTGGCCAAATGTTAATGGTTGTTCAAGCCAGGTGTTCACTATACACATGTGGGTTCACTATATACTCTTATGGCTACTTTTGTGTATATTTGACATTTTTTCATAAGAAAAAGACTTTGCAAATTCCTAAAAACAATCACTCCTCTCCATCTCTACAACCACCACACTGGATCAAGCCACCATCTCTTGCCTGGTTTTTCATAGCAGCTTCCTGACTGGTCTACCTGCTTCCATCTTTGCTTTCCACACCCTATTTCTCACAAGGCACCTAGAGTAATCTTTCTCAAATGTACATCCTATCACATCACTCCCCTGCTCTAGACTCTCCCATGGCTCCCATCTCACTCTGAGAAAAGGCAAACTTCTCACCACATCCTATTGCCCCTCCAACCTCATTTCCTACCTCCTTCTACTCTCCCCCTCACTTCCTCCCATCTAGCCACAATGACTGTCCAGCTTTCCTTCAGACGTGCCTAACCACAATCTACCTCAGGGCCTTAGCACTTGCTTATCCCTCCACCTGGAAAACCCTTCTCCCCAAACTTTACCCAACTCACTATCACTTCATTCAGTCTCACACTTGACAGCCTCAGAGAGGTCTTTCCAGCTAGCACCTCATCCCCTAACTTTGCTTTATTTTTCTTCAGAGCACTTATTACTATGTGAAATAATATTAGATATTTGTTTACTTATCTGTTGCCTGTACCCACACTCAGAATGTAAGCTGGATCGGGGCACTGGCACACTGTAGGCATTCACTAAACATTCGCTGAGTAAATGAACGTAGACTCAAGGCCTCACAGCCACAGAAAAAAAATGCTATGTGAGTGCAGATGTAGTTCCTAAAACCGCTGGTGTGATCCTCTTTTTCTCATCTGCAGCTGGACACAGAGGGTCCAGCAAATGACTCACAGGGCAAAGAGTGATGGAAGGACCTAGCTCCCCATCACCATGGCTCAGGCTTCTGCCGGACACCCACACTGAATCGTTATGTAAGCAATAAGTCAATGTCTTCTAGGTTAAGCCACACAACAGCTTCACACCTCCCTGTCCCTATCCTGGCTGCAGCCCATCCCATGCCATGACACCCCCACAGAGAGGACAGTAGTGGGCAACTGGGAAGGACAGAAGGCAAGAGGATGCCCCATGTTCTGAGCCCCTAAAACCAGATCTGACAAGGCGTCGCATTTACAACAGTGCCTGGCACATAGAAATGCCGCGCAGGTATTGGCTAACGTGATTCTTATGGGAACGGGACTGCTGATGGGCTGGGGGTGGCTGCCCAGAAGCAGGTAGGAAGTCTGAGGTGGGATGAGAAGCACCTGGGCTTGTCAGCTGCCCCAATCTGCCCGGAGATGCCGTCCATCCAGGAGAGCAGGTCCCGGGCCTGGCTGTGGAATCGCAGGGCATCGGCGGTGGAGCTGACGTGCAGGCGGGCATCCTCGCAGGCTGCCAGCAGCTCCTTCCAGCCCTGCATCACCTCCTGCTCCCGGCTGGCGATGGCCTCCGCGTGCTCACCGGCATACACCGTCCGCAGCTGTGCTGCCCCCTCCTGCAGCTGCCGTACCTGAGGGGCACGCCAGGTGGAGCACCAGCCCTCCATGGGGACCAGCGCACCAGCCCTCCACGCGATCAAGACTCTGCCCCCTTCATCCCCCATCTGCTGGCTGGGTACAGAGCTTAACTTAACCATGTAAGAAGCCTGCGCCCTGGTGATCCCACAGCTGGGTTTTCCTTATCTGCTTGCCTAATACTGTTTTTTGATTTGACGACTTTCTGGCTTCCTTTAGCCCCACTACCATGTTTCTCTCACGTCTGCTGCCTGATTTTTCTTTGACTTACCTGCACTCTGACTGCTTTTAGACCTACTACCAGATTCCTTTCAGTCCATTCCTGATTTCTTTTGGCCCAAGGCTCTGTGTCTGCTGGGTCTGTCACCTCATTTTTTCAGGCCCACTTCTATCTTGTTTCAGACCAACACTGATTTCTTTCAGGAAACCTCCTTCCATCCTGATGTTTATGAAACATGCTTTCCAATTTCTTTTTCACACCCACTATCTACCAGTAGTGCCCAATTTCCTTCAGAATGGTTATTTGATTAGTATCACATCTCCTACGCAATTCCTACTGGTTCTACTGTGTGAGTTCTATGGGACCCACTGCTCATTCTGTTGATTCAATCTTACAGTGACCACATTTCTATCAGATCCACCACATCACTATAAATCTCTCCACTGATTTCTAACAGTCATCTATATGATTTATATAAAAATAATTGTCCAATTTCTGTCTTCCATTAGACCTGCAACACAATTTCCTTCATTCCCACTGCCTGAGTTCTACTAGGCCCACAGCTTCGTTTCTATCTGATTTCTCAGTTCCACCCCCCAACTTCTACCTGACCCACTGCCTGATTAGCTCCATTGGAATTTCCATTAAATCCGCCCCATCAAATTTTTTTTTCAGGGAACTCCTATTATTTCTGTCAGAGACCTGTATAATTTCTTATCAGTCCTACTACCACATTTCTCTTAACCCTCCTGCAATTCCCTTTAGATGTTTATCTAAATGTGGGTAAGATTTACTTTGCAGTTCTCTGCCCAACCTGCATTGAATGTACTGTCTCACCATGGCTGGGTGGCTAGTGAATAAAGCATTCTCTCAGCACACTGAGGTCATGGGTTCAATCCCCAGTCAGGGTACATATGAAAAGCAATCAATGAGTACACAACTAAATGAAAAAACTAAGTGGAACTACAAATTGATGCTTCCCTCTCTCTCTCTCTCCCCCTCCTCCCCTCCTTTCTGTTCTCGCTTTCGAATCAATGGGAAACATTTCCCCCCCTTTCTTTTAGGTGAGAGGAGGAAAGATAGTGAGGCAGACTCCCACATGCGCCCAACCAGGATCCACCCGGCAACCCCATCTGGGGCCAATGCTGGAGTACTGAATTATTTTTGGCAGCTGAGGCTGTAGGGTTCTGACAGAGCTATCCTCAGCGCCTGAGGCCAATTGAGTCACTGACTGCAGGAGGGGAAATGGGGAAGAGAGAGGAGAGGAGAAGCAGATGGTAGCCTCTCCAGTGTGCCCTGACGGGAATCGAACCCAGGACATCCACACACCAGGCTGATGCTCTATCTACTGAGCCACTGGCCAGGGCTGGAAAACATTTTAAGTTAAAAAAGTACTTCCTGACCAGGTGGTGCCACAGTGGATAGAGTGTTGGCCTGGGATTCTGAGGACCCAGATTCAAAACCCTGAGGTTGCTGGCTTGAGCGTGGGCTCATCAGCTTGAGTGTGGGCTCACTAGCTTGATTGTGAGATTGCTGGCTTGAGCATGGGATCACAGACATGACCCCATGGTTCCTGGCTTCAGTCCAAAGGTCACTGGCTTGAAGCCCAAGGTCGCTGGCTTGAGCAAGGAGTTGTCACTGGCTCAGCTGGAGGCCCCCCCCCCCCAACACCAGTCCAGTTATATATGAGAAAGCAGTCAATGAACAACTAGGGTGCCACAACTATCAGTTGATGCTTCTCATTTCTCTCCCTTCCTGTCTGTCTCTCTCTAAAATAAATGAATTTCTATCAGACATATGGCACTACATTTTTCTGCCGCTGTCTGATTTCTGTGCACTGTGCAATCAGTCCATTTTCTACCTACCCCATTATCTAACTTCTCCCTGTTCTGTGGTCTGTTTTCTATCTGTTCTACCGTCTAATTTTGACATGCTCTACAGTCTGATTTTTGCCTGCTCTTATGCCCACATCCCTTGCCCATTCAGCCCAGGCCCTCCCCCCCTTCCCTCCTGACTGCCAGCATCCCACCTGGGACACGAGGAGCTGCAGGTCATGCTCAAAGGCTCTCAGAGTCCGCTGCATGGAGCTGGCACTGGGTCTTGGCTCAGGCGGGGCAGTCAGGCAGGGCAGCCGCTTCCGCTTCTCCTCAATCTGTCCCTGAAGCTCCTTAGCATCACTGAAGAACTTATGCAGCTCCCGTGAGGCAGCCAGCAGCTGGGCCCGTGTACCCATGAGCTCCAGCAGCTCAGCCCAGGCCTCGTTCAGCCCATCCTTCCACTCAGCCATGGTGGCTGCTGCTGTATGGCCACACTCAATCAGCTCATCCACCATCTGGTTCACGGCTGCCAGCCGCTCCCGCCCTGCTGTTCCAGTCTCACTGGCAAACTCTGAGAATTTCTCCTGCAGCACCTGCCGCCGGGCAGTGGGGGACACAGCATGGGCAAAGGTGTACACACCGAGGGCTCTCCAGCCCACCATCTTGTGGCAGGTAAGAGTAATAATAATAATAATAATGACAATCGTAATAAAAAATAACATCTAACACAGAGCGCTTACTCTGTAGCAATAATAGTAACAACAATAATAAAATGGGATAATAACTAACACTGTGTTAGGCATTGTGTGTGCCAAGTACTGTCCTAAGTAGCTCACATTACAGTTGTCCCCCCTTATTTGCGGTTTGACTTTCCGCAGTTTCAGTTGCCTGCAGTCAACACTGGTACAAAAATATTAAGTGGAAAACCCCAGAAATAAACAATTCATAAGTTTTAAGTTGTGTGCCATTCTGAGTAGCATGATGAAATCTCATTCCATCTCATTCTGTCCTGCCTAGAATGGGAATCATCCCTTTGTCCAGCCTGTCCCCTGAGTCATTTAGTAGCCATGTACTGTACCAGGTTATCAGATTGACTTTCATGTTATCTCCATGCTTGTGTTCAAGTAAGCCTCGTTTTGCCTAACAATGGCCCCAAACCTCAAGAGTACTACTGCTGGCAATTTGGAGATGCCAAAAAGAAGTTGTATAATGCTTCCTTAAGTAAAAACATATGTATGTGTATAGGGGGAAATAGTATATGTAGGGGTTAGTACTATCCATAGTTCTAGGCATGTACTGCGATCTTGGGACGTATCCTCTATCAATAAGGGGAACTACTGTATATTAATTCATTTGGCTTACAATAGAGCCATGAGGTGAGTGTTAGTATTATCCTCATCTTACAGATCGTGAAACTCAGGCTCAGAGAACCTCAGCAGCATACACAGTAGCCACTGGTATATTATTACTACTAACCGTGACATGCTCAAAGTCCTGGCCGAGCTCAGGTGAGCCAGCCACTACCTCCTTCTCTGCAATCCAGTGCTCGAGCTCGTCCACCTGGCGGTTGAGCTGGTACAGCCAGTATTGCTGCTCCAAGCCCACTCTGCGCTCCTCGCCCAGCTCCTTGAGCGCCACATACAAGCGGTCCACCTGAGACTGCCGCCGGCTGATCTGCTCGCTGACAGGGGACAGGGAGAGGCAGAGGTGGAGCCCCTGAGATTCGAAGGTCAGAGCTGGGGCCCCCTGACACTTCCTCTCAGGGAATGGCTGTGTCTCCTCTTAACCTTCAGGCAGGGAAGTGTCCCCTGGGACTCCTCCATGCAGGACTCTGTTTTCTGCAAGTCTTGGAGTCAGTCAACCTAGTACTTATATCTCAGTACTCAGGGAAAACTCTGCTTCCATAAGCTTGATAAGCTCACTACCCCTCTTCCTGCACCTTTCTATCTACAGCCCCATGCTCCTCCCCTCTAGTGACTTGGGAGGGCACCTGACTCCCTGCTTGGGTCCATCGGCTATCTGCCTCACCACCAGTCCCAGTCTCCAGGTTTGGGTGGATGGAAGTCTAACTCTGTACCCCCTTTCAGATCTCGCCCCTGGCCCAGGCCTCACAGATATGGCTCTTACAGCCTGCCATCCAGGAGTTCTCAGGCCATGCCTACATACAGCACTACAAGCTTTCTGTCCTGCCAGGCACTGCTTAGACACTGGGCAGGAAGTGGACCCTCCACTGTCCAAAGCTCTTACTTCTCTCCTCAGTCCTAGACATGCCCCCCGCCTATTCCCTACACTCAAATCCCAGTGCTCCTGGTTCCACCCCCTCAACCAACCCTGGCCAGTGCCCCTCAATGCGGGTCCTAACCACTTGCCAAAATCCAGGGCTCCAGCACGTGACAATAAAGGCCCCTTCCCCTCAATGGCCAATTCTAGCCCTGTCCTAGTTTCCGAACAGGGAAAGCTGCAGATCTCGCAAGACCATTCCTTAAGAATGGGCCCCGCCCCCTCCTGACCCAAACCACGCCCATCCCCAGCCCCGCCCCCTGCCCTCCCACCTGTCCGGGTGCCCCATCTCCAGCAGCGCCCGACACTGGCGCGAGAGCTGCGCGATGCTTTCCTCGTAGTTCTCCACGCCCTGCTCCAGCTGCAGGTGCTTCTTGAGCAGCTGCAGGGTGCTCTGTTCGTCCTGGGGGCACACGGCGCCCGCGATGAGGCGGCAGCGGGCGGCCCCGGGCTCCAGCGACCCCAGACGCCCCCACACACCCCAGCCCAGGCGCACCTTGCCCTTGTCCTCACTCATCATGAGGAGCTCCTGCTCGCCCAGCCACGCTTCCACCTCGGCCATGTCGAAGTAGTACTGCTCCACCTGGAAGGCGGCGTCCAGCACCTGCTGCCGCCGCTCGGCCGCCTCCCGCAGTCCGGCCCAGGCGCTCTGCAGCTGCTCCTGGCCGCGGCGCACCGCCTCGGCCTCAGGGCTGCGTAGCGCAGCCAGCGCCCCCGCGCGCTCCAGCACCTCCTCCAGTCGCGGCCCGTGTGCCTGGATCTCCCGCCGCAGACCCTGGAGACAGGACGTGGGGGGTGTGCATGAGGATGGGCGTTCAGAGACCGGCAAACATCCGGACATCCGCCAACCAGTGCCCAGTCCTACGTAACTATTTGCCGTTACTCACTCGCTCACTCACTCATATCCCGTGTGGCATGTAGGATAACAGGCTTAGAGAGGAGAAGTACGTCGCCCCAAGAACGAGAATGAGTAAGGAGGTGACAGGATTTGTAAACAGGAGGCTGTCTCCAGAGACTGGGAACCAAGACACATAGTGACACAAGATCCCCCCTAATCATTGAAATAGGCCTGAGAATCATCAGGGTGTTTAAAGGGCAGTTGGGGTATGACTTATACATAGTAAAGTGCACGAATCTTAGGGGTACCCCCCTGGACCCGGATCAGAATATGGGACACTTCCATCACCCCAGAAGTTTCCCTCAACCAGCTCTGTACTTGCTGAACACCTTATTTAACCTCTCCTGTGCCTCAATTTCCTCAACTGGCAAACGGAAATAATAATAGTCATCACTTACTGAGTGCCTGCTACCCGCCAGACACTTTGCTAAATAAGGGCTTTGCATAAGGTAGCCATTCACCTAGTCTTCTCTCCAACCCCAGAAGCCAGACACCATCATTCCCATTCTACAGATGAGGAAAGTGAGACACAGAGAGGCTGAGAAACTTGCCAAAGTTACATGTCTACTGATCTCATGCTGACATCATGCTGACATCTACTCTGTGGGGATGTTGTACTAGAATTGTGCCTGGCATGCAGTAGATACTCAGTCAATATCAACAGCAATTTTTCTTTCAATCTTTTTTTTTTTTTTTTTTAGTGAGAGAGAGACAGACAGAAAGAGGGATAGGGACAGACAGATAGGAAGGGAGAAAGATAAGCATCAGTTCTTCATTGCGGCACCTTAGCTGTTCTTTGATTGCCTTCTCATACGTACATTGATGGAGGGTGGGGCGCAGACAAGCCAGTGACCCCTTGCTCAAGCCAGTGACCTTGGGCTCAAGCCAGCAACCTTTGGGCTTCAAGCCAGCGACCCTGGGGTCCTGTCCAGGATCCAACGCTCTAGTCAGCAACCCTGTGCTCATGCTGGCAAGCCCACGCTCCAACCGGCAACCTCAGGGCTTCAAAACCAGGGTCCTCAGCGTCCAAGGCCAACACTCTATCCACTGCACCATTGCCTGGTTAGGCTCAGCAGCAATTTTTCTTTTAACAGCCCCTGGATCCAACACTCTCACACCCAGCTGAGCTCCCTCACTTTTATTTATTTATTTATTTATTTATTTATTTATTTATTTACAGAGGCAGAGATAGACAGGGACAGACAGGAACGGAGAGAGATGAGAAGCATCAATCATTAGTTTCTCGTTGCACGTTGTGACTTCTTAGTTGTTCATTGATTGCTTTCTCATATGTGCCTTGACCATGGGCCTTCAGCAGACCGAGTAACCCCTTGCTGGAGCCAGCGACCTTGGGTCCAAGCTGGTGAGCTTTTTGCTCAAACCAGATGAGCCTGCGCTCAAGCTGGCGACCTTGGGGTCTTGAACCTGGATCCTTCCACATCCCAGTTTGACGCTCTATCTACTGCGCCACTGCCTGGTCAGGCAGCTCCCCCACTTTTTTTTTAGCTCCCCCACTTTTAAACATTAAGTGTACTTGGTCATTTTCCTCAACCATAAAAATGATGAGTCAGCTTTATTTGCCCCCAACATTGTCCACAGACAAGAGTAGTTTCATCAAGATGAGAAAACAAAATCTGAGAAAAACTCCAGCCTCTTAAAGAACTCCATCTAGTGCAGCATGATCACGAACCTTTCAAAATAATTTGTGTACCCACCTCCCCACCATCTTTCAGTTCCCCATTTTCCGAACTTATTAATTTTGGTTAAAAGGGGTAATGACAGACATGATCCCATGGTGGCAGGCTTGAGCCCAAGGTTGCTGGCTTGAGCGAGGGGTCACTGGCACCACTGGAACCCCCCCCCCCCCAGTGAAGGCACATATGAGAAGCAATCAATGAACAACTAAAGTGATGCAACTACAAGTTGATGCTTCTCATCTCTCCCTGTCTGTCCATCTCTACCTCGCTAAAAAAAAAAAAAAAAAAAAAAAAAAGAGGGATAATGGTAATACCTGCCAGACAGAGTTATTGTGAGGATTAAATGAAATAACTTGTTATGACTTCCTCGCAGTATTATGCTACAGTATTGTTACATAATCTTTAATCAATACATTTTTGCTATTGTTATTATTCCTCTTTCATGTGCCTTACTTTGAGCTTTTGTGAAAGAGTTGCTTTGACCAAAGAGTTCCTCTGCTAAGCAATTGGAAAACCACTGCTCTAGACCAATTCTCTACTATTTAGATATGTAGACAGATCCAGAGAGCAGAACAGAGATCTAGCAGTTTCAGGGGCTCAAATGCCCCCAACAGCACTCAGCTTAGAAGTCAGCACTCTCTCTGATCCTTTTTATTCTCACTCCTTGTGTGTGTTTCAAGCTTTTACCTGTTTGTTGTTTTTACTTTTCATGGACTAACGATCATTTCCCTTAATTCTTGTGAAGGAACTCTGACTTTCTTTTGGGGAACCTCCTTGCCTCCATCTCATCACAGGTAATTAAAATAAGGCTGACTTCACCTGCTGTTCCAAGGGTGGGCCCTTAGCTGGAACCAAGCCAGTCAGAACAGTCTAATTCCTGGGCCACCTTGATTAAATCAGGTGGGCATGTGATTCAAGTTGAGCCAATAAGAGTTATTCCTGCTGATTAGTGAGACTGCATCTTTTTTT
This sequence comes from Saccopteryx leptura, assembly GCF_036850995.1. Classification (NCBI taxonomy): domain Eukaryota; kingdom Metazoa; phylum Chordata; class Mammalia; order Chiroptera; family Emballonuridae; genus Saccopteryx; species Saccopteryx leptura. The sequence goes on along the minus strand of NC_089511.1, from coordinate 46,381,281 downwards.
TTTCAAATATTTTATTTGATTTTTTTTTTTTTTTTTTAGAGAGAGAGGAGTGAGAGAGAGAGACAGAGAGAGAGAGAAGGGGGAGGAGCAGGAAGCTTCGACTCCCATATGTGCCTTGACCAGGCAAGCCCAAGGTTTCGAACCGGCGACCTCAGTGTTTCAGGTCGACGCTTTATCCCACTGCGCCACCACAGGTCAGGCCGAGACTGCATCTTTTTGAAGAGAGAAATTCTCTTTAGTTTTGCTGATGGGATGTCAATTTGGTGCTCGTTTTGGCAGCACATATACTAAAGTTGAGATGTAAATTTTTTTTTTTTTTTTTTTTTTACAGTTTAGTTTTTATTTATTCTTTTTTTTTTTTTTTTTTTTTTTTTTTTTTTAGAGAGGAGAGAGAGAGGGAGAGAGAGAAACAGAGAGCGAGAAGGGGGAGGAGCTGGAAGCATCAACTCCCATATGTGCCTTGACCAGGCAAGCCCAGGGTTTCGAACCGGCGACCTCAGCATTTCCAGGTCAACGCTTTATCCACTGCGCCACCACAGGTCAGGCGAGATGTAAATTTGAATCTGGTGGAGGTCGAGGTCTTTTACCACTAGGAGAGGAGAGTTGCCCTATAACAAAACTAATGCAGGAAAAACAAAAAATGGATCTGAAACAGTGGTTTATGATGTCATGGAAGAACCTGGATGTATCGGTACCTTCTGTCTTTTCAAAGACAAGAGCGAATTAATTCCCCTTTTTGGCTTTAACCACCTGTATGTCCTAACCCACTCCCTCGCCCAGAATCTGCTCACCTGATTCTTTTTAATGTACTGCTGGACAGCTTGCAGGCCATTGCCTCGCTCCGTCTGCATGGCCAGTGGCAGCCGCTCCTGGACCCATGCCTGGAGGGGATACAGGGAGCAGGTCAAGGGGAGAATGCATCCACGGATCTCTGCATCCCAACTAAACTGTAAGCCACCCACCCGCACAGCATTCAAGGATCATCATCTGTGCTGGACATGCTCTACACACTCGAGCCAGGCTCATGCTTACCTCTGGCCTTTGCACAGGCAGATTTTGCTTCCTGGCATTCCTTTCCTACTCCCTCAGCAAGTTCATGTGTACTCTTTTTCCTTTCACTTCTCAGCTCAGACGCACCTTCCTCCAGGAAACCCTCCCTGACTTTGGACCTTGAGGAGTTGCTGCCTCTGAGCTCCCACGGCCCCTTAACCTGCCCCATCACAGTCCTAACCAACCTGGATTGTCACTATCTGGGGACAAAAATGTTTTCCCTTTAGACTCTCAGTCCTCTATGCCAAAGAGTCTATGGGCAGGTATGGGGTCTTCTTTGATCTCCCCTGTGACTCCAGCATCATTCAAGCCCAGGGCTGGAACCAGGACTTGATCAAATAAATGATCAAATTAGTGAATAAATGAATGAATGAGCAAATCAGGAAGTGAATGACTGAATGAGGAAATGAATGAATGAGTGATGAGTGAATAAATGAGTAACAAGTAAATAAATGGGTGAAGGAAGGAAAGAATGAGTCATGAATAAATGACTGAAACAGTAAATGAATGTGAAAGAAAGAATGAATTGAATGAATGAGTGCGTGAATCAGTAAATGAATAAGTGAAGGATTGAACAGCTGGGTCTCTCAGGTCTCTTAGCCAGCTCCACCCACAGCCCCGGCCCCGCCCCCAGCCTCTACCCCTCCCCCCGGGGCGTTATCTTGGTCCCACCCCAGATCCCCGCTCCGGGCCTCACCAGCTCGTCGTCGAGGTCGTGCGCCACCTGGTGCAGTTCCTTGGAAGCGAGTAGCAGGCGGCGGCGCTCCTGCAGCGGCTCCAGCAAGCGCACCAGGCGCTCGCCCACGGCGTTCTGCCGCTCCCCGACCAACTCCTTGCTTGCGGGCTCCAGCGGTAGCGCCGCCGTCTGTGCCTGCAACTCGCCCACCTCGCGGTACCACTCCTCCACTTGTGACTCCATCGACTGTGGAAAGAGGGGCAGGCTCCGTGGGCTCCAGTATCTCTGTGGTGACAGCAAACCCCTCACCGCGGCCCACCATTCCACTCTCCCCTTGCACAATTCCCTCTACAGCGCTGCCCTCACCTCTTTGATTCGGCAACACTCTCAGTTCCTGCCTCAGGGCCTTTGCCTGTGCTATTCCCTCTGCCAAGAATGAGCTTCCTTGTCAATTAGAATTCATCTTAGATATTACCTTCCCAAAGAGGCTTACCTGACCCCTGGACTAAAGTGGTCCATTAATTTTTTAGTTCTCAGAAAAACCTTTCACAGTTGGTGGTATCCCTGTTTTACAGAGGAGGAAACTGACGCCTCGAGAAGTTAGGTAATTCGTCTAAAGAGACAACCTTTCCAAACAGCAAAAATAAATACAAAGCTATAGTGATTTAAATGGTTGATATAGGGATAGGCACAAAGTGCAAAAGCAGACCCAAACACACAGGAGATTAATATATTTTATAGATGCCATTTCAAATCTCCAAGGAAAACATGGATTATTCAACGAATGGTCATCGGCCAACTGGCTAACCAATTTAGCTGGATCTCTTCCTCACTCTTCATGCTGAGAACAATTCCAGATGGATTAAATGGAATAAGTAAATCCATAAGGTACTAGAAGAAAACCTGGGCAAATGCTTTTATAATCTTGAGATGGAGAAAATCTTTCCAAGCATAAAAACCATAAAGGGAAAGATTTACAAATTTGGCCACATAAAATACTTTCACACCAACCAAAGTTTCTAGATGCAGTTAAACACAAATAACAAACTGGAAAAATATTTAACACATATTAGAGCAAAGAATTAGTTTATTTAACAATCAAAGAATTTGCCTTTATTCTGCTTCCTGTTTCCACAACACTGACCACCATCAGGTAACTGACTTTGCTTATAGGGTTTTTTTGTTTTGTTTTGTTTTAATTAATTAATTTATTTATTTTGTGACAGAGACAGAAAGAGTCAGAGAGATGAACAGACTGGAAGGGAGAGAGATGAGAAGCATCAATTCTTCGTTGCAGCACCTTAGTTGTTCATTGATTGCTTTCTCACATGTGCCTTGACCGGAGGGCCTACAGCAGACTGAGTGACCCCTTGCTCGAGCCAGCAACCTTGGTTGGGCTCAAGCTGGTGAGCTTTGCTCAAAGCAGATGAGCCCGCGCTCAAGCTGGCAACCTTGGGGTCTCGAACCTGGGTCCTCCGCATCCCAGTCCGACACTGAATCCACTGTGCCACCGCCCGGTCAGGCACTTATAGTTTTATTTTATTGGTCTCTTGTTTCTAGAATGTGAGCTTCATGAGGGCAGAGGCAGTGTCAATCCACTTCTGTATTCCCAAGTTACTCGAACAGTGCCTGACTTGTAATAGGCCTTCAGTTGTGATTTGTTCACGGTACAAATAAATGATATCAACAAGGAAAGACCGCCCAAAAGAGAAGTGGGGCTTGACTAGTGGTGGTGCAGTGGATAGTCAACCTGGGATGTGGAGGTCCCAGGTTCAAAACCCCGAGGTCGCCAGCTTGAGCACGAGATTGTCAGCATGATCCCATGGTCACTGGCTTGAGTCCAAAGTTGCTGGCTTGAGCAATGGGTCACTGGCTCAGCTGGAGCCCCCTGGTCAAGGCACATATAAAAAGCAATCAATGAATAACTAAAGTGCCATAACCACAAGTTGATATTTCTCATCTCTTTCCCTTCTTGTCTCTTTCTCAAAAGAGAGAGAGAGAGAGAGAGAAAGAGAAATTGGCATTACATGTGAACAGGCAACACACAGAAGAAAAAATAAGTGCATGAAAAGATCCCCAGTCTCACTAATGAGCAGGAAAATACAAATTAAACAAGGTATAGTTTTCTATTCATCAGATTGGTAAAAACATAAAATCAATATCTAGTGTTAGCAGCCTGACCAGGCGGTGGTGCAGTGGATGGAGTGTCGGACTGGGATGTGGAGGACCCAAGTTCGAGACACCGAGGTCGCCAGCTTGAGCGTGGGCTCATCTGGTTTGAGCAAAGCTTACCAGCTTGGACCCAAGGTAGCTGGCTTGAGCAAGGGGTTACGCGGTCTGCTGTAGCCCCGTGGTCAAGGCACATATGAGAAAGCAATCAATGAACAACTAAGGTGTCGCAACAAAAAACTGATGATTGATGCTTTTCATCTCTCTTTGTTCCTGCCTGTCTATCCCTATCTGTCCCTCTCTCTGACTCTCTCTCTGTCTCTGTAAAAAAAATAAATAAATAAGTAAATACTAGCACATATTCACAAAGATGTTTGTCCAAAGGTGTTCACTGTAGCAGAGATGTCTCCAAGGATCTCATTGTAGCAGAATTTATAATGGGAAAAAATTGGAAACAACCTCAATGCCCATTAGGAGTGAAACAGTTAAACAAATCCATAACAGTATTGAATAATAGCCAAGATTTACTGTCAAGAGGAAAAGCAATTTTGAACATACATATTAATATATATTTGTTGTGGATTGCACATGCATAAAACTTCCCTAGAATAGACGAGAAATTAATAACAGATAGTACCTATTCGGTGGGTGGGAATTTAGTGAATGAGGACAGAGATAAACGCAAGACTTTTCACATAGGGTTTTTATATGATTTTTGATGTCTGAACCATAAAATTTATTTATTCAAAAATTTAAATTAAACTTAAAAATAAAATAAAAAATATTAAAAATTCATGCCTGACCAGATGGTGGTGCAGTGCATAGAGCACTGACCTGGGATGCTGAGGTTTCAGGTTCAAAACCCTGAGGTCACTGGCTTGAGTGCGGGCTCATCTGGCTTGAGCACGGGCTTACCAGCTTGAGCATGGGATCCTAAACACGACCTCATGGTTGCTGGCTTAAGCCCAAAAGGTCACTGGCTTGAAGCCCGAGGTCACTGGCTTGAGCAAGGGGTCACTGGCTCAGGCTGGAGACCCCTGGTCAAGGCACACATGAGAAAGCAATCAATGAACAACTAAGGTGCCACAACTATGACGAGATCAGGCATGTTCAGGGTGGTATGGCCATAGATAGATAAGGTGCTGAAACTATGAGTTGATGCTTCTCATCTCTCTCCCTGTCTCTCTCTCACTAAAAAAAAAAAATATATATATATATATACATAGGTACATTTGTAAATGCATAGGAAGAGGTCTAGAGGGTGCACACCAAATAATAATTGAGGTTCTCTTTGGGGTATGAGGCTGGGAAGTATAGAGAAGGGAGGCTTTGTTTTACTGAAAACTTCTAGGTTAGTAATATTTTTTACCCAAAAAATATATTTACTTGTGTGATTCTAAACAGATGGGAGTAAGCTAGAAAAGAAAACAAAATAACAATGAATTTAAGTGGTAACAGACTAAGGAAAGAGACTGCAAGCCAGAACTCAAAACTTAAGAACCAAGTCAAGACTTTTGTTCCAAGGTTCTTTAGTGCAGAGCTGTTGGTTTTGCCTGTTCAACAACCATCCCTTACTTCGCAGTAACTCCAACGCCACTCTCAGGTTCTGAGCTTCTTGAGAGATTAATAAAACCTAGAGTGCCCAGAACACTGAAAACACCCTGACCACAGGAATTGGGTAGGGGATGGTCATATGACGTAAGCTGAGTCAATGAAAACACTTCTGGCTTCCTGAGGGGCCACTGAAATCCAGCAGCCCAAGAATGGCCATATAACTCAGGCCTGCCAATGAGAACACTAAATCACTGTGGCCACAAGGATTGGGCAGGAGATGGCATGTGACCTAAAATCAGCCAATGAAAACTCTTCCCATTTTTGCTGGAAAAGTGTGAGCTGGAAGGAATGCCCTCTTTCCTAGGGGTTCCTAAACTGATAGAATATAGACCCAGGGTACTGGGGGCTATCTTGACACTGCAAGGAAACAAGCTCCCAACAATGAGGCCAACACAGAGGCAAACGGGGTGCAGAAATGGAAACAGATTCCTAAGGGCATAATTTTTTTTTTTTTTTTTTTTTTACCAAGACAGAGTCAGAGTGAGAGTGAGGGATAGACAGGGACAGACAGACAGGAACGGAGAGATGAGAAGCACCAATCATTAGTTTTTCACTGCGCATTGCAACACCTTAGTTGTTCATTGTTGCTTTCTCATATGTGCCTTGACCATGGGCCTTCAGCAGACCGAGCAACCCCTTGCTTGAGCCAGCGACCTTGGATCCAAGCTGGTGAATTTTTGCTCAAACCAGACGAGCCCAGGCTCAAGCTGGAGGCCTCGGGGTCTCGAACCTGGGTCTTCTGCATCCCAGTCCAACGCTCTATCCACTGCGCCACTGCCTGGTCAGGCTGAGGGCATAATTTGAGTAACTAATCCAGCCATGCAGAAAGCTGCATACCCATGAATCTTTTAGCTACCTGAGCCAACAATGTCCCTTTTTAGCCTAAGTTAATTTGGGTTTAAGTGCTATGAATTGCACCCCAAAGAGTCCCAACTGATACAGTTCACATTCTGTGGGGTCATAAAATGGTAAAAATAAAACTGTAACGTCAAAACCATGTAAGATGGAAAATTTTTAAAGGCACATTCATAAGCTACAGAAATCAAAGAAAAAGAAAAATCACCCCAAAACCTTTTTCATTAAGAAAATTAAAATGCATTAGAATTCAGGAAACTCTTAAATATAGTCTGAAACGTTAAGATTATAAATTCCAGTTGCCACTAGATGAAAACCCTTTACAACCTTCAGGAAGTGGCCATATGACCCAAGATGGAATAATTAAGACACTGACACTTCTCTATTTCTACAAAAATGCCATATATTTTGAACACCCATTTAATGTATATCCTTTTCTGCAAACATGGGCAAAGGGTGCAGAAGCAAAATGGTCATTAAACAACAAGATGTTCAGCCTCTTTCAATGTTCAGGAAACTGCTAATTAAAATAACTATAAGACAGTATCTGTCACTTTTTCCAGATTAGCAGAGATGAAAAAGCTTGACAATACCTAATGATGCTGATCACAGGGGTGATGGATGCTGACAGTCACATTGCAGGTGTTTCCACTGCTTTTTCAGGAGGAGATATGGCTATAGCTATCTTTAGTGCATATGCCTTTTGGCCCAGAAGTGGCACTTTGAGAACCATTTTTTTTTTCTTTTTTTTCTTTTTGTATTTTTGTATTTTTTTTTTCTGAAGCTGGAAACGGGGAGAGACAGTCAGACAGACTCCCACATGCGCCCGACCGGGATCCACCCGGCACGCCCACCAGGGGCTACGCTCTGCCCACCAGGGGGCGATGCTCTGCCCCACCAGGGGGCGATGCTCTGCCCCTCCGGGGCGTCGCTCTGCCGCGACCAGAGCCACTCTAGCGCCTGGGGCAGAGGCCAAGGAGCCATTCCCAGCGCCCGGGCCATCTTTGCTCCAGTGGAGCCTTGGATGCGGGAGGGGAAGAGAGAGACAGAGAGGAAGGAGGGGGGTGGGTGGAGAAGCAAATGGGTGCTTCTCCTATGTGCCCTGGCCGGGAATCAAACCCGGGTCCCCCACACGCCAGGCCGACGCTCTACTGCTGAGCCAACCGGCCAGGGCCGAGAACCATTTTCTACAGAAATACTTGCACATGTGCTCAAATACATATAGACGAAGATGTCTTTTGCAGTGTTATTTGCAATACTTGCAAATACTTGCACATGTGCTCAAATACATATAGACGAAGATGTCTTTTGCAGTGTTATTTGTGCTAGCAGATTGGAAACAACCCAAAGATCTCTCAACAGAAGACTGATTAAAGATAGACTATCAAACCAGCCCATGGAATACCATGCAACAGTTTAAAGGGACAGGGTATTTCCATAGATTTTGTGACAAGAAAGGATGCCGAGGGTGTTTTGTCAAGTAAAAAGGCAAGCTTCAGTATGGTGTGTGTGTGTATATGTGTGTGTGTGCGCACACACACACAATATTTCTAGGATAGAGAAGAAACTGTCGAGAACAGTTACACCCCTGGAGGATGGGACTGTGTGTGCAAAGGGGAAGGAAGACTTTTTCCTTTTTACCCTTCTGTTTGAAGTTCTTATTGTAACAGCAATAATAGGTAACATATCCCGATGCTTGACAAGGAATAACTCATCTAATCCTCACAACAGCTATGGGGTCAGGGAAGACAGGGACATATGTTTTTTTCACAGTTGGATCCCAGTGCACTGTACCTGCACAGTGTAGGTCTCCGCAAATGTGTTGACTTTGTTTGACTAGTCACCTTGCTGTTCTGCTTCTCTTACCTGAACCATATTAAAGATTTGTAAGGTATTTTTCCCCGCCCAGAAGGAAGGAAGAGGGCTCGGAGCTGCAAAGTGGAATAACAAAAGGATTTATTGAGTACAGAGCGCGTCCCGCCCAGCAAGGTTCCCTGTCCCCGAGGAAAGATAGATGGAGGAGATGGAGGCCAGGGAAGTCTACTACACTGTGATGTTCCGGATCCATGCCGAGTTCCAGCTCAGCGAGCCGCCTGACTTCCCCTTCTGGTTCTCGCCCGCTACACCCAGGCCCAGGCGGCCGCGCGGCAGGAGTCTGCGCTGAAGACACTGGGGACAGAAGGCCTCTTTCTCTTCTCCTCCTTGGACAGGGAGCAGGATTCGTACATCAGCCCTGAGGAGTTCAGGCCCCTCGTGGAGGAGCTGACAGGGTCAACTCCTGCCGTCAGCTATGAGGAGGAGCTGCCCCCAGACCCCAGCGAGGAGACGCTCACCATGGAAGCCGGATTCCAGCCTCTGCTCCCGGAGTCCATGACCAAGAGCAAAGATGGGTCCTTAGGGGTCTCCCGCCTGGCCCTGGCTGGCCTCCGCAACTGGACAGCCGCAGCCTCGCCAAGTGCACTGTTTGCCGCCCGCCACTTCCAGCCCTTCCTTCCCCCTGGGGGCCAGGTGGAGCTGGGCGAGCCCTGGTGGGTCGTCCCCAGCGAGCTGAGCGTCTTCACCGGCTATCTGTCCAACAACCGCTTCTACCCACCGCCACCCAAGGGCAAGGAGGTCATCATCCACCGGCTCCTGAGCATGTTCCACCTGCGGCCCTTCGTCAAGACCCGCTTTGCCCCTCAGGGGGCAGTTGCTTGCCTGACCGCCATCAGCGACTTCCCTGGCCTGCCTCCATCTTTCTTTCCTCGGGGCCAGGGAACCTCGCGGGGCGGAATGCGCGCTCTGTACTCAATAAACCCTTTTACTATTCCACACTTGGTGGCTCTGGCCTCTTCCTTCCTTCTGGGCGGGGAAAAATACCTTACAAGATTAACATTAAAAATATTAAACTAGCACCCTGGCTGGGTAGCTAAGTTGGTTAAAGTGTTGTCCCAAGGCGGCATGGTTGCGGGTGTGATTCCTGGTCAGGGCACATATAAGAATCAACCAATGAATGCATAAATAAGTGAAACAACAAATTGTTGTCTCTCTCTCTTTCTCTCTCCCCTTTCCCTTTCTCTCTCAAATTAATAAATAAAAAATTTAAAAGAAATTAAACTAGCTTTAAACATGAAAACCAGAGGAGCCATAAAGTACTGCTACATCCCACAACATGGATGGCTTTTGAAAACACTGTTAAGTTAAAAAAGCCAGACACAAAGAAGCACATATTTATGATTCCCCTTATATATGTCCAAAATAGACAAAGTTACAGACATAGAAAGTAGATTAGTACAGGGAGCTGATGGGTACGAAGATTTTTTTGGGTTGATGACAATATTCTGGAATTAGATAGTGGTTAGAGTTTTCAACTCTGCAAATACATTTTTTTAAAAACACTGAATTGTTATTTTAAAAGTGTGCATTTTATGGTATAGGATTAAATGTCAATTTTTCAAAAAAAGAAATAAGCGCCTGACCTGTGGTGGCGCAGTGGATAAAGCGTCAACCTGGAAACACTGAGGTTGCCGGTTCAAAACCCTGGCTTGCCTGGTCAAGGCACATATGGGAGTTGATGCTTCCTGCTCCTCCCCCTTCTCTCTCTCTCTCTCTCTCTCTCTCTCTCTCTCTCTCTCTCCCTCCCCCCCCCAAAATGAATAAATAAAATAAAATAAATAATAAAACCTAAAAAAAATAAAATAAAATAATGTAGACATTAAAGGTAAAGAAAAAAAAACCCCAGAAGACCCTACTTCCAAAAAAGCTTCAGGCACTGGCCACATGATTGCTAATGACACAGCCAGCCCTGACCCCAGATCAACCTGATTGCTACTCAGATCTACCTTGCTGTCTTCCCATTTACCAGACAGAGAAGTTGAGGCTCACAGAGGGGCAGTCCCTGACCCCAAGTAAAAACTGCCAGAGCCAAAATATGAAACCAGGGCATGTGAGCACAAAACCCTAGTAGCTCTCAGTCACTCCACTTCTTTATAACTGGGGACACTGAGGCTCAGAAAGATGGGGTAACTTGCCCTTGGTCACATGGTCGTGGAATGGACTGTGGAGCTTCCGAATCTGGCCTCTTCCCATAGGCCATGCTGAGCTAGATGAAGAAATGTGGCACAACAAAAATGAAAAAAGGGGAGGAGGATGTTTCCTTGGCCAGAGAAAGAGCCTTGCTTAGGATGGGGGTAGTAAAGAGTCCTCAGGGACTCAGCCCAGCAGCTGCAAAGCCTCCAGTGCATTTTCCCCTGGCGGTCCCCCTCAGATGGCAGGAGACCAGCACCCGCACCCCCTCCCCAAGCAGGAGCCAGCGGCTGAGCCAAACCAGCTGGCCAGGCCCCTGAGGACTGGGAAAGTGGGGGCTTGGAACTCTACCATCTGGCCCCTCAGCCAGAAGGACAGTTGGGCAGAAGGTGCTGAGAGAGAACTCTGGCTTAGACCTAGAGGGTGGGGTCCCAGGAAGCCTGCTGCAGCGGAGATGGGGAGGACCCGAGGAAAACACAGGGATAAGAGATCAAGGAAGAGAGGCTGAGATGGGAGAGACAGAAATGAAGAGAAACAGACACAGAAGAACTAGGGGAGCAGGACTGAGAGACAGGCCCAGAGAGAGTCAGAGGGGAGACAGACCACTCACACATCCACGCCCCGGCGCTAGGACCGCCCCCAGCCCAGCCTGGTCCCAGGGCCTGAGGGGGGAGCACCAGCCAAAATACTGCCCAGCTGGACTACCCCTTTCCTCCTGCATATGCCCAGTGTCTGGGCTCTCCAGAGGGCCGCAGGGGACAATGGGCCTTGGAAGGCCTCTCCCATCCCCTCCCCAGCGGCAACTCCTGAGGCCCAGATGGACTCCATCTGGGGACCATGGCCAGACTGAGTCACTCTCCACCTGGGGCTCAGGCTCCCTCTGCTGGAAAAAAAGGCTAGGATTTCTCTGCTGAAGCTTGGCACGGCCGCCCATTGCTTTGTGACCTAGAGTCACAAATGTGCCTTGGCTGTTCCTCCCCACCCCGTGCCCACACTCCCCCATCTCAGTCTGTCCCTTAAACAGTGGGACCCCAACTCACGGTCTCCTGGGCTTGGTGGGCCTAACCTCCCCATGGGTAGGGAAGAGCTGACTCTTTTAAAGTAAGAGGCCCCAAATCCTCCCTCTGAAATCTGAATGGTCAAAAAGAGACAAGGATGGCCTGACCTGTGGTGGCGCAGTGGATAAAACGTCAACCTGGAAACGCTGAGGTTGCCGGTTCAAAACCCTGGGCTTGCCCTGTCAAGGCACATTTGGGAGTTGATGGTTCCTGCTCCTCCCCCCTTCTCTCTCTCTCTCTCCCCTCTCTATAATGAATAAATAAAATCTTTAAAAAAAAAAAAGAGTTTAGGCCCTGGCCGGTTGGCTCAGTGGTAGAGCGTCGGCCTGGCGTGCGGGGGACCCGGGTTCGATTCCCAGCCAGGGCACATAGGAAAAGCGCCCATTTGCTTCTCTACCCCAACCCTTCCTTCCTCTCTGTCTCTCTCTTCCCCTCCCGCAGCCGAGGCTCCATTGGAGCAAATATGGCCCGGGCGCTGGGGATGGCTCCTTGGCCTCTGCCCCAGGCGCTAGAGTGGCTCTGGTCGTGGCAGAGTGACGCCCCGGAGGGGCAGAGCATCGCCCCCTGGTGGGCAGAGTGTCGCCCCTGGTGGGCGTGCCGGGTGGATCCCGGTCGGGTGCATGCGGGAGTCTGTCTGACTGTCTCTCCCCGTTTCCAGCTTCAGAAAAATACAAAAAAAAAAAAAAAAAAGAGACAAGGATGCCCAAGCTCACCAGTTCCCTGAAAAAGATGCAAGCACAAAGGCCACACGACACCAGGTGCTGCAGAGCTGGGAGGAAGCAGGAGTTCCTAATTAGCATCAGGACCTGAGCATGCAATTTGGGAAGATCAGTGAACTGAAGATAGTTCTACCTTTGGGCACTATATTAATGTTTCATAATATCACCCCCACAAATACATTTTTAAAACGCTATATGGGCCTGACTAGGCAATGGTGCAGTGGATAGAGCATCAGCTTGGGATGCTGAGGACCCAGGTTCGAAACCCCAAGGTCGCTGGCTCGAGCACTGGCTCACCAGCTTGAGCACGGGATCACTGGCTTGAGTGTGGTATCATTGCTATGACTCCATAGTCACTGGCTTGAGCAAGGGCTCACTAGCTGGGCTGAAGCTCCCCAGTCAAGGCATGTATGAGAAAGTAATCAATGAACAACTAAGGTGCCGCAACTGTGAGTTGATGATTCTCATCTCTTTCCCTTCCTATCTGTCTGTCTCTCTCTCCATCTCTCTCTCTCTCTCTCTCTCTCTCTCTCTCATCTCTCATGTGGGGAAAAATAAAAAAGAAAGAAGGAAGGGAGGGAGGGAGGGAGGGAGGGAGGGAGGGAGGAAAGGAAAGGAAAGGAAGGGAAGGGAAGGGAAGGGAAGGGAAGGGAAGGGAAGGGAAGGGAAGGGAAGGGAAGGGAAGGGAAGGGAAGGGAGAGAGAGAGAGAGAGAGAGAGAGAGAGAAAGGAAGGAAAGAAGGAAGGAAGGAAGGAAGGAAGGAAGGAAGGAAGGAAGGAAGGAAGGAAGGAAGGAAGGAAGGAAGAAAACAGCTGGCTGGATCAGGTGGTGGCACAGTGAGTAGAGCATCAACCAGGGATGCCGAAGACCCAGGTTCAAACCCTGAGGTCACTGACTTGAGTGAAGGCTCACCAGCTTGAGCCCAAGGTTGTTGGCTTTGCTGGAGCCCCTGGTCAAGGCACATATAAGAAAGCAATCAGCCTGACCAGGTGGTGGTGCAGTGGATAGAGCATCAGACTAGGATGCGGAGGACCCAGGTTCGAGACCCCAAGGTCACCAGCTTGAGCACAGGCTCATCTGATTTGAGCAAGGCTCACCAGCTTGAGCCCAAGGTCGCTGGCTCAAGCAAAGGGTCACTCGGTCTGCTGTAGCCCCCCCAGTAAGGCACATATGAAAAAGCAATCAATGAACAACTAAGATGCTGCAAAAAAGAATTGATGCCTCTCATCTCTCTCCCTTCCTGTCTGTCTGTCCATCTCCCTCTCTTGCTTAAAAAAAAAAAAAAGAAAGAAAGAAATAGAAAACAAGAAAGAAAAGAAAAAAGCTATATGAATTTCTGTGCCCACACAGAATAACAAACAGAAATGAAACAACTCTTTTACATAATAACATAACCACAGTGAAGGTGAAGAAATAACTAACCCAAGTAAATTGTTTGTTTTTTTATGACAGAGACAGAGAGAGAGTCAGAGAGAGGTACAGATAGGGACAGACAGGCAGAAATGGAGAGAGATGAGAAGCATCAATTCTTTGTTGCGGCTCCTTTAGTTGGTCATTGACTGCTTTCTCATATGTGCCTTGACCGAGGGTCTACAGCAGAGCAGGTAACCCCTTGCTCAAGCCAGTGACCTTAGGCTCAAGCCAGCGACCTTGGACTCAAGCTAGCGACCATGGGGCCATGTCTATGATCCCATGCTCAAGCCAGCGATCCCGCACTCAAGCCAGTGAACCCATGCTCAAGCTGGTGAGCCCACACTCAAGCCGGGGTTTCGAACCTGGGTCCTCCACATCCCAGTCCAACACTCTATCCACTGTGCCCCCACCTGGTCAGGCCCAAATAAGTTTTGAACACAGTATATCTCTTCTGGCTGAAGACAAAAGTGAAAAACAAACCTGACCAGGTAGTGGCGCAGTGGATAGAGTGTTGACCTGGGACACTGAGGACCCAGGTTCAAAACCCCGAGATTGCCAGCTTAAGCGTGGGATTACACACATGACCCTGTGGTTGCTGGCTTGAGCCCAAGGTCGCTGGCTTAAGCAAGGGGTCACCTGCTCTGCTGTAGACCCCTGATCAAGGAACATATGAGAAACAGTCAATGAACAACTAAGGAACTACAGCAAACAAATGATGCTTCTCACCTCTCTTCCTTCGTGTGTGTGTGTGTGTGTGTGTGTGTGTGTGTCTGTCTGTCTGTCTGTCTCTCTTGTTCTCTTGCTATAAACAAATATTGAATCCTAGATTTGTTGGGTCAACAATTCTGAAATCACTCAATGCATTATGTCTTGTATCCTCCACAATGTGATCCATACTGTTACTGGGCCCATTTTACTAAAGAACAAACTGAGGCACAAAGAAAGAAGAAATTTCCAAGTTATCTAGCTGGTAAGTCACAGAGCCAGGGCTTGAACCCAGGCAGCCAAACTCCAGCATTCATGGCCTTGACCATGATACTATACTGACTCCTACAGTCCTGGACTCCGAGGTCGCCAGCTTGAGCGTGAGCTCATCTGTTTTGAGCAAAAGCTCACCAGCTTGGACCCAAGGTTGCTGGCTCGAGCAAGAGGTTACTTGGTCTGCTGAAGGCCCATGGTTAAGGCACATATGAGAAAGCAATCAATGAACAGCTAAGTTGTCGCAACACTCAATGAAAAACTAATGATTGATGCTTCTCATCTCTCCGTTCCTGTCTGTCTGTCCCTGTCTATCCCTCTCTCTGTAAAAAAAAAAAGAAAAAAAAAGAAGAAGTAGCTTAGCATTAGGGTCCTCCCCAAGGCACAGAGAGGCACCTGAGGCTCAGAGAGAGAAGCGAAGTCACTTGGCTAACATCGCACAGCTGGTAAGTAGCCTAAACCCAGATCCGCTTGAGTCCTAAGCTTGTGCCTTTATCCACTGCAATAAGCTGCCTAGGAAGTTAGTAACAATGATAAGGCCATTAACAATCCTAGTAATGGTTGCTGCTGAGCTGGATGTCTTCACCGCTCCTGACCTACCATCAAGCTTCTCCACCCTGCTCTGTGCCCCATGGGCTGACCTGAATGGATCCTGTCTTCTGGCTTCTAGGTGGGCTGGACTCAGGACTGGCTCCATAATTTGTGGGGCCCAGTGCAAAATGAATACGCAAAGCCCCTTGTTCAAATATTAAGAATTTCAAGACAATGACAGCAAGCATTTAACCAAGTGTGGGGCCCTCTGGGGCCGCACGCACCCATGAAGGATGCCCTCATCGGGCTAAGGGACACCAGCAGGAGACTGGATGGAGAGAGACGCACGATGGTCATTTTCCGGCTTCTCTCTGCAGCAGTGACAAGGACTGGCTGCCATTCTTGGCTCAGGGTCCCAGCTCCCACCTAGTAGCTCTCTCCTCCCTCTCCTCCCTGGTCCTCTAAGGGGAGGTAAAGGCTCTGGTTGTGAGCCCCACTTGGCTACCCTCCCTGTGGCTTCTCCATCCCCTGCCCACACCTTTGTCAAGACCCTGATAAGCCCTCCTCAAACTGTCCTCAGTGGAGCATGCTTCTGTCCCCAGTTAGGACCCTGACAGTCACAGACTCCCCTCCCCCCATTTCTTGGGAGTTCACCACATCCCAGGTGCCATTTCAGTGCAAAACCTCAGCTGGCCCTGATAGGCCCGCACTGACGCAGTCTGATGTGGGATGACAGCGGCTCATGGAAGGACAGAACATGTGCCCTGGCTGGCACTTAAAGCCAAGCCCATCAGCTTCTCCTGCCCAAGCTTTTGTCACTTTGCCCCTAGCTACTTCTACTGACAGTTCCCTCCTCTGTCTGACCATCTAGGCCACCATTTGTCACTGCCTATATTTTGGGTGATCCCTCAGAGCAAACTTGGGGCCGAGTCATCCCCATAGAGTCTGGACCTCAGGCAGTGATCAATTTTTCAGAGGCCAGGGAGAGGGTCGCCCTCCCTGCTGTGGTCTGGGAGTATCAAGGAAGGAGAGTGGAAAGGAACGAGGCAGTCCTGAATGGCCACTCGGTGGCTGTGTGACCTTGGGCAAGCCACAGACAGCCCCTCCCTGACAGAGCTACTGGAGAGGAAGAGGTATATGTGCCTGGCACAGAGCATAAATGAACGGTTCTTAAAGCGTGATTCAGGGACTCCTGGGGACCCCAAGATCCTTTCAAGGGGTCTGCAAGATTACAACTCTTTTCATAAAAACATTAAAGTGTAAGCTGCCTTTATCACTCTTATTCTCTCCCAGTTGTATAGCTGGGTTTTGCAGGGACCATGCTCCTACAGCGGCATGAATGCAGAAGCAGGGGTGAGAATCCAGCTTCTATTAAGCCAGATACAAAAGAGAGTTGCAACATTGAAAACAATGCCAGTCTTCAGAATACATTTTCTTTTGTCTAGGAAAATATAGCTATTCTTCATAATAGAATGCTTTGGGGTTAATAATTGATCAGTTAATTATTGTTATTTTTAAATGAATCAATAATTTAAATATTTCTGTTTTAATGTTTAATATAGTAAATATCAAATAGGTATAATCCACCCAAACGAAAGCTCTTTGGGCATCTCAGTGACTTGTGAGAGGTACAGTATTCCTGGAAACCAAGGCATTTAAGACTCATTGGTGTATAAAAAGCAACACCACTGGGCCTGATCAGGCAGTGGCACAGTGGATAGAGAATCCGACTGGGACACAGAGGACCCAGGTTCAAAACCCTGAGGTCACCGGCTTGAGCGTGGGTTCATTTGGCTTGAGCATGGACTCTCTAGAGTGGCATCATAGACATGACCCCATGTTTGCTGGCTTGAAGCCTAAGGTCACTGGCTTGAGCAAGAGGTCACTCGCTCTGCTATAGCCCGCCCCCATCCCCCCGTCAAGACACATATGAGAAAGCAATCAATGAACAACTAAGGTGCTGCAACAAAGAATTGATGCTTCTCATCTCTCTCCCTTCCTGTCTGTCTGTCCCCATCTGTCCCTCTCTCTTCACACACACACAAAAAAGCAACACCACTGGCATTATCAGAGGTCTCTGCTCCTTTGCCTGTCTCCCCCACCAGAATGTGAGCCCCATGAGGGCAGATTTTTGTCAGTTTTGCCCACTGCTGCATTCCAGCACCTAGAAAAGCACTGAGTGCTCAATAAAGATTTGCTGCCTCAATAAATGAATACAGGCCCTGGCTGGTTGGCTCAGTGGTGGAGTGTCAGCCTGGCGTGCAGAAGTCTTGGGTTCGATTCCCAGCCAGGGCACACAGGAGAGGCGCCCATCTGCTTCTCCACCCTTTCCCCTCTCCTTCCTCTCTGTCTCTCTCTTCCCCTCCCACAGCCAAGGCTCCATTGGAGCAAAGTTGGCCCGGGCGCTGAGGATGGCTCTGATCGCAACAGAGCAACACCCCAGATGGGCAGAGCATCGCCCCCTGGTGGGCGTGCCGAGTGGATCCCGGTTGGGCACATGCAGGAGTCTGTCTGACTGCCTCCCCGTTTCCAGCTTTGGAAAAATACAAAAAAAAAAAAAAAAAAAAAAAAAGAATACATACTAATTAGTGTCATTATGCTTTTATTGTGAGTCAACTTTTTTCTTCCAGACCCTATAAAAACCACTCCAAAAGCATACTATGCAGAAGGCAGATCACAAGGAGTGTGAAGAGTACAGGGACCTGGGTTTGAATCCAGCCTCTACCACTTGCTATGCTAGGCCAATAAATTCACCTCCCAAAGCCTCAGTTTCTCTTCAATCACAGGCATTGTTCCTGGCATGCAAAGGTAGGAGCTGCACACCGTGGGAGGTAAAACACCACACCTATATAATCCTCTTGCCAATTACATCACATGGTCAGATACTGAGCATCCACCACCTGTGTCTGTTCTCTAGAGCCTCCCCCACTCCCTCATTTCATAAAGGAGACACTGGCTAGCTGTGTGTTCCTTGGGCCAGGTGCTTTCCCTTCTGTGCCTCAGTCTCCCTATTGGTAATATGGGGGATAATACTAATAGCAATCGTTTAGGGTTGGTAGGAGGTGTCAGCAGAGCTTGGCACAGAGACTGGTAGTGGAAGCACTACACGAATGTTATTATTATTCTGTGCAAAGCCACTCCCCTTCCTCAGGCCTGGTTTCTCTGTCCAGGAAGCAGGTGTCAGGATCCTGGGAAACCCTCAGTGCACTAGTTATTTACCTACTCTTTCCTCTCCCCTTTGTAACCCACATCATAGGGGTGGTGACGGCGTCCAACACTTGCTACTAGCTGGATTGCCCCAGTAGCCCCTTTCTGCCTGCAGTCACCCTAACGCGTTTGAGATAAATGCCTCTATTGAATCCCCTGTTTGAATACCTCAAGTGAAGTCTGGCTCTGACTCAGGCCCCACTGTGGTACAGAAAGCCCTCATCTGGGTCCGCCATACCTGTAACTTCTTCAGTTGGCTGTTGACGGTGGCCAGGTCCCCGCCAGGGTCCACATCTTGCAGCTGGCTTTCCATGTGAAGGAGCTTCTTGTCCAACTCAGTGAAGCTCTGCACCAGCTGGTCCGCCTTGCTGGCCTCGAAGAGCTGCCGTGCCTTGGCCTGAGTGGTGCTCTCCAGCTCGGCCCAGCACTGCCGGATCTCACCCAGCTTCTTCCTCACCGAGGCTGCCAGTTCCGGCTTTTCCTGCATCAGTTGCTGGCCCTCCTGCCCCAGACAATGGAAGTCAGGAAGAGAGGGGATGGGGTGGATGGTGAGGAGGGACAGAGAAATACAGGAGCAACAGGACACAGGAAGAAATGTGGAGAGAGAGACCAGCAAGGAGTTGGAGACACAGAGAGACAGAAACGTGAGGGATGGATGCAGAGATAGGCACAGAGATGGAAGGAACCAAGAAGTAGGAATAGAGATGAGGAGACAGACAGGCAGGCAGGCAGGCAGGCAGGCAGGCAGGCAGGAAGAGAGAAGTGTGAGGAGGGAAACAGACATAGAGATGTGGGAAGCAGACATGGAGAGACAGACAGTCATAGAGGCATAGATACAGAGACATTCAGATAAATTCAGAAACATGAGAAAAGTATTGTCAAAAGACAAGAAGGGAGAAACAAAGATAGAAGAGAGAGAGAGAGTTAGAAAGAATTAGCTTCCATTAAACTCAAAGTCAAGAAGAGTGGCTTTGCCATGTGCCACCATTTATGGGGCATGTATGGCCACTTAAGAGTTTAAGGCCCACCTGGGTGTCTCCATTTGAGTCAGAAGAGTAGGGGCATCAAGGGCTGTAGGTCTAGGGTTTCAATCAGAGTAGGGGGCAGTTTTGGGGGTTGAGACTCGGAGCAAAATTCTGCTTGGGTCCCTCCAAGACAGAAGTCAAACTTCAATATATGTTGCCCTAGAGCATATTAAAAATAACAATACCAGAGCAATTACAGCTCCTAAGTGCCTGGGCCTGTGTAAAGCACTGCATGTGCACAAGAGCCCAGGGAAGTAGCTATATTCATAATTTCCATAATTTTAAAGCAAAGCCAACCGAGGCTCAAAGAGCTTAACACAATTCCCCAAGGCTGCACACCCAGTTGGTAACAGGAATAGACACAGTTAGAATCCAGGGCTGTAGGAGTGCAAAGTTCACTTTAACCCTAGCTTCTCAGGGCTGCCCCAGCCTGTCTACTTCATACTCCATCTTAGATGCTCCAAATGGTGTGGAAGAAAGCCTGCTGAGGGGGGTAACAGGAAGGGGTGAAACACAGGAGTGGGTAAAAGCAGATTTACAGTTTTGAGTACATGAAAGAGATTTTTTTATTCTTATATTATTATTAATTATTATAGTCTCTATTTGTATTATTATTGTTATTACTTTGTATCCTTACTTATGATTTATCTTTTAGGTAACAAGGCTATTATAATAACCATAACCTTCATGTCTTTTTCCATAGGAACTGTAAATCTACTTTTGCCCACCCCTGTATTTAACAGCGAGAAGGTTATAGGCACCATTTAGAAGAGAAGTTGGCCATTTTACAAATGGACAAATCAAGGCTCACAGTGGTTACATGAATTGCTCGAGGCCCCATAGCTAGAAACAGACTCAGAAATGATCTGAACCAGTTCAGAGATGTGACAACAGCAGGCTGGCCGTGAGAAGTGGGTTCCCTGGAGGCCTCCAGCACCTGGCATGGGAAGAGGGGCCTTCTGTATCCTCACCCTCTCAATCTTCTCCAGCCACTCCTTATTCTGAGCCAGCTCGGCCATGAATGCCTGGTGCCGGAGCCATCTCTTATGCAGCTTGTGGCCATCTTCCCGTGTACCGTCCCGCGCCATCAGCATCTTCTCATGGATCCAGCCATCCAGCTGTGCAGGACAGGAGGGGCTCAGCGGGTTCCCCCAACCTGGCATCGCCTCCACCCCTCCAGAAGTCCAGGTTCGGGGCTGAGACTGCTAGGTTTGGGGCAGGGGAGGAAGGGATGGAAAACCTTTGCAAGTGAGGCCTTTATATGTGTATGGGGTCGGGGGGAGCTCAAACTCTTTCTTAGGAGGTGGAGGATGGATGGACGGGTCCCAGAATGCCCCATCCCTCAGCTCACCTGTCCTCAGGCCAGCCCTTCTCAACATCCTACAAGCCCTAAGGCCCAAGACAGGGCTCCTGGGCCAGTAAGCCTTGTCCTACTCATGCCCAAATTAAGCCTCCAAAGGAAGACCTCCAACCTAATTTAGTTTACTTCTAATCCCTATAGCAACTCTTAGCCCCCTTGATTCAGTCTCAGCCACCTCCAATTAGAACCAATTCAAGATCCCTAACCCACTTCTCAGGGTATCAACTGAGGCCCCCACACCTAGCCACAGCCCCCAATATGACCAAATGAACTCCTAAACAATCTCCCAACTGATGCTAAGTCTAGTTCCTTCCAAAACAGCCCTCTAATCTGGGGTAAACCCATTTCCCAAAACTCAGATCCAGCCTCCCAATTAGCCCACAGGACTCCCTAAATCCAGCCATGAGGATCCAGCCTAAGACCACAGTTCCCCCAAACCATGACTAGTTCTAGCCCCCTACCAAAGCCAACCCCTCAAATTTAAGCCACAGGGCTGCCTTCTGGCTCCCTAAATGAACCTACCCCAAAAACTAGCCCCAGACTCCTCAAGAGGGACCACACAGAACCTCCCCAACTAGTCCCCCTTCCAAACTAAAGCCAGTTCTAGCCCCCCCACCACCAATAAGATCAGTCATCCAAAATGCAAGCACTAAATGGGCCCCTATCACTACCCTGAGCAGGACCAAACACAAGGCTGCTTTCTGAACCCCCAAATAAGACTTGTCCCTCAAGCCCCAACCCCCAATCTCCCCACTCATGACCAAACCTGGCACCTGAGACAGTTTGCTCCTCCCCCTTCTCCCAACCCCCAGTCACAAGATTCTCCTCCTGCCTCCTGAAAAAAAAAAAAAAAAAAACACCAAAAAAAAAACATGGACTCTAGCTCAGCAGTCCCCGGAGGCAAATGCAGTCATAGGCAAGGACAAATCCCCAGCTGGTCAAACCCCACGCCGTATTCCCCAGCATGTACTCCCCAGAGGTCCAGGAGAGCTTCAGACAGACAGATACACACACACACACTAGAGGTCAAATGCTGAAACCCCCAACTCAATTCACAGGTTCCCACACACAGGAAAGAGTTTGCCAATAGCAGCCACAGCTCCCAGTGAAGGCAAAGCCCCTAAATGAGATGGTATTCCGTCATCAAGATAAAGCCCCCCAATAGTGGCTGACACCCTCACCAAGGGCAAAGCCAGAGACCCCAACAACCAGAGGTAAGCCCCCCAAATCAGAGCCTCTAAAAACCAGAGCAAGTCCAAGATCCTCATAATCCACAACACTCCTCCGCAAAAGTGATTCGCCCCATCGTTTAAAGCTAATACAGATGTCGCAAGAACCAAGAAAAGAACCCCATCCCCCCCAAAAAAGGTTGAGAGTCTCCCAATCCTAGGGCAAATCTCAGAGTCTCCATTCCGCAAAAAGAGCCCCTTAGAGAGGCTAAGACCTCCTTAAATCCCAGGGCAAATCCACACTACCCCAAGAGTAGCTTTAAAAGTCCCCCCTTTTCCGCTTCCCTCCCTTGGGACCCGACCCCTAAGTCTCGCCCGCAGCAGCACCGCGGACAGCTCCTGACGTCCCTACACCTCCGCAGGGTTAGGGTCCCGGCTTCCCGCCAACCTGCCCCGGACCCCTCCCTCCTGCGGCTTTGAAGAACGAGCACGCGCCCAAGTCCCCTCCCGCCTCGGCAGGGGCGCGCACCAGCCCCTTCCCCACAGGAGCCCCCGAGACCTGAAGTGGCAGCGGCGTAGGCGGGCGTCCCTGCGGCGGCGAGCGGGCGGGCTCTCGCCCCTTCACTGCAACGGCGGCGGCAACCGTGGCGACGGCAGAGGCTCCGGCGGGCGCGCGCCCCTGCCCCCGCGCCGCGGCAACGCGCCCGCCTGCCTGCCTGCGTGCGCCCCCTGCCTGCCTTCATGCCCGCCTCCTTGCCCGGTCCCAGTTGGGGGTGGAGGAAGAATCACCACCCTCACTAAAGCGTGGGGGTGAGGGTTCCGCGCCATTTCAGATGATTGCTACTTGGTCCAGAACAACCTCAGGACGAGAGGGGAAGGGGCTCCTGGACCAAATCAAATGGCAGGAGGGGGATCTGAGGCCGGAGCTCTCTATGTGAAGGTGGGGAGTGTGGTAGATGGGCTTCTGAACCACTTCTAAGGGGAAGGGGCTCAGACTCTCCGATTCCTGTCTACCTCAGCCACAGGGGTAGGGGAAATGGCGGGTGGGGGGCGGGGGGGAAGTGGGGGAGCTGGAACATCTATAAAACTTTAGTCCAGAATAATCTACAGTGTGAAAGACGGGGACAGGGAGTCCCTGGGTCCATTTCTAGTGAGCTTCTTGAGTCCTGGATCCATCTCTAATAGGCTTCAGTTCTGTGGAGGTGGGGGGTATGACGGCCCTTGTCCATTTCAATGGTGAGAGAACAGTTTCCCATGGAGGTTTATCATGGAGGGAATCAAACCATCTTTAATGGGGGGATCAGGGTCTAGTTCCTGAACCATCCTTGGTTGGTGGAAAGTTAGGTTCTGGGTCATCATTGGGGAAGGGGGTGGAACAATGACTTTGGATCAAGTAGACAGATAAGCCTGGGACCATCTTTATTACTTTCATCAAGAGACAGAGAGGCTGAGAGAAAGTTAGCCAAAACACAGGAAAATGTTTTCTGGACTATCTCTAAAATGGGCCATCTCTTAATGTGGTCAGAATCCAGAACAGTCTCTATGGGATGCAGGGGAAGAAGGGGGAAGCAGTGTGACTCAACCTTCTCTGAAGGGGAAGGGATCTGATTTGGGGCGATCAAGTCTAAAGAAGAGAGCTTGATTCCTGGACACTTTTGAAGGGGCGAAGGCTTGTTTTTGGACAACTGTGACTGAAGTTGTGCTCCGGCTGCTGGTCCACTCACGCCCCCACCGCGGGCCCCCCACCTCCAGTCTCCGGCTCCTCTCCCCGGCAGGGAGCTTCTCGCAAATCACCAGAGGAAAAGTGAGACCTGCCCGCTTCCCGCGGGACCTGTAGGCACGCGGACGCGCGCCGTTGCCAGGGGCGGGGCGCCTAGGGCCTCTCTCTCCCTCTATTCCCAATGTCAGTGTAGGCCCGGGTCTAAACCTGAGGAGCATGCGCACTGAGGCCGGGCTCCGCGCGCCTCCTGGCGGCGTGGAGTGAACATCGTACTGCGACCCACTTAGGGTGTCCCCCCGCCTCCCCTGCCCTTTGGCCCTGGAGCACTTACCTCCCTAGGAAAGAAATCACTGTGCCCAGCACAGCTGGAGTTCCTACCTCGTGGCAGTCTCGGAGGAAGTGCTGCAGCTCAAGCTGGTCGTGTAGCTTCTGCATCCACTGCTGGGCCCGAAGTTGCTTTTCTTGGCTCCTGGGGATGGAGAGATAGAGGCTGGGGGAAGCCTGAGTAGGGGCGCGGGCAGTAGGGCTCTGAGGGAGGGCATCGTGCTTGGCAGGGAGTAGACACCTGGGACATATGTCAAAGCGAGGAGGAGGAGAGTAAGGTGGGGATGGGGGAGAGGCAAAGAAACATCAGTGGGTCAGAGCCAGGAACAGAGGTGGAGAGGTGCGAGACAGACAAACAGGCATCTGGGAAGACACAGATACAGAAAGAGAGATAACAGAAAACTTAGAGAGTGAGAGACTAGAGAGAGATCAAGAGGGAGAGACAGACTCAGAGAGAAAGAGAAATGTTTTAAAGGCCTAGAGAGACAGATAAACAGACACACACATATACAATACCAGAGACAGAGACACAAGCAGAGACATAAAGAGGGAGTGGCTGACAGAGACCTAGAGACAAAGAGAAAGAGACCCAGGTAGAGAGAAAATAGGGAAAGAGAGGAAAGAAATGAAGCTGCAGTACTGCCAGAGTGACAGAAACAGAGAGCAGTGTGTGTGGTGGGGGGTGGGGGAGAAGGCAGTGGAAGAGGAATTGGAGAAGTGACGGGGTCAGGCAGGGACAGCCCAGAGAGGGAAAGGCTAAGAAGGAACAAGATGGCAGTAAAAGACACAGCCAACTAGACAGGCAGAGGGTATGACAGAGTTGGAGGGAGGGAGGAGAGCAGGCAGGGCACAGGGAGAGAAGAGGCTAGAGCCACAGGGAGCGTGGGCAGGTGTGCCAGCAAGGAGGGACAGATGCTTGGTCTGAGTGAACTAACCAGGCTGGACCCAGGTCCCAGGCCCACAGTGCAGGGCAAAGTGCCCAAGAAGCCTGGTGGAGGGGCTGGGAGCATCTTATTTCACTGTGCCTTGAACAAACCACTCCCACTCTATGGCCTGCCAATGGCTGCTTCCTCGGCCTGAAATGCTTTTCTCCCAGACATCTACTCAAATATCACCTTCTCAGTGAGGCCCTTCCTGACCACTCCCAAACACTTTCTGACTTTCTTTCCTTCTTTAACATTCTTCTTCTCACTTAACATTATCTAACACAATGTATATACTATTTGTTTATCTTGTCTGTCTCCCCCCCGCCCCCAGGATGTCATTTCACAAGGACAGTAATTTGTGTCTGGTTTGTTCTCAGCTAGGCATTTGTTCTCCAATGCTTAGAAAAAGAGTCTGGCACACAGTAGGTATTCAATACATATTTGTTGAATGAATGAATGAGTGAATGAATGAATGCAAGAGGCATAGAGGCAGAGAGAAAAAGAGATGACAGAAACCAAGATAAAGTGAGGACCTGACCAGTGGTGGTGCAGTGGATAGAGCATCGACTGGGATGCTGAGGTCCCAGGTTCAAAACCAGCTTAAGTGTGGGCTCATCCAGCTTGAGCGCTGTCTCACCAGCTTGAGCGCAAGGTCACTGGCCTGAGCCCAAGGTTACTGGCTATAGCTAAGGGTTAGTGGCTTGGCTAGAGTACCCCTGGACCCCCATCGAGGCACATATGAGAAGCAAGCAATGAACAACCAAAGTGACACAACTATGAGGTGATGCCTCTCATCTCTCTCCCTTCCTGTCGCTCTCCCCCCCACACTAGAAAAAAAAATGTGTCCTAGAAAGAGATGGACAGAGAGACAGAAGAGAACAGATAGAGGCAGAGGCAGAAGGAAGTAGAGACAGAGATACACAGATAGATGGAGGCTGGAGGCCAAGAGACAGAGAGGCTGAGAGAAAGTTAGAGCCGAAGCACAGCTGGAAGTAGGAACAGGAAGGCCCAGAGACAAGCAAAGGACTGACTCCTTCTTCCTCTGACTCAGCTCATGCCAGAAAATAGGCAATGGCTCTGAAAATGAACTGAAAACAATCCCTCCAGGCCTTCACCAGCCAACTTGTCAAGCATCAGTCCTTGAGATAAGGAACATCTCCAGGAGGGTGAGAAAAATGGCAGGGTTCAAATCCTGGCTGGGCCACTTGTTGGCTGTGACCTTGGGCAAGTCAGTGACCCTCTCTGCATCTCATGTGCAAAATGCAGATAAGAAGAGCATGTGACACACAGACTGGGCCAGGTTCCAGGGTAAGCAAGGCCACAGAGACTTTAAGTAACTTGCCCTGAATCTCAACAGGTTGAGGGGTGGATCTGGGACTAGGACCTAGCCTTGTCTCACCCAAGGGCCCAGCTCCCAACTCTGCATGGTTATATACCCCTGCATGTGTGGACAGCAACACTCCCCGCCCCCACACCCCCATTAAATGTTTTATTACTTTCATCAGGTGGGAAAACATCCCTAGATGAGTGAGTAACTGGGACCTGGAGTAGGGGGTGCGGTGCTGTGTAAGAATTGGGTCTGTCTCAATTCCTGCTGTGTTCCCAGCCTCACTCAGCACAAGCCGGGGACAGATGCACCCTCTGGGCTCCCACATCCCCCTGCAAATCCCTCATCCCAGCCCCGACCACCCTGGGCCAGTCTTGTCAGACAGCATGCAAGCTCTGTGAGGATGGCAATCATGTCCTGTCCTGGTCACTGCTCTTGCCCACACAGGGCCTGGAAGAGAGTACAGCCTCTCCCTGTTTAATTGGCTGAAGAATAAATGAATAAACAATAGAATGAAGGGAGCAACTAATGACTGAAAATGAGCGGAGTGAATCAAAGAATGACCAGTTCTCCAGGCTTCTCCTCCTTGTTCTGCAGGAACTCAAGAAATATGGGACAAAGGAAGAAAGAGTCCAGGCTTGGAGCTGGGGACACCAGACCATGAGTTTGCAGCCTCAGCACCAGAATCCCCATAAAATTTTCCTCTTCCTCCTGGAAAAGGGCTGGGGTCTTAGGGTGTGGACGGAGGTAGAGTAACCAGCTGTGCTTTCCATTAAAAGAGACTGGAAGACACAAGGAGGGGTGCAGGGCTCTCTCCCAGCCTGGTTCTGGGCAGAACGGAAAGCTGGGGTCATGAGGAGGGATAGACACAGTGAGTGACAAAGTGGGTCTGGAGGAAACCCTATGAAGGGCACTACTTAAGGGCTGAGATTTTGTTATCTTGTTCAGGGTCTAGTATAGTACCTGGCACACCATAGATGCTCAATAAATGCCATTGCTTGATTAGTACAGGGACAGTCAAGAGACAGGGCAGTGGTGACAAGCAGATGGTGACACAAACATACACTCTTCATACCACTTCTTAGAGCACTGGGGTTGGGGCCCAGCAGAGATGTTCATTCCCAATATCTGACAATCAGCACAGCGAGGGACACATTCCGCCTGGAAATCTGGAATAGAACCTGTGTCTGGCTATTAGCTGGGGGATCTGGGGGTGTCCTGGGGTTTCCAGGGAGGGAACAGAACAGCAGAACAGATGAGGGGCATCCAAGAAAATATGGTAACACTTTAACAACCATTCCAACTAGCCCCGGCTGAGGGTGGAGCTCCAGAGAGAAACTTTTCATCATATTTCCTTGTATATTTGGGGTTGACAACCACAAGTTACTTTTTCACAAAATGCCAATTTAAGTAAAGTCTAAAACAGTGTGGAACTAAGTAGAAATCAGAGAGAGGCAGAGAAGCAGAAATTGTGATAGGAGCAGAACCCTGGTCTCCTTGCCGCTCGCCTGTGCCCCTGGGGACTGAGGGACCTACTTCTCCAGGAGCCTGGTCACAGCCTCCTGGGCCTGCTCCCCGTAGACGTTGCCCTGCCTCAGCAGGCCCTCTGCAGCCTGCACGGCCACCTGCATCTTTTGCTGGTTCAGCTCCATTGTGGTGAGAAAATCCCGGTGCTGCTTCAATGCCTCCTCCACCGACTCCACTGTGCCCGGGAGCTCCAGACTGGACAGTGCCATCTCCTGGGAAGGGGTGGGTGGTGAACAGGTCAGACCCCCCCCCCATCCCAGGACCTAGGAAAGGCAGCCAGCTTGGCTTGCCACACCACTTTCTTCCCCCCTTGCTTCTAGCAGCAAACACACAAGGGCCTCATCCCATCGGGTCCCTCTGCCTAACAGTCTGTCCCTCCAGATATGCCCATGCTTGGCTCCTTCACTTTCTTCAGATCTCTGACCATCCTGCCAAAAATATCACCCTCCACCCCAGCCATATCCCTTTACCCCACTTTGTTATATTTCATAGCATATATCTGACATCATATATGCATCTACTCATTTATTGTCTCCTTCCCCTGTATGTATATACACACAAACTAAAATGCCAGCTACAGGAGAATGAGGTTTTGTGTTTTGTTTTCTTGTTTGTGCTCAGCCCAGAGTAGTGCCTGGCACAGAGGAGGCAATAATACTTAGTTAATTGATAAAGACTAAACTGGGTCCTGTGTGTCCTCAGAGAAGTTCTTTCCCTCTCTGGGGTTAGTTTTCTAACTGGTAAATGAGTAGGTCAGAAAGGCTCTCTCAAAGCCACCTCAGCTCCGATACTTAGTAACCTCATGATTCTCGGGCTCTCCTGTCTGTCTTGCCAGATAATCCTCAAACTGACTCAGCTCTCTCTAAGTAGCACTGGTGGTCACTCTTTCTCAAATGATTTTGAAAAGTTGGTTCCTACTCTTGGACAATCTGAAAACTGGGTGCTTTATATTGCCCAAATCCAAAACTTGGTTCCCAAGCCAGAATGATCTCCAAAATGGATAAGCTTTTACCAGAGAACCACCACATGTGATTCCTCAAGCCACAAACTCAGTCAACCCCTCCGAGAATCTGTAAACTGCCAGCCCCAATAAGAAGATCGTCTGCTAATTTAGGCACCCACAAGCGCGTAATCCCTAATCCCTTACTGATCCCAATAACCTCTCAGCCTGAATTGCCTACTTTCATAATCTTTACCCTCTGGTGGGATAGAGATTATCCACACCAGGATTTTCTTTGAACCTCACTGACCATCACCAGATTCCTTTCAGGTAATTCACAAACCCAGGCAGCCACTCCAGTGAAGAGTCAAGTGCATTACTCACTTGGGGTGGTCTACAAACTGTTGGTCACGTCAGCAAAGACACCAACCTTCCCATCCTAACCCTCAAATTTTGTTACACACATGCCCACACATGTTTACAATGGATGATCCACAAATGCAACTATCTATACCAGATACCCTCCCCACTCCCACCCACCTCCGATAAGCCACAAACCCAGCGGTCCTCGCAAACTTATCTCCATTCATTTCCCTGCCCAGCAGTCCCCAATCCGCGTGAACCCCCAAGCCAGCACCTGGTTGCGCAGCACGGCAAACGCCTGGCGTAGGTCTCGCAGGAAGAGCTGGTAGACGTGCGCCTGGACCAGTGCCTCCCTGCGTGCCTCCCACAAGCCGAGCAGCTTGTGCCAGCCAAGTTCGAGGTGCGGCAGCCACTCGTCGAGTGCCAGGCCTGGACCCAGCTCTGCGCCGTCCGCCACCAGCAGCGCCTCGCTGGCCGCCAAGATGAGCGCATAGTCCTCCTCGCGCTGGTCCACTTCCTCCTTGAGCGCCGCGTGGCGCGCCAGCAGCGCGTCTGCCTCTTCCAGGCTGCCTGGCAGGGGCCCCTCGTCGCCGCCCGCGGCCTCCTGGGCGCGCACCAGCCAGTCCAGAAAAGCGTCCAGGTCGTGCAGAAAGCGCTGCAGGCGTCCGGCCGCCGCCACTGCCTCGCCACAGGCTTGAGCTGAGCTGGCCAGCGCGCCCCACTCAACGCCCAATTCTTCTGCACCCTGCTGCAGCCGCGCAGCCTGCGCCGGGAAGCGTGCGGCCAGCAGCTCTGCCTCCTCCAGAAGGGCCACCTGGCGCGGCTCCAGCGCTTGCAGAGCCGCCTCCAGGCCGCTAAGGCGCCACTGCAGGGCGCCGCCGGCGCGGGGCGCACTCTCCACAGCCCTCCGCTTCTCGCGCACTTGGGCTCGCACCTCGGCCACCTCCAGCACGTGGTTCTCCACCAGCAGCACCGCGTTCACCTCCTCTTTGCGCTGTTCCACCAGCTCCACGATGCGGTTCCACCTACCCAAAGGAAGGAGGGTGGCTTGAGCAGGACAGGGCCTCCTCTTGGGGGTGGAGGACTCACCCATCCAGGATAGAACCCAGCCATTGATTGACTATATTGTTAAGACTATATTACTGAGCCCCAGCTTCTGCCTGTGTAAAATGGAGCCCTACCTGCACGTTTGCTTAGAGCAGTGGTTCTCGGAATGAAATCTGAGCAAGGTCAAAACTATCTTCATAATAATGCTAAGATGCCATCTGCCTTTGCATTCTCATTGTCTCCAGAGTGTACAGTGGAGTTTTCCAGAGGCTGCGTGATAAAGACCCGGTGCTTGAAGCAGACCTGAAAACTCAGCTGCCTTCTTCTAAGCCAGACGTGAAAGAGATTTGCAAAAATGCCAAACAATGCCACTCTTCTCGCTACATTTTGTATTGAAAAATAGTTATTTTCATTAAAAATATTAACATAATAGGATTATTTTTAAATGACTATTTTTAACTTATTAATTTTTAATATAGTAAATATTGATATTATAACCCACTGAAACAAGCTTTTTGGGGTCCTTGTTTTTAAGAATGTAAAGAGGTTCTGAGATCAAAGAGTATGAAAAATGCTAGCTGACAACATCAGGTAATATGTTAGGTTCAACGAATAGTAATCGATCGGCTACTATGAGCCAGATGCCGAGGACAGAGTGGTGCAAAGGCAAACCTGTTTTATTCCAAAATAAATTAATGGAAAGATTATGTATTGCTCAGTGCCCTTGGGCAAATAATGACACTATGCTAGGCCTCAGTTCCCCTTCCTAGACTATAGTTGTGTAGTCCAGGTTACAAGCATAGAATCCCAGCAGGGAGGCCTGGAGTCAAATCTGAAATGGATACCCTTTAGCTAGTGACCTTCTCTGTGCCTCAGTTTCCCCATCAGTAAAATGGACAGAATCCTAGCATAGCACTTGCTTCACAGGGGTGCTTTAAGGGTCAAATGATTTCTGATTTATGAAATGTTTCAAACAGTACCTGTTCGCTGCTCTTACTGAGTGGAGATTATCTTTGGAACAGATCAAGCCTTTCTCTGTCTCAGGACATTGCCTCAGCTGTGCTAACTGCCAGGTTACTATCCTCTAATTCAGGCATCCCCAAACTACGGCCCGCAGGCCGCATGGGGCCCCCTGAAACCATTTATACAGCTCCCGCCGCACTTCCGGAAGGGGCACCTCTTTCACTGGTGGTCAGTGAGAGGAGTACTGTATGTGGCGGCCCCCCAACGGTCTGAGGGACAGTGAACTGGCCCCCTGTGTAAAAAGTTTGGGGACCCCTGCAATTCCTGCATGTCCTTCTAATTCTCTGAATACAGTATCTTGTTCATTTATTAGTTTATTTGTTAACTGTCTCTCTGCTCTCTCTAGAATGGACATGTCCCAAGGGCAAAGGTTGAAACTCTGACATTGGAAGGACCCAAGTTCAAGTTCTACTCTGGCTAGACTTGCCATGTAACCTTGGGGAAATCATTTCCCTCCCTAGTTTCCTCATCTGGAAAATCAGGAGAATAACGTCTACTTCACCGAGTGTTTAAGGAGGTCATGTTGCTAAAGCACTTGGCGTATAATCTCACTAAAGCTGTATCATTTTCAGCCCTGATGCTTCGACACTGTCAAGGCTACAAAGGCTGTAAAGTCACTGCATATTGGGATCTTACAGCACAGTAGTTAAGAGCACAGTCTTTGGAGTCAGACAAATCCAATTTCAAATCCAGGCTTGACTCTTATTTGCTGTGTGACCATGCCATGGGCCAGTGTCTTCATCTCTCTGAACCCGTTTCCTCCTCTATATCATGGGGTAATTTATACCCCGCAAGATTGCTGGGAAGGGCCCTGGCCGGTTGGCTCAGAGGTAGAGCGTCGGCCTAGCGTGCGGAGGACCCGGGTTCGATTCCCGGCCAGGGCACACAGGAGAAGCGCCCATTTGCTTCTCCACCCCTCCGCCGCGCTTTCCTCTCTGTCTCTCTCGTCCTCTCCCACAGCCAAGGCTCCATTGGACCAAAGATGGCCAGGGCGCTGGGGATGGCTCTGTGGCCTCTGCCCCAGGCGCTAGAGTGGCTCTGGTCGCAACATGGCGACGCCCAGGATGGGCAGAGCATCGCCCCCTGGTGGGCAGAGCGTCGCCCCTGGTGGGCGTGCCGGGTGGATCCCGGTCGGGCGCATGCGGGAGTCTGTCTGACTGTCTCTCCCTGTTTCCAGCTTCAGAAAAAAAATGAAAAAAAAAAAAAAAAGATTGCTGGGAAGACTGATATATGTCCCAGCTCCGAATTCAGACAGAACTGAGTTTGACTCCAACTTATTAGACTGCTGATTTATCAGGTGGCCAATATTATCTCAAGGGGTTGAAACGGCATGTTCTTGATTTTCACAGTTGAGTGAATGAGGAAAAGAATGATGGAAAGAACTGTTGTGAGATACCTAGAAGGACTTCCAGCCACAGGCTCCACCTACCTGCTGTTGAGGTGGTCCTGGCAAGAGCGAATCTCATCTGAACTGGGGTGGCCTCCTTCCACCAGCTCCTGGACCGTGTGGTTCACATCCAAGACACGGCCCATTAGACTGTTCATCTCCTGGTCCAAACTCTCAAATCTGCAGAAGGATGGACATTCTCAGAGAGGCCTGGAACCTGGAGACTGCCCCCTTTTTTACTTCTATGAAACTTTCTTCTCCTGGACTTTCTCCAACCTCACCTTCTCAGGCTCCTCTGCCAGCTCCTCCTCCTTCTATCTGCTATTTAAACGTTAGATTCTTCAGAACTTTGTCCTGGGTCCTCTGAGCTTCCCCTCACACCCTGACTGGGCCATCTCACCTGTCCCTGCAGTCTCAACCCTCATCCCTGAACATATGACCCCACGTCTCAGTATCCTGCCATGACCTCTTTTCTTTTAAGCTGTTTCCAACTTCAGAGCCTGCTGTACACCTCCTTGGGCCTCCTCACTCCAAGTGTGACTCAAACTGGCTTCAATATCTCCCCCCAATTGTTTCTCCTCTGGGTCCCCATTTCAGAAACAGCCCCACTCTCCCCCAGGCCAGAGCCCTGGGCCCTGTTTTGGACAACTCCCCACTTCTAGCCTGCCCACCATCATGGCCTGTCCACTTGGTCCCCTGCCCTAGTCTAGTCCTGTACCCTCTCACCCGGGTTTCCAACGCAGCTGCCTCTCTGGGCTCCTGGCCACCACTGCCACTCCCTCCAACCTACCCTCCACACAGCAGCCAGAGATCTTTTTATAGCTAGGCAGGTCCTCCCTTGTTTAAGATAATGCATGCCCAAAGCTGTGGCTTAGGTAACTGTGAGCACAGTAAGGACAGTGACCAGACCTGTGTTCCCAGCAAATCCCAGCACATGACCTAGAACCGAGTAGCAGTGCAGTAAGTACCTGCCAAGTGAATAAATGGATGAACAAGGTGCTCAGAGAAAGAGGTGCAGAGGGTTCATCCACTAATTTAATTTATTCCTAAATCAGCCAAAAGGCAAACCAGTATCTAATGTGATAGGGTGGTAAGTTCTCTGAAGAAACAAAAAGCAGCCTGACTGGGTGGTGGTGCAGTGGATAGAGTGTCGGACTGGGATGCTGAAGACCCGGGTTCGAGACCCCAAGGTCTCCAGCTTGAGCGAGGACTCATCTGGTTTGAGCAAAAGCTCACCAGCTTGAGCCCAAGGTCACTGGCTCAAGCAAAGGGTTACTTGGTCTGCTGAAGGCCCGCGGTCAAGGCACGTATGAGAAAGCAATCAATGAACAATTAAGGTGTTGCAACGCACAACGAAAAACTAATGATTGATGCTTCTCATCTCTCTCCCTTTCTGTCTGTCTGTCCCTGTTTATCCCTCTCTCTGACTCTCTCTGTCTCTGTAAAAAAAAAAAAAAAAAAAAAAAGAAAGAAAGAAAGAAACATAAAGCAGGGAAAAGACAAAGTGATAAGAGCTAAAGCTAATTTATTAGAGAGGGAGGTGACATGTGTACATGGTAGTGCGAGTCCCAGAGGAGAGGTTAGTCTGGGATGTCCCTGGAAAAGTTTAGGTTAATTTTGTGCTAGCTGAATAGAAGCCTCACGGTAATAAAGATAAAAGCTCCCACACTGCTCCTTGTCCCCAGGCATTTGTTAAATGTTCTATCCTTATTTATTTGCTCATTCATTCTTCACCAAAGCCTGTGAGGTTGGGATTAATATCATTCCCATGGTACTGGAACCTTGCTTCCAGCTGAGCAAATACAGGAACTGTAGAACCAACGAAGGTGAAACTGGGAGTGAGGGAAGGAACTCTGGAGTCCCACCAGTGCGTACTTACCGGTGTTGCACCACCTCAACGTCGTCGAGTGAGTCAGGGACGCGCATGGCGAGCAGCCACTGCTCCTTCTCTCCGATCCACAGCTCGCACGCGTGCACTTCGCCGAACATGCGATAGACAGCGAGGGCATCCCGCAGCCACTGGCGCCGCAGCGCAGCTACCTCGGTCACCTCGGCAAAGAGCTGCTCGGCCTCCACCACGCGGACCTGCAGTGCCACCACCAGCGGCCCTGTGCCGCTAGCGCCCCCCAGTGTGGCCAGTTGACGTCTCAGGC
This sequence comes from Saccopteryx leptura, assembly GCF_036850995.1. Taxonomy (NCBI): domain Eukaryota; kingdom Metazoa; phylum Chordata; class Mammalia; order Chiroptera; family Emballonuridae; genus Saccopteryx; species Saccopteryx leptura. The sequence continues at coordinate 46,346,715 of NC_089511.1, read as the reverse complement.
CGCCTACAGTTCCGCGATGCGCTTCCACCTCTCCAGTGAGCGCGCGGTGCTGGCGCGCCAGGCGGCGGCTGGACGCCTCGTCATGGCCGAAGTCACCCGCAGCTGCTAAGCGGTAGGCGTCGCGCAGCCAGTCCAGGAGCCCGTCAAGGTCGGCGCCGAACTGGTGCAGAGCCCGAGCCTCCTGCAGCCGCCGCTCGCGCCGCGCCGCCGCCTCCTCCAGCCGCTGCCAGCGCCGCCTCGCGCTTGCTGCGCGCTCCGCCAAGCCCGCCACGTGCATGGTCTCGGCTCCCGGGCCCTCCGTGCCGCCAGCCGCGGCCAGCTCCTCGCCGCACCTCAGGGCCTGCTGCAGCAGCGCCCGCCGCCCGCCCAGCTCACCCTGCAGGATCTTGTGCTGCGCCAGGAGGCGCGCGGTGCTGGACAGGTCGTGGGCGCCTCCAGCCGCTCCCGCCCCGCCGCCGCCGCCGCCCGACGCCTCTAGGAGGCGCTCCTTGTCGCGGGCCCAGCTTTCGGCCTCCTCCAGCTCCTGAAGCAGCGCCCATAGGCTCCTCGAGGCCTCCAACTCCGCGCGCTGCCGCGCCGCCTGCTCCTGCAGCTCCGCCAGACAGCCGTGCACATGATTCACGCGGTTGCAGATGACCTGAGGATCGCAGGGCTGGTAGCCTGGGCCAGGAGAAGGGGAGGATCCCAGGTTGGGCACGGGAAAGGAGGCTCCCAGGAGAGGGTGGTGCAGGGTACCTGACCAGCCCTTGGCTAGGCTTCATCCGGGCCAGGTTATGAGTCCCCTCCGTAGGCAGCCTTCTCTGGCATCCCAAGTCTGGAGAAGGCGCCTTCTCTGGTTCTCCCAGGCTTCTCTGCCCCCATCTCGGCCCTGACCCCTCTGGGCTATCACTGCTTGATTTGTCTCCCCTCTGGACTGGGAGCCCCTTGATGGGAGGGCCTGGCTGGGGCTGTCCCCATCACACATGTACCCACCATTGTCCAGCACAGGGTGGAACTCAGAACCTAATGAAAATGACTTGACTGAATGATTAATGGAAACTGAGATTCAGAAGATCCTAGAATCATTATATTTTAGTGTAAACTGTGTTTCCTTCAGAACTAGACCAAATGAAACTACTCTACTCTTAAGCTATTTCCTGGGTTCTCTCTCATTCTCTGTGCCTTACCTATTAACCCCCAGTAATGACTTGAACTCCCCTTTTCTTCAAATATTTCACTTTCCCACTAGACCTTTAGTCTGTGATGCCAAAACTGTGAAATGAACTTAATGAGCTGCTGCCAGCATTTTTTTAATGGAGCAGAATAGAAAACATTAGAATGCAACACACCAGGTAAGGGGAAGCATTGTTTGATTAAAAAAAAAAAAAGTTGCTATTGGGTGTGTGTGTGTAAAACATGTGCGTGTGAACTCGAGGTCATAAGTAAATGTATTTTTTTTAATGTTTATTTATTTATTTTAGGGGGGGAGAGAGAGAAGGGGGGAGGAGCAGGAAGTATCAACTCCCATATGTGCCTTGACCAGGCAAGCCCAGGGTTTTGAACCAGCGACCTCAGCATTCCAGGTCGATGCTTTTATCCACTGCACCACCACAGGTCAGGCAGTAAATGTATTTTGACCAGATCACAACACTACCCTAGATGGAATATAGGATTTCTGTAATTCTAGACCTTTACTGAAATTGACCCAAATACCAAGGCATCCAACTGAGTAATAAACAGCAACCATGCATCCAGGCTGATGTCATGATGCCATTTAATCCTCACAGCCATCTTCTGAGGTCAGCATCCTTACTAGCCCATCTTACAGATGTAGCGACTGAGACTCGGGGAGGGAAGCTTTGTGCCCAGGACCAGCTATGACACAGTGGATCTGGAGGCCACACTCTGAACAACTTGGCAGTGATGCCTCCTGTCACCATGACTATACACATGCCACACTAGCCTGTTTGCTGTTTTTATGGTGCTGCTGGTTGTCACCAGGCACCAAGACCTCACAAGAAGATGGGAGCCTCCTGGTACAAACATCCCTAAGGGAAAGGAGAGAGTCCCCACAACTTCTTCTGCAGTTCTGGTGAGGATGGGAGGGGCTGAGCCGGATGGAGATATCCACACCAGGGCTTGGAAGGAGACCTCACTTGCTCTTAGGACATGACCGAGTCTATGAGGATGAGAAACTTCCCCATCATCCTTCAAGCCAATCGGCTCTTCCTTTTCTAACAAGTCCTTAGGATTCCAGAGGGTGCTGGCTACGGATAAAGGCATGAGACAGACCAGCCTCAAAACTGTTATCACTCTGCAGCTCTGGGCCTCAGAACAAAAGAAAAGAGCAGCCCCGCCTGACCGGGGTGGCGCAGTGGATAAAGTGTTGACCTGGAAATGCTGAGGTCGCCAGTTCGAAACCCTGGGCTTGCCTGGTCAAGGCACATATGGGAGTTGATGCTTCCAGCTCCTCCTCCCTTCTCTCTCTCTGTCTCTCTCTCCTCTCTCTCTCTCTGTCTCTCTCCCTCTCCTCTCTAAAAATGAATAAATAAAATAAAATAAATTTAATTTAAAAAGGATTTAAAAAAAAGAAAAGAAAAGAAAAGAAAAGGAAAGAGCAGCCCCGACTGCTGTTAGTACACAACTAGCATACACAGTCCCACAGGACACTAACGTCAGACAAGGCACTCTGCGACCATGATAGAGTGGGACAAAATGAGATCACACCATTGTGATATCTGGGCTCACCAAAACATAGCCACTGCAAACCGCAAAAATGTGAACCCTTCACCCAGCGATGGTGTATGACTGCTGCAGATTCCTGTTCCTCCCACCATCCGGAGAAAAATGATTAAGATGTGCCATCATCTCATTGCCCCCACTTCCTGACAGCCTCCAGTCTGCAGCAAGGCACAAAATCATCCCCAAGTCACCTGACACAAGCCCACATCCTATAACAAGCCCTTCTTAACAGCCTCTTACTGAGGTTCCCAAGGTATGTACAAAGAGCCAACAAACCCAGCTTGTTTTGACTAGAGGGGGTTCCTGGTGGTCTTTGGCTGGAGGAGAATGACATCAGTAAAATGAGAACCTTAGTAGAGCCAGCCTTTATTTTGCCTGTCAGCATCCATGCCCCTGTTTCTGGTAATGGCAGCTTACTTCTTCCCTCCCAGTCCATGTCTTTGGAAGGACCTGACCTCACTCTTGGCCCTGGGTACATCCATCACAAAAATATGGCCAATTAAATCACTGCATAACCTGGAGCCATGATGCTTGACTGAATGATGGGGATGGAACCCCCAGTGGGCTAATGAAGGCTTTCCCTAGACCTTTTGTCAGAACTATTGAGAATAAGGGATCTGTCTCCTCTGGCTCAGTGGGCTGCTGAGATGTAAAGATGGGCCTGAATGACCCCAGGTCTACACCACAGGGGAAGGGAGTACCCAACAGTGACACAAACACATAGACTAGAATCAGAAAGAGATAGTCTTAAAAGCATCCTTCAACCATGCCTGGATCTAGCCCTTCCTAAAGCCAAACTCCCCTTCCCTGGAAATTTTAGTTACATCAGCCAATACATTCCTCCTTCCTCCATATGCTAATTGAATTGAGTTTTCATCATTTGCTGCTGAATAGGACCTGACAAATCATTATCTTACAGTCACTTGATGATATTCACTGAGATTCAGCTATAAAGGCTTAGTATATAACAAGTGCTCGATAAATGGGAGCCATTGCTACAAACTCTAAAAGCTGGAAGAAGTCATGTGGTTCAACCTTCTGGTCAAGGCACTAATTTCTCTGATGATAGATTCCTGATAGAGTGGGCTCCTAATCTGTGCTTAGATGCCTCCAAACACAGGGAGCTCACTCCTTCCTTCTCTCTCTCAGGAGTCATTCTGCTTCTAATAGCATCAGCCGTGAAAGTCTTCTCCCTAAGCCCCAGTGCCAGACTCACCCTGCAGCTGGGAGAAACACAGGGCAGCAGCATTGAGGGCCTCCACCCGCTCACTCTGGGCAGTGATGTCTCCCTCCAGCAGTCCGTGCTTCTGCAACAGGTCCTCGGCCTCCACCAGGTGCTGCCCACACTCCCGGGACAGCAGCTGAGCCTATAAAGGGGGGCAGCACTAAAATTATTTTTGGCACTGGCCCTGAGGCTACTTCCCCACCCCACTGCCCAAACCAGCCCTCTGCTTTTGTACACCATTACTTGAACAGTGATCTCTGTCTCAGTGTCCTTGTCTCTGTACTTATCTGTCTCTCTTTGAATCTCTGACTATTCCATTGCTCATCAGCTCCACATTTCTGGGCTCTATCACAGTGTTTCCTACTCTATACCTCCATCTCTATGGTCTTCCACCTCTCTCTGCCTCCACCTCTATCTCGCTTATACTTCCCTGCCTCCCCCTCTCTCTATCTCCATCTTTATCCCTCTTTCTCTCTGTGTCTGTACCTCACTCTCTTTGCTTCCATTCTTCTTTTCTCCATCTCTCTCTGTATCTATCTATCTATCTATCTATCTATCTATCTATCTATCTATGGTCGGTCTTTCTCAAGTGGATTCCATCTTTCTCTGTGTCCTTCTCTGTAGCCATTCAGATTCCCATTGCTAACTTTGTGTCTAGCATGCACTACCTCTCCCTTCTCTCTCTTGAACTATCATCATCTTCCTCTGCGATAATCTTTCTCTCTAGGTCTGTCCCTGTCTTTCTCTGTCTCTGTGTCTCTGTCTCTTTTTAATCTATTTCTCTGTCTCTGTCACTTTCTTTCTCTGTCTCTCTCCCCTCCCGCACACCACACCCATCCTTGGCCTCAATCTGGCCCCCACCTGCATCTCCTCCATCCAGTCGACCATGTACACCATCTCCTGGAAGACCTTCTGCAGGGCCAGGTTTTGCTCAAGCCGTGTCCGCCGCGCACCTACCAACCCGGTCAGCAGGGCCCACTGGCGCAGGACGCTGTCACGCTGGGCTGCGACCCGCCGGGCATCGTAGTAGCCCTCAGCTGCCAATGCCTGGGCCAGCTCTGCCACACCCTGCACTCGCTCCTCATAGGCTGCAATGTCTGCTTCAATTGCCTCATGTTTCTTCATGGCTGCCTCCACTGCCGGCAGCTCATAGCCAAAGTTGTCCTGAAGCAGGGCAGACCGCAGACACCCACGCCACGTCAACAGACTACCTGTTACCTTGACTCTGTATGAACTTGGAAAACTCCCCCATCTGCTTGTTACACTGGGGACCAGCCCTACTTTCCACTGTTACCCTGGAGACCAGCCTGCCATGCTCCAGTTACTTTGGAGACTAGCTCTACCTTTTCCTGTTGCCCTGGAGACCAGCCCCACTCTTCCCTTTTACATCTCTAACCCTAAACTTGTTACCAATATGTTACCTAGGAAACAGACCCCATCCTTCCATTTCCCTAGAGAATGGGGACCAGGTCTAGTCTATCTTGTTACCTAAGAGACCAATTCTATCCTCCTGTGTTACCCTGGATACCAGGTACAACCTCCTTTGTCACTTAAGAGATAATTAAATATTCTCCCTATTTATGAAAAAAAGCTAATTCTGTCTTCTCTAGATACCTTGGAGACCAGCTTCACTCTCTTGTTACCATGGAAATCGGGCCCCCTCCCCCTCCCCCTATCACCAATCACTTAGAAGAATAATTCCTCCTTCCCACCCTCTTGTCACCTAATCAGATACTTATCAAGTCTCCCTGCCTGGTCCCAGAGCACTAGCTCCCCCTCCTCCCAAGCCCTATGCCCAGTACCTGGGACACCAGGCGTTGGTTCTCATTCAGCCAGCTCTCCCTCATGGCCACCTTGTGGTCAAACCTCTGAGCCAATAGTTCCAGCTTCTCCTGCCGGATCAGCTCAGCCCTTAGGGCAGCCTCCCGCTCATGCTCTGCCTTCTCCAGCTGACCCCAGGCCTAGGGACACAGAAGGGAGCATTCAGAATCCAATAACTTTCCTAGTTTAATGGCCCTGGCTTCTCTATGGTCATTCCCAGGACTAACAGCACTTTTGTGCAAATTGGGAAAAACATGTTGCTTCCTCATGACACTTTACTGATGGAAAACTGTCAGAATAAACATCCAGTCCACAGTGTCTACCATAGGAATGGCTCCCTTGAGCACTGCACAGCCTACAAAGCTCCACAGAGCAACCCTGCCTCCCCCACATCCTCACCCTCACCTTATCAATATCCCAGATGCCACAGCCCTCCCGAGGCATGTAGAGGCGACGGTTGCAGGCACGCAATTTGCTCTGGATGCTGAAGAGCAGCACCTCCAGGTTCCCCTTCTCCTGAAACCTGAGGGTGCTTGAGCTCAGGAACCCACCTCCACACCTCCACCTCCTGCCCTCCCTCCCAAGCAGGACCTCACTTGACGGGCTTCTCCAGTGTGCAGTACGCCGTGAAGGCCTGAAGCTGCTGCTGCACCCCACTCAGTGAGTTGGCGAACTTCTGGTTACTGATGAGGCCCACGGTGCGGTGGATCCAGGTCAGCAGCTCAGCTGCCATCTCCTCATAGCGTTCAATGATCTTCCCCACCTCCAAAACCTGGTCCAGCACCTGGCCCGGCACAGGAAGTTGGGGTCAGCCTCACCCCAGGCATGCCCTCACGTGATTCCCGGGCTCCCACCCACCCCATTCCTTGGTTCCTCATACCTTCCCAATCCGCTTCCCCTCCACAGCCAGAGCTTTCATCTTCGAGAAATAGTGGTAGAAAGAGACCACATATGTGATGATGGACTTCTCATCCGGAGCTTCCATGTTGACATCTGGGGGGTAAGGGAAAGTAGGGGAGCAAATGGTGAGCACTTGGGCAGAGGGATTGGGGAGGGAGAGAGAACCCACTCTTATTATCTGTGTGACCGTGGGCAAGATAGCCAACCTCTCTGTACCTTAATTTTGTATTTGCCAAATGGGGATCTACCTCATGGGATTAAATAGCGCTTGACACATATAGACCACAATAGAGAAATTATAATTATTTTTTAACACACCAATCAACCTTCTACCTCAGGGCCTTTGCACACACTGTTCTTACTGTCTAAAACACTGTACCCAATTCTGTGTGCCTAACTTCCACTCATCCTCCAGGGCTCAACTCAGATTTCCTCAGACAAACCTCCCTGTTAACCCTGTAGAGAGTTGGTTTCCTCCTGTTACTCTTTCTGAAAGCATCTTATCATTTCTTCCTAGTTGCTCCAAGTTTCTTATCATAATTTGTAATTAGATATTCACTTATGTGATTGTCCTTATTTACACTTCGATCTCTATGAAGAAATGAGCTAAGCCTGTCTTTTTTTAAACAGAGACGGAGAGAGAGTCAGAGAGAGGGATAGATAGGGACAGACAGACAGGAACGGAGAGAGATGAGAAGCATCAATCATCAGTTTTTCCTTGCGACACCTTAGTTGTTCATTGATTGCTTTCTCATATATGTTTTGACCGTGGGGCTACAGCAGATCAAGTAACCCCTGCTCAACCCAGCGACCTTGGGTCCAAGCTGATGAGCTTTGCTCAAACCAGATGAGCCCGTGCTCAAGCTGGTGACCTTGGGGTCTCGAACCTGGGTCCTCCGCATCCCAGTCTGACGCTCTATTCACTGCACCACTGCCTGGTCAGGCCTTGTCTTTTTTTTTTTTAAAGATATTACAGTGGTACCTTGAGATACGAATTTAATTCATTCTGTAACCGAGCTCACAAGTCAGTCAACTCATATATTAAACTGCTGATACTGGACCCGTGCGCCAATGCGCCAACTAGCGGCAGCTTCCCAAATCACAACTCGTATCTCGGAATTTCACTCGGATCTCGAACAAAAATACGGACCAAATTGCAGCTCGTATCTTAAAAAATTTTTTTTGTATGTTGGTCTGTTTGTATCTCAAGGTACCACTGTATTTACTGATTTTAGAAAGAAGAGAGAGAGAAAGGTGGGGGGCCATAGCTGGAAGCATCAACTCATAGGTAGTTGCTTCTCCCATATGCCTTGACTGGGCAATTTCTTTTTCTTTTTTTTAATATTTTATTTATTGATTTTTTTAGAGAGAGAGGAGTGAGAGAGAGAGACAGAGAGAGAGAGAAGGGGGAAGAGCAGGAAGCATCAACTCCCATATGTGCCTTGACCAGGCAAGCCCAAGGTTTCGAACCGGCGACCTCAGTGTTCCAGGTCGACGTTTTATCCCACTGCGCCACCACAGGTCAGGCCAACTGGGCAGTTTCAAACCAGCAACCTAAGCATTCCAGGTTGACACTTTATCCTCTACACCACCATAGGTCAGACTATACCTGTCTTTTTCACCACTCTTCCTGCCATGCCCAGCATACAGCAGGAGCTCAATAAATATTTACTAAGAATATGAGTGGATTATGAGGTGTGAGGTCAAGGACATAAGATTTGGAGGCAGCATGAGCTTGAATCCAACCTCAACCACTGACTTACTGCACATCCAGAGGCGGATTAAGGTCAGTTGAGGCCCTGGGCACAGAAGAAAATATTGGGCCCCTTAAAAAAGAGAGAGAGGCCTGACCAGGCAGTGGCGCAGTGGATGGAGCATTGGACTGGGATGCAAAGGACCCAGGTTCAAGACCCCAAGCTTGCCAGCTTGAGCACGGGCTCATCTGGCTTGAGCAAAAAGCTCACCAGCTTGGACCCAAGGTTGCTGGCTTGAGCAGGGGGTTGCTCGGTCTGCTGAAGGCCTGCGGTCAAGGCACATATGAGAGGGCAGTCAATGAACTAACGTGTCGCAACAAAAAAATTGATGATTGATGCTTCTCGTCTCTCTCCGTTCCTGTCTGTCTGTCCCTATCTATCCCTCTCTCTGACTCTCTCTCTCTCTCTTTCACTGAATAAAAAAAAGAGAGAGAGAGAGAGACAGGGAAAATAAAAATACACGTTAACCATACTTTTAAATAAATAAAAAATATTATGTACTGTTAGTATTAAAATTGCACATATGAAACCAAACTTGGTGTCATTAGAAAAAAGTATAAAAGTTGGGGCTTTGTGGGGCCCTTCAGAAGTCGGGCCCAGGGCACGCACCCAATGTGGCCACCTTAAACCCGCCTCTGTGCACATCCTTAGAAAACAGACTTAACTTCTCTGAGCCTCAGTTTCCCCCTATTACAGCCAGGATAATCATGGTGCTTGCCACATAAGAACACTGTAGTACAAAAGAATAGCCTGGCCCTGGCCAGTGGCTCAGTGGATAAAGCATCAGTCCAGCGTATGGACATCTGGGGTTTGAGTCCTGGTCAGGATACACAAGAGAAGTGACTATCTGCTTCTCTCCCCACTCACCCCTTTCTCTCCCTCCTCCCCTCCCACAAGCAGTAGCTCACTTGGTTTGAGCAGTGGCCCTGGGCACTTAGCTCAGTTGGTTCGAGCACATCAGCCTCAAGTGCTAAGAATAGCTCAGTTGATTCAAACATCGGCCCCAGATGGGGTTGCTGGGTAGATCCCTGTTGGGGCACATGCAGGTGTCTGTCTCACTATCTCTCCTCCTCTCACTTAGAAAAAGAAAAAAAATGGCCCTGGCCAGTTGGATTAGTGGTAGAGTGTCAGCCCAGCATGTGGAAGTCCTGGGTTCAGTTCCCAGCCAGGGCACACAGGAGAAGTCCCCATCTGCTTCTCCACCCTTCAACCTCTTTCTCTCTATCTCTCTCTTCCCCTCCTGCAGCCAAGGCTCCATTGGAGCCAAGTTGGCCTGGGCACTGAGGATGGCTCCATGGCCTCCACCTCAGGCGCTAGAAAGGCTCCAACTGCAATGGAGCAACGACCCAGATGGGCAGAGCATCACCCCTTGGTGGGCATGCTGGGTGGATCCTGGTCGGGCACATGTGGGAGTCTGTCCCTCTGCTTCCCCGCTTCTCACTTCAGAAAAATACAAAACAAAACAAAAATAATAGCCTGGCACAGAGGAGAAACTCAACAAATATTAATGACCATTTTAATTTATCCACTGAACACAAAATATTATACTCAGCCCACCTAGTGAAACTGACATCCACTAAACAAGTGGTTCTCAATGTGTGCACCAGGGTGCACTGGTGTGCCCTAGAAGATTTCCAGGTGCACCCTATGGTATTCCAGAAAAATATGTGTTTGTTGGGGACCAAAAAAAATCAACAAGGTTTTTGGAGTTTAGATTTTTGGGGGACAGAGGTGTGGGGAACTGACTGTAAGCGGACAGTCTGTCCAACCCCCCACCTCACTTGCCTGATCAGGTTGCAAAAAGGCTGCTAAGCTGTGGTGCTGGATTGTTGACACTACCCCCATGTTTCCCGGAAAGACTGGAGGCAAGTTTCTTCTATCCTTTGTTTGATGTAAAGTTAAGATGATATGTATGGTGGGGGTTTTCTGCACTCAACACAATTAAGAGTAAAAAAAGAGGAATTCTTCAATGTATTGACCAGAAAATGAGAGTTTGCCTTTCAAATATATGCCTAAACATTGAAGAAATCACTAGGACACATCAGGCTCATGTTTCTCATAAACACAAGAATCAAAAAACTTAACACATTTGCGCCAGGACCTGCCGAATTTACTAAATCTTACTAAGAATGTATCTATATATATATAAAAAAATAACTTTTTTGTTGCTTTTTTATTTTTTAATCCCTCTTTTTTACGAATTCTAAAAAGCATAACAAAAAATGTAACAGAAAAATGTTTTTTGTTTGTTTGTTTGGGGTATTTTTTTTTTGTATTTTTCTGAAGTTAGAAATGGGGAGGCAGTCAGACAGACTCTCGCATACGCCTGACTAGGATCCACCCGGCACGCCCACCAGGGGGTGATGCTCTGCCCATCTGGGGCCTTGCTCTGTTGCGACCAGAGCCATTCTAGTGCCTGAGGCAGAGGCCATGGAGCCATCCTCAGCGCCCAGGGCCAACTTTGCTCCAATGGAGCCTCGGCTGTGGGAGGGGAAGAGAGAGAGAGAGAGAGGAAAGAGAGGGGGAGGGGTGGAGAAGCAGATGGGCACTTCTCCTGTGTGCCCTGGCTGGGAATTGAACCCGGGACTCCTGCACGCCAGGCTGATGCTCTACCACTGAGCCAACCGGCCAGGGTCGAAAAATGTTTTTTAATGTCAGAATAAATTTAATTTTGTCATATTTATTTCATTTAAATACCATAAAAACACGCTTGGACTTTATATTTTTTCTTTAATATTTGACTTAATTATTATAACATATTTCTCAGAAATTTGTATATAGTGCACCTACAATTTTGTAGGATATACAAATTTGTAGGATTTTAAATGTGCCCCTACTTCAAAAAGTTGAGAACCACTGCACTAAACGCTTACCCTATGCCAGGCACTGAGTACAGCATATAGCTCCATGAGGCAGGTAGAGGAATGTTTAAGACCGTGAATGCTGGGTGGGCCTGACCAGGCAGTGGCGCAGTGGATAAAAGTGTTGACCTGGGATGCTGAGGACCCAGGTTCAAAATCCAGAGGTCACAGGCTTGAGTGCGGGGTCATAGACATGACTCCATGCTTGCTAGCTTGAAGCCCAAGGTCACTGGCTTGAGCAAGGGGTCACTGGCTCAGCTGGAGCCCCCTCCCTGGTCAAGGCACGTATGAGAAAGCAATCAATAAACAACTAAGGTGCCGCAACTATGAGCTGATGCTTCTCATCTCTCTCCCTTCCTGTCTCTCGCTCATGCTTAAAAAAAAAAAAAAGACTATGAATGCTGAAATCAGAAGTCCTATTTTATTTACTGGTTTTCAGTGTGACCCTGGGGAAGTGACTTCACATCTCTGAGCCTTTGTTTTCATTTTAAAAGAAGATTGATTAATCCTATCCAACCATGTCAGTGTGAGGATGAAAGGGAACAGTTTTGATCAAATCCCAGCTTTGTGCTTGGCACATAGTAGATTCTCAGAAAAAGGGAGCAGTCCAGGGATGAGGGATTGGTGTGGAGTGTGAGCAGGGGTGGGAATGAGGCTGAAGACAGTGGGTCTGGGGACGGACTGAAAATGGGAAACAGGTGGGGCTGAGGACAGTGGTGATGGAGACAGACATAGGAACGGGCTGGGGACGGGAATGGGGTTGGAAATGGGATAGGGATAATGTTGGAAAGGGAACTGGGATTAGGGATGGGACCGTGTGTTGACTTTGGGGCTGGGGTTAGGGAGAGAGGGAGTGGGTTTTGGGGGACATGATTTAAAATGGGGTTGGGGAAGAAGAGGGGCTTAAGTTGGAGATAGAAATGGAGATGGGTTGGGGTTTGAGATGGAGACAGAGAAAGGGACGTGGAAATGGGAAGGGGGAGGGATTGGAGATGAGGAAGGGGAGGGGCTGGGAGGGAGCTGGGGTTTGGAATGGCTTTGGGATTTGGGATGGTGTTGGGATAGAATGGAATTGTTTTTGGGATGGTATTGGGGTTGGCAGCCCCAAAGAGGGAGTCAGGGCTGGGGCCATGCAAGGCTCACCCTCAGGGTCCAGCAGACGTGCCAGCCCCAGGTGCTGCTCAGCAGTGCGGAAGGCTCTCTGTAGGTTGTAGTTGGCGTTGGACTTGGTGAGTTTGCTGAAGTCCACGAGATCGGGCCTAGGCAGGGGCACAGAGTGGGTAGGCAGCAGGCGGGCTCCAGAGCCAGTGGGCAAATGGGCAAAAGTCATCCTGTCTGAGCCCCGCCCAGGGCAAGGGGTGGGAGGGGCAGGACCCCACCAAGCAGAAAGCTCTGTGTCATGGCACCTGTCTGTGCAGCATTTTCTGTGGGTGTGAGGGCATGTGTACGTCAGACTTTGGATGTACACAGTTTATGTGGCTGTGTTTCTATTCAGTACTATGTAGTAATTAGAAGTGTGAGGTCTGAAGCCAGATTACCTGGCTCTTATCCAGCTAGGCCATTTCCTGGCTGTCATTTGGGTGAGCTACTTCGTCTCTCTGTGCCTCAGTTTCCTCATTTTCATTTGTGAAATGGGGATAATAATAGCATCTGTCTCACGGGGCCATTGAATATTCAATGACTTACTGGAAAGCACTTAGAACAATATTGGGTCCACAGAAAGCACTCAACACATGTGACCATTGTTAGCTTGACCCCATTACAGCTTGTGGGTTTCAGGGTGTGTAGGTGTGGCTAGGTTTCCCCATGTGTGTATGAGTATGTATGCATGGGTTCTGGCTTCTGCCACACCAAAGCAAGTCCTTCCCAGTCTCTAGGCCAGGGGTCCCCAAACTTTTTACACAGGGGGCCAGTTCACCGTCCCTCAGACCGTTGGAGGGCCGGACTACAAAAAAAACTATGAACAAATCTCTATGCACACTGCACATATCTTATTTTAAAGTAAAAAAATAAAACGGGAAGAAATACAATATTTAAAATAACAAACAAGTAAATTTAAATCAACAAACTGACCAGTATTTCAATGGGAACTATGCTCCTCCACTGACCACCTATGAAAGAGGTGCCCCTTCCAGAAGTGCGGCGGGGGCCGGATAAATGGCCTCAGGGGGCCGCATGTGGCCCGCGGGCCATAGTTTGGGGACCCCTGCTCTAGGCCTCAGTTTCCTGAAACTATCATGCAGACGATCATGATGTGAATGTGATTTGTCTGGGTGCCCACCCCTCAGCCAGGTCAGTGCCAAGTTCTGAGGTATGACTAGGCGGGTGTGCAGGGAGCCAGAAGGGGGCTCTGGAAGTGTACCAGGAGGAAGAACTCTGTGATGAGAGGAGGCACTATGTACACACTTGAGTGGACCATCCACAGGGAAATGTGCTCCCCACTCTGGGACATCTAAGGAGCAGGCACGGGCTGTGTATGTGCAAAAGTATCTGTCTGTGTGCACACATCTGTGTGAAGGCACAAGTTTCCATGTGTGCACAGCGTATGTGGCCTGGACAGAGGTCTCTGTGGGTGTGTGCACCTGTGTGTATGAAGGGAAGTGTATATATGTACACAGAGGTAAAGCTTAGGTCCTGTGTCTATGTGAGCTGTCTAGATACATATGTGTACAAGTATGTACCTAAGGGACACGGGGGTGGGGGGAGGGCAGGGCTGGGTTGGCCCAAGCCACACGTGGTACCTGTGCCGGTGAATGAGGGCATTGAAGGCCAAGCCGTCCCGCCAGCTGGTGGTGAAATTCTGGATGTTTACCTCAGGGTAACTAACAGCATGGAAGGGAGAGACAGAGGCAGAGATGAAGAGAGTCAGGAGGAAAGAGAGAGGGAGGGAGAGACAGACATAGATGGATGGATGGATGGATGGATGGATGATACAGTGAGTCAGGGAGATAGATAGAGACAGAGGCAGAGAGAGATTGAGACATAAAGGAGAGGAGTAAAAAGAAGAGTCAGAGGGACAAAGAGAAAGAAAGGAGGGAAGGAGGGATAGAGAGAGAGCAAGATGCAGAGATGGGGAAATAAAGGAGGGGACAGAGAATAGAGGGAGGGGGAAAGAGAGATAAAAACAAAGAAAAGCAGATGTAGAGGTAAGGACTGACACAAGGAGAAACAGATTACATTGCGAGACAGACAGTCCCAGAGGATGAGAGGCCATGCCCAGTCTCCCTCCTTCCGCCCAGAAGCTGTTCTCCAGAGAGCACTTGAGTTTCAGGCCAGGGACCGCCCCGAAAGGCGGAGTTGGGAGTCCAGGAGCCATGCCCACTGAAGGCACCCAGGACCCTGAGTTTCCTACACAAGCTGTCCGAGCCCTGGAGTGTTCCCTGCCAGCCTGACAGGTGGCTGTTTGTGGAGGGGGAGGTGGTTGGAACCCGGAGCTGGAGGATCCACAAAGGTACACACAGGCCTCTTGATGTGCAGGATGAGTTGGGAAAGAGAGAAGGGAGCAGGCTAGGAACAGTCCACCACCTTCCAGCATTGCTCTCTGAGAAATTCAAGTTCTAAATTGAAACCTGGCCTTCCAAATTGTTAGACAGGTGTACTTGGCAAGGTCAGAAGAATAGATGTGTTTTATTTACCAGTTTATTAATTCTATATTAACTTTTGATACTTAGGATTTCAGCTGCCCCTTGCACTTATCCCCAAAGAAACTCCCAAGGTTAGGACCCAGCCTGTGGGAAGTGGAGGGCTTACCCAGCTGTCTTCATCTGACACCACAAGAGTAGCGCATCCTTGGCAGAGCGGGTCTCTCTGTTGTCTTCCGTCTCAATTTTGATGACTTGAATCTGTGAGGATACAAAACACAGCTGCTGGGGCCTGGAGGGCTTGAGGCTGGGAGACCCCGCCCCCTCCCTGCGCCAGGAAGGGTAGTATGTGGCAGAGGAGATGGGAGAGGCAGCTCCAGGCTGAGGCGTGGGCTCACGAGTGGGCCCGAGCATCCACACGGGTTGGGGGGCAGTGGTGGATTAGGGTCTCAGTTTCCAAGGATGCCACTATCCTTGGTGTCTGGGCCACTCCCCTGACCCCAGCCACCATCATCTCCTGCCTGAGTCAGCTGCAGTGGCCTTTACGCTGGTCTCCCCACCCTGCCCCCACAGTCTGTTCTTTGAGTAACAGAGGGACCCTGTGAACACCCAAATCAGATCACATGCCTCCTATCCTCAAAACATGGCTCCAGTTCACTCTGGGGAAAAATAGTCCTCACTGTCACCTCTCATTATCTCTGACCTCATCTTCAGCAGTTCACACCCCTCCAGAGACCTCCGTCCTCTGCACCAAATCACTAGTGTTCTCCCACCCCAAGGCCTTTGTACTGGCTGTTCCTTTGGCCTGGGACATCCTACCCCCAGGTCCCCATAATGTTCTACCCCTCCTTGAGGTCTGTACTTATGGCACCTTCTCAGTGAGGACTTGCTGAACCACTTGATTTTAAATCTCAATATGTACACCTAACTTTCACACCCTCCTCCCCTGCCTTATTATCTCCTTAGCATTTAACATCCCCGATACATTTTATTTATTCATTTGGTTTACTGTCTCCCTGTTATGGACTGAATTGTGCCCCCACCACCACCACCAAATTCATAAGTTGAAGCCCTAACCCCCAATATGACTTTATTTGGAGCTAGGGCCTTAGGAAGTTAGTTAAGATTAAATAAGGTCATAAAGGTAAAGCCCTAATCCAACATGAATGGTCTCCTTATAAGAAGAGGAAGAGACCCTAGGGACAAGCACACAAAGAAAAGATCATATGAGGATATAGAGAGAAGATGGTCTTTGGAAGCCAAGGAGAGAGGCCTCAGGAGAAACCAAACCTGCTGGCACCTTGATCTTGAACTTCTAGCTTCTAAAACTATGAGAAAATAAATTTCTGTTCTTTAAGCCCCTGGTCTGTAGTATTTTGTTACAGTAGCCCTAGTAGACTAATGCACTCACTACCCTGTACAAGTTCCAGGACCACGTTGTTTATCTGTTTTGTTTTCTTTTTTTTTTCTTCGGGGAGGAGCAGAAAGCTTCAACTCCCATATGTGCCTTGACGGGGCAAGCCCAGAGTTTTGAACCGGCAACCTCAGCATTCCAGGTCAACGCTTTATCCACTGCGCCACCACAGGTCAGGCTGTTTTGTTTTCTGTGGTAACAAATGTCTATTTCCTTTCTACTACATGTAATTACATATAGTTCAGTAAAGTTCTGAATGACTCAGAATTTAAAGCAGGTTTGAAAGCCTCAGGTGGGTGTTTGATACTTGGTTCCTAGATCAAGAGCTGAGTTTGGTATTTGGGTATGAGGTAGAGAACTAGGTTCCTAGGAAGCCTCAGCCCCTGGTTTAAGGCTACAGCTACCAGCCACTACCCCCAAACTAATGGTCTCCTTTCCTCATTCTGTACTGACAATGCCCATACCTTGTCTCCAGCCTTTACCATTCTCTTGAGCTCCACACAGGATCCAGTGGACACCTTCCCATCCTTCCCCTAAGGCATGACCACTCTCCTCCTGAGCTTCTTTCCTATCTGCCCTCCTCTTCACTTCTCTATGCCCCATCGCAAGGTACAGCTCCTGTCTCTTCCCTGGGCTCCCAGCCCTCAATTCTGACAACCACCCCCAATCCAGAGTGATTCTTCTAAATCTGATTATGTCACTCCTGTGTGCGTGTGTGTGTGTGTGTGTGTGTGTGTGTGTGTGAATTTTGTGTGTGTGTGTGTGACAGAGAGAAGGACAGATAGGGACAGACAGACAGGAAGGGAAAAAGATGAGAAGCATCAATTCCTTGTTGTAGCACCTTAGTTGCTTGTTGACTGCTTTCTCATATGTGCCATGACCGGGGGGGGCTACAGCAGACCAAGTGACCCCTTGCTCAAGCCAGAGACCTTGCTGATGAGCCTTGCTCAAACCACATGAGCACACACATAAGCTGGCAACCTCTGGGTTTCAAACCTGGGTCATCTACATCCCAGTCCAATGCTCTATCCACTGTGCCACCTCCTGGTCAGGCTATGTCACTCCTCTTGATAACTCTTCAATCTTTCCCCACATCAGATAGAATAAAAGTCAAACTGCTTATCAGAAATCACCTGGGCCCTGGCAACCACTCTGACCTCATCTCCTCTGTCACCCCTTGCCTCTTCTTCTTTAGCCATACTGGTCTTTCTTTACTTCCAGCATGTCAACCTCATTCACACCTCAGGGCTTTTGTATCTGTAATATCTCTACCTGGAATGCTCTTTCCCTGTATCTTCCTATGTCATTCAGCAATCAGTTTCTCAGACAGCCCCTCTAAAGGGGCTGATTACCCAGTCTAAAATCTCAATACTATCAACCTAACATTTTATATCCCTTCTACTAATTTATCATAATCTCTTCTGCATAGCTCTTTTAACTTCTCAGCCTAGAGCTGATTTCCTCTGGGCTTATTTCCTCACTGGTAAAATGAAGTAATAAATAATACCTAGTTTACCTGGCCTGTGGTGGCGCAGTGGATAAAGCTTTAACCTGGAATGCTGAGGTGGCAAGTTCAAAACCCTGGGCTTGCTTGTTCAAGGCACATATGGGAGTTGATGCTTCCTGCTCCTCCTTCCCTTCTTTCTCTCTCTCTCTCTCTCTCTCTCTCTCTCTTTCTTCTCTAAAATGGATAAACAAAGACAAAATTTTTTTTTAAATAAATAGTACCTAGTTTATAGGGTTGCTGTGAGTATTAAATGTCACGTGCTTAGCCTGACCAGGCAGTGGCACAGTAGATAGAGCATCAGACTGGGACGTGGAAGAATCAGGCTAGAAACCCTGAGGTCGCCGCATCAGGGTTGAGCAGGGGCTCACCAGCTTGAGCAAGGGGTCGCTGGCTTCAGCATGGGTTCATAGACATGACCACGTGGTCACTGGCTTGAGGCCAAAGGTTGCTCACTTGAGCAAGAAGGGGTCACTCGCTCTGCTGTAGCTCCCCCCCCCCCAAGGCATATATGAGAAGCAATCAAATGAACTAAAGGAGACTAAGGAGACGCAATGAAGAATTGATGCTTCTCATCTCTCTCCCTTCCAGCCTGTCTGTCCTTCTCTCTGTCTCTCTAACTCTGTCATAAATAAATAAATAAATAAAAGTAAATGTCATGTGCATAGAACAGTGCCTGGAACACAGTGCCTGGAATATATAAATGATGATCATAGTGATGCTGGTGATGATTATTATTTTTATCATTATTTTCATTTCCACCACCTGAAACAAGGTTCTTGGAGCATATTAGAATTTTTTTGGAGTGAATGAATGAATAAACGAATGGTTGAGTGGGTGAGGGAGACCCGCATAAGGCCCCACCGCAGGAGGCCGGCCGGGTAGGGCACACTTGGGGATCACCTGGAAGCGCAGGATGATGGTCCAGACCAGCCCCAGGGTCAGCCGGTGGTTCCCATCCACGATGTCATGCGAGCCCACGTTCTCCAGGTGCACACGCTGCTCCTTCAGGAACTGGAGAGCCTTGTCCACGTTTTCCAGCGAGTGGATTCTCATGCGACCGCGCGTGGGCCTTGGCTAGGGCACCAGGTGTTGGGAGATGAAGGGCCTGACCTGTGCTCTGGACTCCACCCCTTCTGAAGACGTCCGCCCCATAGCCACACCCTCTGGATGTACAAGGCCAGTCAACACCCTTCAGACCCAAGACCCAATCCTTGGAGCCGGTCCCCTTCTTGGTTTATCCAAGTCCTAGTCCCCATCTTTTCTACCAAAGCTCCCCCTCCGGCCTGATAACTATACCTCTCACAGTTAAGCTCCGCCCGCTGCCTGTAGCCACAGTCCTGCCCTTCCATTAGAACTTTGTCTTAGGCTACCAAAACCAAACCACTAGTTCCATAAACACACCCTTTCAGACCCCTGCCTGGATCCTCGCCCATTCCTATCAAGTCCCGCCCCATCCAAAGACTCTCCGGTTTTTTATATGTAGTTTATTCCTTCCAATGGCGTTTGTTTCTATTCTATAGCCATGCCCCTCGCGACTTCTAAGCTCCAGGTTTTGGACCATTAATGAATCTCTAGCTCCATCAGAACCCCATCCTTCCTGATGAAGCCCCATCAAAGCCCAAAAATACAACTGCAACGCACACAACAACCCACACACATACAAGAGTTCTGTCTGGTCTCCAAGAATCCCACGACCAAGGCCTCCACTTCCAATGACAACAATGACAACCGCATCCTCATCCACAGACCCCCTGTTAAGAGTTCTGCCCCGTTTTATAGCCATTGCCTGTTGCTACCACCCAGGAGGCCCTTCTAATAAAGCTCCTCCCTTCTCTCATAGCCCCACCCCTTCCAACCGAGCCCCACTCGAGCCCAGAGTTCCGGCCCAACCAAGGCAGAATCCTGGGCTCCTCACAACCAAGCTCCACCCCTGTGCTATAGCCCCGCCCACTTGAGCAAGGGACCCATCAGTGAGCCAGGCTTTATCCTAGCCCAGCCCAAGACCCCAGGGCCAATCCTCTTCCCCACCCCACTCCCGCCCCCAGCCCTGCAGGTCTCACCAGCTGCTCCCCGGACAGCACTTCCAGGAGCCGCGTGAGCACGAAGCCATCGCGGAGGTCGGCATAGAGGTCCCCGATGTGGCAGCCAACGCGAGCGAGGTGCGAGTTCACCCACTTAGTAAACGTTTTCTTCTGCACGGCTTCCCGCTCATCTGAAGGACAGGTTCTGATGAGCCCCAGCCTCCCCGAGGAACCTCCCCAGGAACTACCCCTTCCAGCTGCACCCCAGCCCCCCACCTCCCGCAGTTCAGGCCTAGATCTGCGCAACAAGATCTTTGTGTAGTCGGCTCCTTCTACCTGGGATGCCTTCCCTTACCTTCCGCTGCCCACCTGAAGCTTCCTTTGTCTTTTCAAGTTTTTCTGATATATCACTTCCCTGTTTCCTACCTCAGTTGGCTCTGTTCATTCATTCAATAAATATTTGAGTACCTACTATGTATCCCTCAATGTTCTAGGTTCTAAATACAGGTAGAGTTCTTCTGTCATAGAGCTCAGTTTAGCTGGGGAGCAGATAATATACTAGAGAGCTAGGGATGGACCCATGGGGGAGGGAAAGGATGACATCTGTGTTTCAGGAATATCTCTGGCTGCTGTAGGGAGAGTGGGTCAGAGAGGACAAGAATGGCAGCCAAGAGACCATGGAGGAGATTGCGGAAGGCACTGGGGAGAGAAAGGACAAGGCGGGAGAAGAGAGCATATTGAGAGATGGAAAAGTAAGACCTGGCAACTGACAGGCTGTGGGGAATGACGAGGAAGGAATATGCTAGACTTAATGCTCCCTGCGGGCAGGAACCCTGCCTAGTGCTGTGTAGCACCTGGACTGCTAACTGGACACTGCATGTCCCACATCCCTAGGGCAAGGTGTAGGCAGGTGACTACTAAGAAAAGAGTAAAAAAACAAAATGAAGTCACAATGGCCAAGCTAACAAAATTATTTAAATTAAATTGGCTGAAATATGAAGAATAGATTTTTTTTGAGAGAGAGAAAAGCGTCAACTCATTGTTTTACTTAGTAGTGCACCCATTGATTGCTTCTCACATGTGCCCTGGCCAGGGCTCAAACCTATGACCAAGGGGCAAGCCAGCAACCCTGGGATTGTGCCGGTGACCCCAGGATTGAACCAGTGACCTTGGCACTCCAGGGCAACACTCTATCCACTATGCCACTGGTCGGGGCAACAATAGATTTTATTTTACTTTAGCCTGAGGACTTAACTTTTGAAGTTTTCAGCTATGCATCAATGCCTAGAAATAGATATAAATTCTATAAATAACCTCTAAAAAATTGGAAAAGAATGTTCATGAGAACTTAGGGGAAAATGATGTTCATGTGTCCAGACACTTGACATCTGGAAGATCACCAATTTAGACCAATACAGAAGCTGAGAAGACAGGACTGATTCTTCTCAAGAACGTACTTTTCACTCAACTTTTTTCTTTTCTTTTTTTTATTTTTTTATTTTTTTTAAGCAAGAGAGAAAGACAGAGAGAGGGACAGACAGGGATAGACAGGAAGGGAGAGAGATGAGAAGCATCAACTCAAGAGTTCTGGCACTTTAGTTATCTATTGATTGCTTTCTCATATGTGCCTTGATGGGGGGGGGTGTGCTCCGGCCAGCCAAGCCAGCGACCCTGGGCTCAAGCCAGTGACCTTGCGCTTCAAGCCAGGGACATTTGGGCTTCAATCCCCTGACCATGGGGTTATGTCTATAATCCCATGCTCAAGCCAGCAATCCTGTGCTCAAGCCAGTGACTCTGTGTTCAAGCTGGTGAGCCTGCATTCAGGCCAGATAAGCCCATGACCTTGGGGTTTTGAACCTGGGTCCTCAGCATCCCAGGCCAACACTCTATCTACTGCACTGCACCACTGCCTGGTCAGGCTCAACTTTTTCTTTTCTTTGGAACGCTAAGTGTCACCTAGTAGTGTTTCAAGAATTGTAAATCTTGGCCCTGGCCGGTTGGCTCAGCGGTAGAGCGTCGGCCTGGCGTGCGGAGGTCCTGGGTTCGATTCCCGGCCAGGGCACACAGGAGAGGCGCCCATCTGCTTCTCTACCCCTCCCCCTCTCCTTCCTCTCTGTCTCTCTCTTCCCCTCCCGCAGCCGAGGCTCCATTGGAGCAAGAGTTGGCCCGGGCGCTGGGGATGGCTCCTTGGCCTCTGCCCCAGGCGCTGGAGTGGCTCTGGTCATGGCAGAGCGACGCCCCCTGGTGGGCGTGCCGGGTGGATCCTGGTTGGGCGCATGCGGGAGTCTGTCTGACTGCCTCCCGGTTTCCAGCATCAGAAAAATACAAAAAAATAAATTAATTAATTAAAAAAAAAAAGAATTGTAAATCTTAAAGACCCTTGAATAAAACTTTGTCACATAATTTTTGTGAGGTCTCCTGATTCGTTTACCATTGGGTGGGGAGTGGAAGAATGTGTGCAACTTCTGCTTCACTTGCTTACAGAGAAATTGTTTGGGAGTTCTCTTACTCTTTTTCTAAATAAATGCTTTAGTACAAGCTATAATACACATACTATAAAATTTAGTCTTTTAAAGTGTAAATAAAGTGTAAATTCAGTGGCTTTTAGTATATTCACAGAGTTGTACAACCATTACCACTATCTAATATAAGAATATTTTCAACACCCTAGCAGGGGTCTCAAACTCGCGGCCCACGGGCCGCATGCAGCCCGCCGAACAATTTTGTGCGGCCCGCAGACTAAGTAATCCACGGGCTTACTTAATTTTATCCAAAATGTTTTGAACTTCGTGGATTAGTCTGCGGGCTGCACAAAATTGTTTGGCGGGCCGCATGCAGCCCACGGGCCGAGAGTTTGAGACCCCTGCGAGAGATCCTGTCCCAAATAGAAGTCACTCTTCATTACCTTGTCTCTCAGCCCTAGGCAACCATTAACATATTTTGTTTCATTCTCTTTTTTTTTTACTTTTACTTAGAGGTGGGGAGGCAGAGAGACAGACTCCCACATGCACCAGGACCAGGATCCACCCAGCAAGCGCCCTACAGGGTGATGCTCTGCCCATCTGGGGCCGCTGCTCTAGTGCTCAGCAACTGAACTATTTTAATGCCTAAGGCGAGGCCATGGAGCCATCCTCAGCACCTGGGGCCAACTTGTTCACTCCAATTGAGCCATGGCTGCAGGAGGAGAAGAGAGAGAGAAAAAGAGAGAGAGAGAGAAAGGGGTGGGGTGGAGAAGCAGATGGTCACTTCTCCTGTGTGCCCTGACTGGGAATCAAACCCAGGACTTCCACACGCCGGGCCGATGCTCTACCTCTGAGCCAACTGGCCAGGGCCATGTTTTCTGTTTCAATTAATTTCCCTATTCTGGACATATTACATAAATGGAATCACACAATATATGTCCTTGTGTGTGTCTGGTTTCTTTCACTTAGTATAATGTTTTCAAGGTTTATAGGTGTTGTAGCATGTATCAGTACTTTATTCCATTTTCTGACCAAATGATATTACATGTGTGTATATATACTACATTTTAGTTATCCACTCATCAGTTGAGGGACATTTGAGTTGTTTCCACATCTTGGCGATTATGAATAATGCTGCTAGGAACATTCAGGTACAAGTATTTTTGTGGACACATGTTATTAGTTATCTTGAGTATATACTTGGTAGGTATCTTGAGTATATACATATGGCTGAGTCATATGGTAACTCTATGTTTAACCTTTTGAGAAACTGCCAGACTATTTTCCAAAGGGGCTGTACCATTTTACATTTCCATCAGCAATGTATGAGGGTTCCAATTTCCCCACATCCTTGCTACCACTTGTTATTTTCTGTGTTTTTTTCTTTTTTTTTGTATTTTTCTGAAGTTGGAAACGGGGAGGCAGTCAGACAGACTCCCGCATGCGCCCGACCGGGATCCACCCACCACGCCCACCAGGGGGCGATGTTCAGCCCATCTGGGGCGTCGCTCTGCCGCAATCAGAGCCATTCTAGCTCCTGAGGCAGAGGCCACAGAGCCATCTTCAACACCCGGGGGCCATCTTTGCTCCAGTGGAGCCTTGTCTGCAGGAGGGGAAGAGAGAGACAGAGAGGAAGGAGAGGGGGAGGGGTGGAGAAGCAGATGGGCGCTTCTCCTGTGTGCCCTGGCTGGGAATCAAACCCAGGACTCCCGCACGCCAGGCCGACGCTCTACCACTGAGCTAACCAGCCAGGGCATTTTCTGGGGGTTTTTTATGTATAAATTTTATTTTATTTGTGTGTGTGTGTGTGTGACAGAGACAGAGAAAGACAGAGAGAAGGACAGATAGGGACAGACAGACAGGAAGGGCGAGAAATGAGAAGCATCAATTCTTTTTTGCGGCACCTTAGTTGCTCATTGATTACTTTCTCATATGTGCCTTGACCAGGGGGCTACAGCAGACCAAGTGACTCCTTGCTCAAGCCAGTGACATTGGGCTCAAGCTGGTAAGCTTTGTTTAAACCAGATGAACCCACGCTCAAGCCAGCGACCTTGGGGTTTCAAACCTGGGTCCTCCGTGTCCCAATCTGATGCTCTATGCACTGCACCACCACCTGGTCAGGCTGGGTTTTTTTTAATGGCCATCTTATTGGGTATGAAGTGGTATCTCAATGTGATTGTTTTAAAGTGATATTTGGAGAAAGAGGAAGGAAGAGAGACACAGAGAGAGACAGAGAGAGAAAGAGAGAGAGAAACATCAATTTGTTGTTCCACTTATTCAAGCCACAAATGGTTGATTCTTTTATGTGCCCTAAGGATCGAACCTGCAACCTCAGCACGTCAGGATAACATTCTAACCAACTGAGTACACAGATAGAATCTCAATGTGATTTTGATTTGCATTTCCTTAATGATTAACAATGTTGAGTATCTTTTCACAATCTTATTGGCCATTTGTATTTCTTCTTTGGATAAATAGCTATGTGAAGCTTTGCTCACTTTTAATTGGGTTGTCTTTTTATTATCTGTACTCTTTGTTACTTCCTGTGAATCTATAATTATTTCATAATTTAAAGTTTTACCAAAAAAGGAAACTGCTGCCTACCCTTCCTCCCTCTTCCCCTGACTCCCACAGGCTTGAACATCAAGGTCCACAGAGCACAGGATGGAAGAAGAACCTGAGATCCACATTCACTGCTTGGAATGGCACCACTCTGCCAACTAGGCTGTTCACTGAGGGACTAGTTAAGAGGGAAAAATAAGCTTGGGCTCTGGTCGCAACAGAGCGACGCCCCGGAGGGGCAGAGCATCGTCCCCTGGTGGGTGTGCCGGGTGGATCCCAGTCGGGCGCATGTGGGAGTCTGTCTGATTGTCTCTCCCCGTTTCTAACTTCAGAAAAATATAAAAATAAAATAAATAAATAAGCTTGTAATTCTTTTTAGCCACTGTATTATTTGGGTCTCTTTGTTACAGCAGCTTAGCCTTAGGGATATTATTTACATTTTGTTACTAAATAATTCAGTAGTCACACTTTTAAGATCACACATGAGGAAGTGACGATGGAAAAGACGTTGAATTGGGAATTTGGTTATCCTGCCTTACAACACTGATGCCCATGTCAACAGTAGATTTGCCCAATGCTGACACCAAAGTGGAATTTCAGTGCATTCCCAGAGTGGTGCCTGAATGAGGACAACTGGATTCAGCTCTGCCTCTGATGACCAACTGTGTGACATGGTGAGGTCATCTTCTCTCTTTAGGCTTCTATTTTCTTATTGCTAATAGGGGTTTGGAATAAATCGGGGTTTCTTTAGTGGGCCCTGGGAGAGCCTGCATATTTTGGGACTCATGTTTGGAGGACAGGGATCCATAAGAATATATTTTATTTTGATTATACCTGAAGAAAATTCAAAGAAACACATCCTGGACCAACTGGATGGCAACTTCATAAAGGACCATGTAGTGACAGCTCAGTTTTTGTGATTACAATCTTGTTATCATGGAGCTGAACTGGAATTTCCAGACCTGAAATGCCTACAGGGGCCACAAATTCTGAAATGGAAAAAACAAGTCCCTCCTCAAAGAGTCAGTGGCCACATGTCCCCTGTGCCCGGAGCCTTGAAGATGGTGGCCTGGTGCTTCCATTTCATGTGATATTCCACAAGGAGTCAAAAATCTGGATTTTTAGCCTGACCAGGCAGTGGCGCAGTGGATACAGCATTGAACTGGGATGCAGAGGACCCAGGTTCGAGACCCCGAGGTTGCCAGCTTGAGTGCGGGCTCATCTGGTTTGAGCAAAAAGCCTACCAGCTTGAACCCAAGATCACTGGGTCCAACAAGGGGTTGCTCAGTCTGCCGAAGGCCCGTGGTCAAGGCACATATGAGAAAGCAATCAATGAACAACTAAGGTGTTGCAACGTGCAATGAAAAACTAATGATTGATGCTTCTCATCTCTCTCTGTTCCTATCTGTCTGTCCCTGTCTATCCCTCTCTCTGACTCACTCTCTGTCTCTGAAAAAAAAATCTGGATTTTTAAAAAGACAAAATCTCCCTGTTCTGGTTTTTGTTTTGTTTTTGACAGAGACAGAGAGAGAGAGAGTCAGAGAGAGGGACAGATAGGGACAGACAGACAGGAAGAAAGAGAGATGAGAAGCATCAATTTTAGTTATAGCTCCTTAGTTCAGTGGTTCTCAAAGTGTGTGTCAGGTTGTACTGGTGCACCCTAGAAGATTTCCAGGTGCACCCTATGGTTTTCCAGAGAAATATGTGCCTGTTGGGGACCAAAACAACCAAGAGGGTTTTTGGAGTTTAGATTTTGGGGGGACAGAGGTGTGGGGAATTGGCTGAAAGTTAACAGTCTGTCCAACCCCCTGACCTCACTTGCCTGATTAGGTTGCAAAAGGCTGCTAAGCTGTAGTGCTGGATTGTTGACACTACCTGCCATGTTCCCTGGAAAGACTGGAGGCAAGTT
The DNA here is from genome assembly GCF_036850995.1 of Saccopteryx leptura. Lineage (NCBI taxonomy): Eukaryota > Metazoa > Chordata > Mammalia > Chiroptera > Emballonuridae > Saccopteryx > Saccopteryx leptura. Next base: position 46,319,977 of record NC_089511.1, on the reverse strand, counting down.
TCTTCTATCCTTTGTTTGGTGTAAAGTTAAGATGATATGTATGGTGGGCGTTTTCTGCACTCAACACAATTAAGAAAAAAAAGAGAGGAATTCTTCAATGTATTGACGAGGAAATGAGTTTGCCTTTCAAACATATGCCCAAACATTGAAGAAATTGCTAGGACACATCAGGCTCATGTTTCTCATAAACACAAGAATCAAAAAACTTGCCTGACCAGGCGGTGGTGCAGTGGATAGAGCATCGGACTGGGATGCGGAGAACCCAGGTTTGAGACCCTGAGGTTGCCAGCTTGAGCGCGGGTTCATCTGGTTTGAGCAAAGCTCACCAGCTTGGACCCAAGGTTGCTGGGTTGAGCAAGGGGTTACTCTGTCTGCTGTAGCCCCATGGTTAAGGCACATATGAGAAAGCAATCAATGAACAACTAAGATGTCACAATGAAAAACTAATGATTGATGCTTCTCATCTCTCTCCATTCCTGTCTGTCTGTCCCTATCTCTCCCTCTCTCTGACTCTCTCTCTGTCTCTGTAAAAAAAAAAAAAAAAAAGAATAAAAAAAACTTAACACATTTGCACCGAGACCTGCCGAATTTACTAATTCTTACTAAGAATGTATATACATATATAAAAAGATAACTTTTTTGTCATTTTTTTTTCAGAGACAGTGCGAGAGTCAGAGAGAGGGACAGATAGGGACAGACTGGAATGGAGAGATGAGAAGCATCAAGCATCAGTTTTTCATTGTGGCACCTTAGTTGTTCATTGCTTTCTCATATGTGCCTTGACTGTGGGGCTACAGCAGACCCAGTAATCCCTTGCTCAAGCCAGCGACCTTGGGTCCAAGCTGGTGAGCTTTGCTCAAACCAGATGAGCCCATGCTCAAGCTGGCGACCTTGAGGTCTCGAACCTGGGTTCTCCGCATCCCAGTTCGATGCTCTATCTTCTGCACCACTGCCTGGCCAGGCTTTTGTCATTTTTTTTCAATTTTTTTTTTTTTTTTTGTATTTTTCTGAAGCTGGAAACGGAAAGAGACAGCCAGACAGACTCCCGCATGCGCCCGACCGGGATCCACCCGGCACGCCCACCAGGGGCGACGCTCTGCCCACCAGGGAGCCATGCTCTGCCCCTCCGGGGCTTCACTCTGCCGCGACCAGAGCCACTCCAGCGCCTGGGGCAGAGGCCAAGGAGCCATCCCCAGCGCCCAGGCCATCTTTGCTCCAATGGAGCCTTGGCTGCGGGAGGGGAAGAGAGAGACAGAGAGGAGGGGGTGGGGGTGGAGAAGCAAATGGGCGCCTCTCCTATGTGCCCTGGCCGGGAATCAAACCCGGGTCCCCCGCACGCCAGGCCGACGCTCTACCGCTGAGCCAACCGGCCAGGGCCATTTTTTAAATTTTTTTAACCCCTCCTTTTTACAAATTCTAAAAAGCATAACTCAAAAAATGTAACATAAAAATATTGTTTTAATGTCAGAATAAATTTAATTTGTCATATTTATTTTGTTTAATTACCATAAAAGCACTTTATATATTTTTTTAATATTTGACTTAATTATTATAACATATTTCTCAGAAATTTATATATAGTGCACCTACAATTATTTGTAGGATTTTAAATGTGCCCAACTTTAAAAAGTTTGAGAACTACTGCCTTAGTTGTTCATTGATTACTTTCTCATATGTGCCTTGACCGGAGGCTACAGCAGAGTGAGTGAACCCTTGCTCAAGCCAGAGACCTTGGGCTCAAGCCATCGACCATGGGGTCATGTCTATGATCCCACGCTCAAACCAGTGACCCCTTGCTCAAGCTGGTGAGTCCACGCTCAAGCCAGTGACCTTTGATTTCAAACCTGGGTCCTCCGCACCCAATCTGATGCTCTATCCACTGCACCACTGCCCAGTCAGGCAAAATCTCCAGGTTCTTCAATGTTGGCAACTGATTTATGCTTTTATAAAACACAGCAGAGATAAAACCAAACATGTCCCTGAGTGCCACTTCTAACCTAAGATGACATTGAGTGTTTACCATTGGTAAGTGTGTCTGGCTAGAGTGCAAGGAGTCTTCTGCTTGCCCTTCTAGCACTACCTGCCACTCTTCTGCACCTGCTCTTGTATGGATTGTATGAAGGGGCTCCCCAGCCCTCAAAAGCCTCAGACTTTCTATTGGGTGTAGACGGCAGATGAGAGGAGAGAAGGAAGACCAAGAAATGTATTCCCTCCTTGCCTGACCAGCTTCCAGCGGTGTCTGGCTCCTCTCTTGCATCCCCTGCTCCCCCTGGGGAAGGCTCTCTCCCATCTCACCAGTACCTGCCCTGCCTCAGCCTCTAGGGATCCCCACTGCCCACACTTCCATAAATAGCCCCTTTATTAAACTCCTCTATTTTATCCCTTTGAGGTTTGAGGGGCCACCTGCTTCCTGTTAGGGCTCTAGCTGGCACAGATGCCTTTGGCTGTCAAGACTCTGAGCCAAATGACAATTGTCCTACCTCTGCTATGTGCTCATATTGAGTTATTTTATCATTTGTATATGCTTCTCCACTGTGGCAATCACCAATTACAAGTGAAGTACATGTCCTTAGAATAAGACTTTATTCACATATTTAATACATTGAGATTTTCATAGAGCAAAGAAAGAACTACTCCATTATCCATTACTGATTAAGGAGAAAGAATATAGAGACACTTAATATGTAAATGATACATTTCAATCTTAGTTTGGGAATAGTTAGGAAGCTAGAGAATACCAAGTATTGGTGGAAATACAGGAATATCATAAATACAGGAATATCATGAGGGCATGCCTACTGATGCAAGCTATAGACTGGCATTACCATTCTGAAAATAATCAGAATCAAATTAAGTTAGTGCACACCCCCATGACCCAGTAATTCTTTTCCCTATGTGTTCCCAAAACTTTTTTTTTTTTTTTTGTATTTTTCTGAAGCTGGAAACGGGGAGAGACAGTCAGACAGACTCCCGCATGTGCCCGACCGGGGTCCAACCGGCACGCCCACCAGGGGCGAAGCTCTGCCCACCAGGGGGCGATGCTCTGCCCCTCTGGGGCATCGCTCTGCCGCTACCAGAGCCACTCTAGCGCCTGGGGCAGAGGCCAAGGAGCCATCCCTAGTGCCCGGGCCATCTTTGCTCCAATGGAGCCTTGGCTGCGGGAGGGGAAGAGAGAGACAGAGAGGAAGGAGGGGGGGGTGGAGAAGCAAATGGGCGCTTCTCCTATGTGCCCTGGCCAGGAATCGAACCCGGGTTCCCCACACACCAGGCCGACGCTCTACCGCTGAGCCAACCGGTCAGGGCCCCAAAACTTTTTTACACTGGTTCATTGCATGAAGGAGAATGCCTAATGCACTGCTATTTGGGGATGGGGTGGCGGGGAACAGATTCAGGGTTGGAGGTGTAGACTGATATGAGCAGAGCAAGGACTATAGGCCAGGCAGAAAAGGCCACCAGGGCAGAGAGCCCCAGGTGCCTAACAAAGGGCAAAACTGGGAAAACAAGGACCTCACCCCCGGCATGACCTTTCCTCCCTTAGTGGGTCATGCCGTTTAGATGCCCTGATTTCATATCTCTGGTCATGGGATTCAGACACTCCTCTGACCTCTCCTCCCCTAGCACATTGCTAGTCATGTGGTTTTAGACCCGTTAGAGGAGGAACAAACAAGAAATCCAGAGAATAGCAATTCAGCATTAACCCCTGGAGATAACATCTAGGCCTCAGAAGTTTTTCAGCTCCAGGCTCAGAAAAGCAGCAAAACCAGACAATGGAAATCCACAGCTGACCTCAGGACCAGCTACATTGACTAATAACCCCCTGCCTTGGCGCTGACCAATCAGTGGAGAACATGACCCTAAAAGACACGCCTGGAGAGCTGATGAATATTCTATTGAGACCCTTCCCTGGGATCTCCCCTAAAATCTCCACCCTTAAAATTCCTTAGGACTGAGGTCCCAGGGTGCTCTCCCTTCTGGGAGCACACCGTACCTTCCCCCTCTCTTCTCCCCAGGCATGTTTTCCTTGCCCCTCTGTTCCTTTTAAGCTCTAAGGGAACCCATGAGACTTGCAACCAAGGGAGCAGTGGGCAACAGCAGCTCACCCCAGGCTAATCCTCTGATCCTGTCTCTAAGGTCCACTTTTTTCTAACTTTCTTCTTGCATGGCCAATATTCTTTCTTTGCTTGCTACACTTATCTGTAAACTGAATTCTTTCTCTTAAGAAGACAAGAATCAAGGTCTCACCTTACCAGTGGTGGTGCAGTGGATAGAGCATTGACCTGGGACACTGAGGTCCCAGGTTTGAAGTGCTGAGATCACTGACTTGAGCGTGGGCTCATCCGGCTTGAGCATGGGATCACTGAGATAATCCCATGGTCACTGGCTTGAGCCCAAAGGTCACTGCCTTCAAGCCCAAGATCACAGGCTTGAGCAAGGGGTCACTGGCTCTTCTGGAGCACCCCTGGTCAAGGCACATATACAAAACAATCAATGAGCAACTAAAGTGCTGCAACTACTAGTTGATGCTTTTCATTTCTCTCCCTTCCTGTCTGTCTCAAAAAAAAAAATTAAGGTCTCATTGCTCCCCCTATAACAGAGACAGCCTGGTTGTCCATCACTTGGAAGGGGATGCGTCATATATGATGAATGGACAACATGGACTCCACGCAGTGAGAAATAACAGATTAGATGTATACAGAACCACAAGGATGAGTCAGAAAAATCATGCAGAAAATGCAATCTAGAATATGACAAAAGCCTGACCAGGTGGTGGCCCAGTGGATAGAGCATCGGACTGGGATGCAGAGGACCCAGGTTCGAGACTCCGAGGTCGCCAGCTTGAGTGTGGGCTCATCTGGTTAGAGCAAAAGCCTACCAGCTTGAACCCAAGGTCGCTGGCTCCAGCAAGGGGTCACTCAGTCTGCTGAAGGCCCACGGTCAAGGCACATATGAGAAAGCAATCAATGAACAACTAAGGTGTTGCAATGGGCAACGAAAAACTAATGATTGATGCTTCTCATCTCTCTCCATTCCTGTCTGTCTGTCCCTGTCTATCCCTCTCTCTGACTCACTCTCTGTCTCTGTAAAAAAAATAAACAAATAAAAATTTAGAATATGACAAAACTTGCAATAGTCAGTAATAACTGCACAGACAAACCCATGCACGTAAGGCTTCCACATTTATCACAAAGTGACACAGCAGTTCAGGAGTGTAAAGCCAGTAGCCGCGGCCATCATCACAACCACCTGGCTCTTGCAGGTTCCCATTTAATTCAGGCAGATCGTAATGAATCAACGGAGCCAAGAACTGGTGGGCCATCCTTTATTCTTGCTCGTAACCAGCGGGTGAGAAAATACACACAGCGGGAAAACACTTCCCTTTCCATCAGGGCTCCCAAAGCCACTGACTTTCTCCAGCTTTTTCCTAGAATCAAAGGCCTCACTCAGTCCCCTCTGCACACCTCCATCTTGCTCCCTGCCTCCTCTGCAACCACGTGGCCTCTCTCCCCCTTTTAAAACTTTATGGTACAAAAGCCCTCCCCCACCACACATTAGCATAACCAAGCCCTTTCCCAAGCATGAAAGCAATCAGCCACCCAATGTGGGCAGCACCATTTCTGATAAAAGTCAGCAAAACCAAACAACACAAATTTCACAAACTTATTTGCCCAAGAAGGAGGGAAAGGAAAGTCTTTTCAATAAAAGGAGCTGAGTTGCCTGACCAGGCGGTGGCGCAGTGGATAGAGCGTCAAACTGGGATGCAGAGGACCCAGGTTTGAGACCCCGAGGTCGCCAGCTTGAGCGTGGGCTCATCTGGCTTGAGCAAAAAGCTCACCAGCTTGGACCCAAGGTCACTGGCATGACCAGTCTGCTGAAGGCCCACGGTCAAGGCACGTGTGAGAAAGCAATCAATGAACAACTAAGGAGTCGCAACAAAAAACTGATGATTGATGCCTCTCATCTCTCTCCATTCCTGTCTGTCTGTCCCTATCTATCCCTCTCTCTGACTCTCTCTCTGTCTCTGTAAAAAAAAATAATAATAAATAATAATAATAATAAAAAATTGAAAAAAAAAAAGGAGCTGAGTCAACTGGATATCCATTTGGGAGGAAAAAATGACCTTGACCCATATGCACTGTACACAATAGTAAATATAATATATATCATTTGGGTAATAAGTTTAAATGTGAAAGAAATACAGCAAGGCTTTTAGAAGAAAACATCAAAGAATATCTCCATGACGTTAGAGTAGGCAAATATATCTTAAAGAAAACACAAAATGTTAGCCATACAGAAAATAATCATTAAATCAGACTACATTTAAATGAAGAAATTTTGTTTATCAAAATACACCATTAAGTAAGGTGACCAATCGTCCTCCTTTAGGGAGGACAGTCCTTCTTTTATAAGTTCCGTCCTCCCTCAAAAAGTGTCCTCCTACATGTCCTCCTTTTTGATTTTGGAAGACTAATCTATAAATGTCCATATTTGATCGATGCAGAGTCGATCCATTGCATATGATGTGACGTATTTGTATCTAAATGAGTACTTTTTTCTTAGAATTATTATTAAAATTAATAGGCATGTAAGCATAATTATAATATAAAATATTACAAATGTTTTATTATGCATTTATCATATTATAGTGTATTGTTGCAATGAATAAAATGTTTCTTTTATTTACAATATTGTTTTCTTCCATTTATTTTTGTCCTCCTTTTCGTTGTAAAAAAGTTGGTCACCTTACATTAAGAGAATGAAAAGACAAGCCACAGAGTGGGAGAGAATAGTCACAACACATATATCTAAGGACTTGGATCCAGAATATATAAGAACACCTTAAAACAATCAGAAAAAAGCAGGAAAATAGGCTAAACACTTGAATGGGCACTTCACAGGATGTGCAAATAGGCAATAAACATATGAAAAGGAGCTCCACCTCATTAGTTGTTATTAGTCATCAGGAAAATGCAAATTAAAACCACAACAGAAAGCACACCTACCAGAAAGTCTAAAAGTAAAAAAAATTACCATAGCAAGGTTTGGGTGTACACCAACTCAATCTCTCATACACTGCAGGGAGGAGTGTATAATGCTATATATTTGATATAACCTGGCAGTTTCTACTTAAATTATATATACACCTACCCCATGACCCAACACTGTCACTCTGGGGTGGGTCGAAGCCAATCAGAAATGAGCACTTATGCCCACCAAAAACATGTTCTAGAAATTTTAGAGCAGTGATGTATTAGAGCCTTTTCAATACTAGCAATTACTTAGTTTGCAATAGTCTAGTTTGTGAGAGCCCTAACCTAGAAACAACCCAAATGCCCCTCAACAGGTCACTGGATGAGCTGTGACATAGTCATACTGTGGAATAGTACACAGCAATGAAAGAACACCTACAAGTACAGGCAAACAGGGATGCATCTCACAGGCAGTGTTGTGCGACTGAAGATAGACACAAAACAGTGCACACAGCATGATTCCATTTATATGGAGTTCAAACACTAGCAAAAAGGGATGTGTGCTGTTAGAAGGGAGGACAGTGGCTGAGGGGGGCCTGTCTGGGCTGTCATATTCTGTTTTCTTATCTGGGGGCTGGTTGAAAGAGGATGCTCATTTGTGGAAATGCTGGACATTCATGATTTTTTGCCTTTCTGCATGCCTGTAATACTTTAATATAAAGAGTTAAATATATGTCTGCAGGCACACTAATTAGCAATGCACATTTTATAAAATCATCTACATGTGAAGAAAAGGATGTCATCAAACTTATGTAGAGTCTGACTGGGCGGTGGTGCAGTGGATAGAGCGTCGGATTGGGATGTGGAGGACTCAGGTTTGAGACCCCGAGGTCGCCAGCTTGAGCGCAGGCTCATCTGGTTTGAGCAAAGCTCACCAGCTTGACGAGCAAGGGGTTACTCGGTCTGCTGCAGCCCCGCGGTCAAGGCACTTATAAGAAAGCAATCAATGAACAACTAAAGTGTCGCAACGAAAAACTAATAATTGATGCTTCTCATCTCTCTCCTTTCCTGTCTGTCCCTGTCTATCCCTCTCTCTGACTCTCTCTCTCTGTCACTGTAAAAAACAACAACAACAAAAAACAAAAACAAACTATGTACTAGAGCCTGACCAGGCGGTGGCGCAGTGGACAGAGCATCGAACTAGGATGCACAGGACCCAGGTTCAAAACCCCGAGGTCGCCAGCTCGAGCCGAGGCTCACCAGCCTGAGCGAGGGGTCACTAGCTTGAGTGTAGGCTCATAAACACGACCCTATGGTTGCTGGCTTGAGCCCAAGGTTGCTGGTTTGAGCAAGGGGTCACTCGCTCTGCTGTAGCCCTCCCCCCCCCCCCCCCCCCCCCGTCAAGGCACTTGTGGGAAAGCAATCAATGAACAACTAAGGAGACTAAGGAACTGCAACAAAGAATTGATGCTTCTCATCTCTCCCTTCTTGCCTGTCTGTCCCTATCTGTCCCTTTCTCTGTCTTTGTCACACACACACACACACACAAGAAAACTCTCCAAGCAACGAATCCAATTTCTTAACTGTCTTCATGCAAAAGCATGTTAGGGAGGACTGCTCAAAGATTTTGCCTTAGTTTGAATGGACAAAAAAAATGAGAGAAGCAGGATGCAAATGGAAATGCATCCTAGCAGTCTAGGTCAATTAGCATTAAAAAATAATTTTTTTAAAGATTTTATTCATTTTAGAGAGAAGAGTGAGAAAGAAAAGTGAGAGGGGGGAGGAGCAGAAAGCATCAACTTCCATATGTGCCTTGACTAGGCAAGCCCAGGGTTTTCTAACCGGCGACCTCAGCGTTAAAGGTTGACACTTTATCCACCATGCCACCACAGGTCAGGCCCCATATTAGCATTTTGAGCAGCAACATGGTTTTACAGAATAGCAGTGGCCCCAAGTTACTATTAATATGAATGATACCAGTTTTGTGATTGAGGTTTGGAGTCCAATATTATGCGTTTTAGTTGTAGAGAACTGTAGGCATAAGAGATATAAACAGAATCATGTGTTTGTGCCCATTTAAGAAGCTACGGTTATCATAACCTAAGTAGATACAGGGAGTGTATGAAAAATATTTTTTTCTAAAAGGAGATCTCTACATTTCTCTAGACTAGATGCTCTCTGAGGTCCAGCACTGACATTCTGAGTCAGTGGTCCTAATATTTGAAGAGTCCTTGATCTTCGTGTTACCACATCCCACTTCTGCTTGAAATCTTACTACAGTTTCCTGGTGTCCTCATACCCTTCATGGTGGCCTACACGGCCCTTCAATATTTTCCTACTGGCTCCTTTCCCATCATCATTTACCTACCATCCATCACTCAAGTCACTCCCAAAAGCATGCTCTGTTTCCTCTGCCTGGAATAATCTCTCTCTCTCCACATCAGAGTTTCACTATTTTTTATCCTTTGGGCCTCAACTTAGATAGCTCCTCCTCCAGGAAGCACTCTTTGACTCTCCAGACTCAATAAGGCACTTCATCTGGACTCCTGCCACACCCAGGGCTTCCCCATCACAGCCCTGTGCCTGAGCCTCCCCGGTGCTGGCTCTGGCCCCTCAAGGTCTTCACTATCTGACTGACTCTAACTCTCGCACTGGACCAGCAGGACTGGAGCTGGCTCAGTCACCACTATGCTCCTCATACTGTTCAGCAGAGGCCAGGCACAGAGCAGGCACCAAATAAATATTTTGTGGATGAAATAATAACTTCTGGAATTTTAAGTTGGTATGTTCCCAAGTTTTTAAGCTTCTAAGAACCTGAAGGTATGATTTTTTTATATATATTTTTAATTCATTTTAGAGAGGAGAGGGAGAGACAGAGAGAGAGAGAGAGAGGAGAGACAGAGAGAGAGAGAGAAGGGGGGGGGGACTGGAAGCATCAACTCCCATATATGCCTTGACCAGGCAAAGTCCAGGGTTTTGAACCGGCGACCTCAGCACTTCCAGGTCAACGCTTTATCCCACTGTGCCACCACAGGTCAGGCCTGAAGGTATGATTTTAAGTTTCCATGAGTAGATGTTTAGATCATTCTAGGTTTCTTTCTTTCTTTTTTTTTTTAAGTGAGAGGAGGGGAGATAGTGAGACTGGTCTACTCAGCAACCCCATCTGGGGCAGATGCTCAAATCAACCAACTTATTTTTTAGGACCTGAGGCTGACTGCACTTGAACCAATGGAGCTATCCTCAGTGCCCGGGGCCAACATTCGAACCAATTGAGTTATTGGCTGAGGGAGAGGAAGAAAGAGAGTAGAGGGAGAGGGAGGGGGAGGGGAGAAAAGCAGATGGTCGCTTCTCTTGTGTGCCCTGATTGGGAATTGAACCCAGGACATCCACACGCCAGACCGATGCTCTATCAACTGAGCCAACTGGCCACCACAGGCCAGGGCCCATTCTACTATTGTAGGTTTCTAAATCAGGAGGAGCTGGCAATCGGTTCATACTTTTGGCCTATAGATAGATAGATACACTGCTCACAAAAATTAGAGGATCAGGGAACATGCAGATACTCCAGTACTTTCAGCCTTTTGTACAGTGCATTTTCACCAATGAAATAAAAGTTGGGTTTGTATCTCATTTGCATAATCAAACAACTTTCTTTGACTTGTCATTTGCTTTTCTAATGTTCTTATTTAATAAATAAAATCAAATGCTTCCTTTTTATTGCTTCATATTAATTTTGAAATATTTCCTAATTTTTGTGATATATATATATATATATATAGAGAGAGAGAGAGAGAGAGAGAAAGAGAAGGTGGGGAGAGAGTATATTTAAATTGGGAAATTACAGCTAAACATCAAAGCTAGCACCTTTAGGACTGCATTTCCCTGCGGCGAGAGCTGGTGTCCAGAGCACTGTTCACCAGCTGACCATGATCCCCAGTCCACTCACCCCTTTACGTCACTTGTTTTCCCAGAGGTCCTTGAGTGTGACATGGTGCTCAACATCTTTTAATTATAAGGTTTCAAGCCCTGGCTGGGTAGCTCAGTTGATTAGAGCATCATCTTGACATGCCAAGGTCATCGATCCTGCAGTTCGATCCCCAGTGAGGGCACATACAAGAATAAACTAATGACGGCATGAATAAGTGAAACAACAAATCAATGTTTCTCTCTCTCTCTTTCTTTCTCTCTCTGTCTCCCTTCTTCTCTCTCTAAAAGACCAATAAATAAAAGTTTTAAAAAATAATTATAAAGTTCCAAAAAATCTTAGTTAGTACTGAAGATCCCATGATTGTCAAATGCTGAGTTACTAAAATTCTGAAATTCTGAGGGAACTGATTCTGACTTTAGGGTTCCAAGATATCATGATTATAACTATATATTTTATGTGTATAACACTCCATATTTCTGAGATATTAACATCCCAAGAGTCAAAGATTCGAAGGGTCTGATATTTTCAAGATTTATGATTATTAAGTTACACATCTCTGAAAGGTCATTTTGCTCAGAAAGTTTTAAGGCTGATGATTAAACTTTTCTGAGGTTCTAAAGCCCCATGAATACACAATCCTAAGGTTCAAGGGTTTACAATTCCGAAGGTCTAAGGTTCTAAGATTCTATAACTCTATGTGGTCTTTGCTTATTTTGTTCTAAAACATCCAAGTAGATGAATAAGCATCCCAGCTGTCCCTGAGGGATTCAGTGCTAAAGCAAGAAAGTTTGATCTTGCCTGACCTGTGGTTGCGCAGTGGATAAAGCATCGACCTGGAAATGCTGAGGTCGCCGGTTCGAAACCCTGGGCTTGCCTGGTCAAGGCACATATGGGAGTTGATGCTTCCTGCTCCTCCCCCCTTCTCTCTCTCCTCTCTCTCTCTTCCCCTCTCTCTCTCCTTTCTAAAATGAATTTTTTAAAAAATTAAAAAAAAAAAAAGAAAGTTTGATCTTTCTGTCACAAAGTTCTCAGGATCCACATTTCTAATCAGAAATTCTAAAGGAACTATGTGTATTCAAGTTTAGATTTCTAGTTTCTGAGATCCTAGGAGCCAGTGATTAAAATTTCTAAGGTTTATGATTATAAAATTCTATTTACAACAGTCTCCATGTTATAGAATTGGGCACCTGACACCTGTATAATTATTTTAACTGACGTCAGCCCAATAAATTCACTTTAAAATAAAAGTCTCAATTTCTAAAAATCTCAGATTCAAAGAATCTAAATCTGACATTCTAAGGCCCGAAAATCTGGCACTTCAGCATTTTAGGATTCTAAGGAAGCGTGCTTACAAAATTCCACATTTCTGAGACTGTATGCATCTCTAAGGCTGCACTGCTCCATACTGTAGCCACAAGCCACATGTGGCTATTTAAGTTTAAATTAATAAAAACTAAATAAAATTACTAATTCAATCCCTCAGGTAGCCGCGGCCACATTTTCAATTAGCAATAATCGCGCCTCGGATAAACCTCATTGGCTACGATACTGCCACTGCTCAAAGCTGCGTGGCCACGTTTTAAGTGCTCATAACCACAAGCACTAGTGCTTAGTATATCAGACATCATTGGTAGAGAACATTTTTTCATCATTATGGAAAGTTCTACTGGACAGTGTTGGCCTAAAAATTCAAGTTCTAAGTGTCTATAACTGTTTTCCCACCCTCCAGGCCATCAAGGTTCTCAGACATTGAGGTACACAGATGACACCCCAGCAGACCTCTGCTGTTCTCTCCTTCTCTCCAGCCCCAGCCCTTTCCCAGGTACCTGCCAAGGCCTTGATCCGAGAGCACTCGAACAGCGAGGCGGCTGCGGTGGAGGCGGCCGGCTGCTCTCTCTCCCAGCCCCGATCCGGGCTCTCCCAGCGGACTGCCGGGTTGTTGTTGTTGTTAGAGGCCGGCAGGCCCTCCATGTTGTCCACTTCCCCTGGTACCTGTGCCATCAGGGAAGGTAAGCCCTAGGGATGGGCAAAAGCAGGTTAGGGCAGGAAGCAGGCCCTGAGCTCAGAGATCCCACTTCTAACAGTGACTGGCTACGAGTCCTGTCCCCTCTCTTGTGCTCGGTTTCCCTATCTTTAAAGTGAACATAATAATAATGACAATAATGTTCACACCGACCATGACATAGGACTGTGGTAAAGGCCCTTGCCTAGCTGGTACAGGGTAGGGACTTGGCAAACTGTGAGTTATTGTTGATAGGCTGATAACATTGTTATCAATAGAAATGTATAATGCAATAATAACAATAATTAACATTTATTGAGCACTTGCACTGTACTCAGTACTTAATGTGCATTATCTTATTTAATTCCCACAAATTTCCTAAAGATAGGCTATTATTAAACCTATTATACAGAGGAAGAAACTGAGGCACAGAGGGGTGAACTCATTTTCCCAAGGTCACACACCTAGTAAGTAGACAGGATCCAAAAGGCAGGCACTGTGATCGAAAGATTTCATTAATGGCTCTAATTCTTTCTTATAGCCACACCCTTTGTCATATAACTCTTCAATGTTCTCCTACTGTGGCAATGGGAGGGGTAGAAGAGTGGGTAAGGGGACATGCCCCACCTCCTTTTTCTGGGTTTCACCACAGGGCTTTGATGAACAAAATTAAGGGGAAGTGCTGATGCGTTCTGAGCCTAGGACTCTAGAGACCTTGCATGGTTTTTGCTTGGACTTGACTGTGGCCATGAGAAAAACACTGCAAGGCTAGTCCATGGCCAAAGGCCTGGGTATCTCAGCCAAGATCAACTAGGGCAGCCAACAGGCAACAACCCTCTCTCCACCCTAACGTGAATAAGCCAGATGAGCCTAACCCAAGTCACTGACCTCAGACTCCATGGCTATATAAATACTTAAGTGTTTTAACACACTAAATTTGGAGGATGGTTTCTTTTATTTTTTTAAGACTTTATTTATTCATTTTAGAGAGGAGAGAGAGAGAGAGAAAGAGAAGGGGGGAGGAGCAGGAAGCATCAACTCCCATATGTGCTTTGACCAGGCAAGCCCAGGGTTTAGAACCAGGGACCTCAGCATTCCAGGTCAACGCTTTATCCACTGCGCCACCACAGGTCAGGTTGGGGGTGGTTTCTTATGCAGCATTATTGTGGTAATAGCTAACTGACATATTGTCTGCCTCCAGAGCTATGTTCTAGGACACTGCCAGATTGTATATTTGAAATTTAAGGGGGTGGGAGATAAGATACATCTCCTCTACTCTCCAGGTCCCCAGGCTAAGAAGGGAGGGAACTGGGAGGAAATCTATGTCTTCCTTCTCAGAAGATTCAGACAGTTGCCAACCTACCAGATTCTAGGAAGGCAGGGTCTAGGTCTTGGTCAGTGTAGTGGAGATTGTCTCTCTTTATGGGCTCTCCAAAATCCATTTTTATTCTTCCCCTCTTCCATGGAAAGCTGTAAGTGGGCACGTGGCTACTTACCACCTGTGTGACTTTGGCCAAATAACTTCCCCTCTTTTTTGCCTCAATTTGTTCATCTGTAAAATGGTAATGATAATAGTACCCACTTCCTAGGGGTGTTTAAAGATGAAATGAGTTAATAATGCAGGGAACATGATAGCTAGTATCTACGAGACCTCCAAACTTGGTGCTTGCTAGTATTCTCAGCCTCTGGCCACATACCTTAGTAAATCAAAGGGCTTGTACTGGAGTCAGACAGAAATGAGTTCAAGTCCTGCTTTATTCTTGCTGTGTCTTTAACCCAATATCTTTAGCTTGCCCTCTCTTAGTCTCAGTTTCCCTCCCTGTTAAATAGTGGACATAATTGTTTCCTCAATGGAGGACACTTGGGGATGGGGAGGCACTTAGCATTTCATGAGCTCTCAGACCGCGGGGAACAGCTCTGGCCATTACATGATTGAATGGAGAAGGAAGAAAGAAGAAGGCGGTGGATGGAGGGTGAAGGGTAGAAACTGGTGTCCTGTGGCCTCAGCAAATGCTGGTGGAGTGCAAGGCTGACGGTGGGAGCAGATGCTTTAATTTTTCAGAGGCCGCGCCTCTCTCTCTCTCTCTCTCTCTCTGCAGTCTAGTCACCATTACCAAGGAGGGGGGCCAAGGAAGAAAAAGGCCTGGGTGGAAGACCCATGCAGCATGGCGTGGAGGCTGGACTGGGTTGGGAGGTGGGGGCTCATTCTGCCTTCGACCGTTCGCCTCCCCGCAGCCCGGGAGACCCTGGGGGTTCAAGCCAACGCTCCTGCGCGTGGGGGAGGGATGCTCGGGCAGGTGGGGAGATGCTGCAGGGAGGGGCTATCATCCCCCATGTCGCTCACCTGGGCCCGCGGCAGCCGGTGCCGCTGTCCCCGCTGCTTGCGGCGCCTGACCGCCCTCCCTGTCGGCGTCCGCGGCCCGGCCCGGAGCTGCCCGGCTCCACTGGGCCTCGCCGGCCCCGCTGCTCAATCAGATCCGCATGCGCCGCCGCCCCCGCGCCTCCCCCGCTCGCGCGGCCGCGGCGCTCGCGCGCCTGGGGGACCCCCCTCCCGCCCGCCTCCCCCGCCGCCCCGGACACCTGCAGCGTGGTTCTACACGCGGTCACACACGCGGCCGCAGCGTGTGATACACGCACTCGCGGGGTCCAGAGGTAGCATCACACACAGTCACATACTCCCACACTGTCATACATACAGGGTCACACGGTATCACAAACATTATCCATGTTCACAGACTGGCAATGTCACCCCCTAACATTGGGTCACACAAACTCAAACATGCAAACACACACAATCACATGCCCACACTAGGTCCACACTGGCACAGTGCCCGATAGCATCATACTCTGTGACACTGAAGTAGTGTCACCACCACCCATGCGGTGTGTCACATAAACACACATATCACACACTATCCCACACTCCTGTGGGTGTCACAGAGTACCATATACTCACACATCACACACACAGTTTCACAATCTCACAGTATCACATACTTTTTTACATACTCAAACTTGTCACATCAGTCATACTCACATGGGGGTCACACATCCTGCACCTTCACACATTCATACATTGCATCACAGGAAGTCACAAACAGCATCACAACAGTAACAACCACAGCCACACACTCAAATGGGGTCACAGTGTCACATATCCTCATATGACACACGCAGTGTCACTCTGTCATAATCTAACAGTCACACACTCTTATAACATCTCACGTGTCCCACACTCACACCATTTCCCCTAGAGTCGTCAATGCATACAGCATCACAGACTGACACCCCAGAGTGTCACCCCAAGGTCACACAAGAACAGCATCAATTCTTGCTACATGTAGTGTCACACACAATGTCTCACCGTAATGCACGGTATTACACACAGAGGATGGCAAATGGTATCACCACAATCATGCTCTCCTTTGGGGTTATTCACAGTCACACAGTCACACGGACACATAGACACGCAGTTACATAGCGTCACACCTGCACAACCACACTGTCCTCCCACCCTTTCTTCCCTTGTGGAGGCTCTGGGGCTTAGTGTAAATTCGGAGCTACCTTCAGACACTGGGAGAGGGGGCGTGAGCTAGGAGAGGCAGGGGGCGTGGCCCGTTCTCGCTCCGCCCCACGCTGGGGTCGAGAACGGAGGCCAGGCACTGTATCCACCTTTTCCTGTTCCTCAGATACGGCCACACCTCCCAGCCTAAGTGGCGGGTGGAGGAGGCGGCGCTGGAAGGCAGGAGGTGGTGAGCTGACTCCTGCCCCGCCCACCCTATTTTTTCTAGCTGGAGGGGCGGCCTATTTGGCCCCGCCCCTGGCCTTGAGATGGGAGCCCAGGGGCGGGCTGAGGTGTGGTCTTCTGAGCGGTCCAACCCCGTCCCTCCCGCTATAGAAGAATGCGGAGAGTGGCACACCAGCCAGTTCGTTCCTGCGCGTCCTGACACTCCACGGCCTCTCACCCCTAATACTTCGCAGCATGGCCGTCAAGAAGATTGCCATCTTTGGTGCCACCGGCAGGACCGGGCTTACTACGCTGGCTCAGGCGGTGAAAACAGGCATGAGCTGGGGCGGGCAGGGAGATGTCTTGGGGTGCACAAGCAGAGCACTAGAAGGGGCATTGTGGGGTCGGGCTGAGACCGATAGCAGCCTTCAGTGCCTTTGGTCTCAGCCGAAGGACTGAGGGCAAAGCAGGTGGCCATGGGGGCAGAAGTAGGGGACGCAGTAAGAGCCAATTATGTAGTAGTTCAAGGAATAGGAACTGGCCCTGGGAAGCTGGGGAGACTCCAATGACAGGTTTAAATCCAAGCGCTTATGATATATGCTGTTATTGTGGTGGTGGTGGCCCTGGTGGTGGCCCTGGTGGTGGTGGTAGCACATTCAGAGGGGGCTTACTAAGCCAGGCAACACTTGCCTCCCAGCACCACCCTATCTTCACACGTGTTCAATTCTCACAGCACTCAATTTGGGTGGAATCTAGTGTCACCTCACTTCACAGATGAGAAAACTGAGGCCAGGAGAATGACTTGCCCAATGTCTCATAGCTGGAAGGTGTGCTGGGAGTTGAACCCAGCCTGTGCTCTTAACTGCCAAAAGCCCACCGGATCTTGGCTTGGACACTAAGGCTAGACATTGAAAAGTCTCGAGGGAGGAAAAAAAAGAGTCCTGACCGGATAGGTTGGTTAGAACAGTGTCCCGAAGTACAGAGGTTGCTGGTTCAATCCCCGATCAGGGCACATACAGGAACAGTAATGTTTCTGTTTGTCTCTCTCCCTTAAAAAAAAAAAAAAAAAAAAAAAGTCTTTCGGGCAGGATCCTGTGACCATTTAATGGAGAGAGGATCACAGAGACATGGGTGAAGACTTGGGGACCCTGGAAAGTGAATGAGGCTGAAAATTCATAGTTGCCCCAGTAAAGGGTACAAGAAAGGGCATAGTTGGGCAGCCTTCTGTTCCTGCTGTCCAGAATTCATCAACACCCAGCCAGTCCTGGGACTTCCAGATATAGGACCCCACCCTTGCTGGTCTTGGTAACTCTGAAGATATTGACTATCTGAGTGCCCCAAAAGGGAGGAGGCCACCAGGATTACACTCTCTGTTGTCACCTAGCCCAGCCCTCCCTTGAAGAGACTGCCTGAAGTTCTCCACTAGGCCCACTGCTCTCCCCCTCCCCAGTTAGACCTAGTTTGGATCTTGAGAGGGGAGAAACAAATTTGCTGATAAACATTTGTGGGGGAGAAGGTAAGAAGGAGAAGTTAAGAAGTGCTGAGTCACCCTGAGTATCCGGGTTCCCATATTATTTACTAATTTTCCTTAATCTGAATTCTACAGAGTTCTGCTCATCCACCTGCAGGTCATAATTCAGAATGCACCCTGAGGAACTGGGTTGAGTTCCAACAGGAGTGGACTCTGGTGCTAGCCTGCCCACATTCAAACCCCAGCTCTGCCACTTAAACCACTTGTGTGGCCAAATGTCTTGTTGTCTGTGTACCTAGATATCTGTTAAGTGGGGATGAAACTAGTAGTATTTGCCTTGGGGCTCTTGTGATGATTAAATGAGATAATATATGGAAAATGCCTACAACCATGTCCAGCATATAGCAGATACTCAGTAGTAAACACTCCTTGTTTCAAATCGGCGACCTCAGCATTCCAGGTTGATGCTTTATCCACTGTGCCACCATAGGTCAGGTGGTTTGTCCAAGTTGTAGCATATATCAGTATATAATTTCTTTTTATTGAATGCTTTGTATGTATCTACTACATTTTATCTATCCACTCAATTTATGGACATTTGGATTATTTCCATTTTTTGGCTATTATGAATAATGCTTCTTATGGAAATTTGTATACAAGGTTTTGTGTGTGTGTGTGTTGTCATTTTCCTTGAGTATATACCTAACTAAAAGTGAAATGCCTGGGTTATGTAGTAACTCTATGTTTAACCATTTGAGGGACTGCCAGACTGTTTTCCAAAGTGGTTGTGCCATTTTACATTCCCATCAGCATTGTATGAGGGTTCCAATTTCCCCACATGCACACCAACATTTATTATCTGTCTTTTAGATTATAGCCATTCTTGTGGGTATGAAGTGGTATCTCATTGGTTTGCATTTCCCTGATGACTAATGTTATTGAGTATCTTTTCATATGCTTATTGGCCATTTGAATATCTACTTTGGAGAAATATCAGATCTTTCCCCAGTTTGTAATTGGGTTGTCTTTTCTTGATCAAATTGTAGACGGTCTTTATACATATATTCTAAGTACAAGTCTCCTATCAGATATATGATTTGCAAACTTTTCTCCCCACATTGTGGGTTGTCTTTTTACTTTCTGGATGGTGTTCTTAGAAGCACATTAGTATTTAATTATGAGGATGTATCTATGTTTTTTGTTGTTGTTGTTAGTGGTTGTGCTTTTGGTATCATAGCTAGGAGTCTAAATGAAAGTCACAAAGATTTATGCCTAGGTTTTCTTCTAAGTGTTTTATAGTTTTAACTCTTACATTTAGGTCCATTTTAAGTTAATTTTCACATATGGTATGAGGTAAGGATCCAACTTAATTCTTTTACATGTGGATATCCAGTTGTCCCAGCACCATTTGTTGAAAGACTGTTCTTTTCCCACTGAATGGTCTTGACACTTTTATCAAAAATCAGCGGTCTACATTAAGCTTTTAGTTATAGTATTTTTTCTTTCTTCTTCTTCTTCTTTTTTTTTTTGTATTTTTCTGAAGCTGGAAATGGGAGAGATAGTCAGACAGACTCCCGCATGCGCCCGGCCAGGATCCACCCGGCACGCCCACCAGGGGGGCGACGCTCTGCCCACCAGGGGCGATGCTCTGCCCCTCCGGGGCGTTGCTCTGTTGCGACCAGAGTCACTCTAGCGCCTGGGGCAGAGGCCAAGGAGCCATCCCCAGCACCCGGGCCATCTTTGCTCCAATGGAGCTTCGGCTGCGGGAGGGGAAGAGAGAGAAAGAGAGGAAGGAGAGGGGGAGGGGTGGAGAAGCAGATGGGCGCTTCTCCTGTGTGCCCTGGCCGGGAATCGAACCCGGGACTTGTGCACGCCAGGCCGACGCTCTACCACTGAGCCAACCGGCCAGGGCCTAGTTATAGTATTAAAACCTACAACAACTCTATAAGGGTGAGACTATTATTTGTGTCACTTTATAAATGAAGTCTCTAAGGCCCAAAGAGTTTACATGAATTGCCCAATTTAATTCAGCTTGCTAGTGGTAGGGAATTCAAATCCAAGGTTACTTTGAGCATTAAATGAGTTAACCCTTTAGTAGCCAGAGGGTGGAGAAGTCTGTGTCCAGGGCGTCCAGGGAGGCCCTTGGAAGCATCAGTGCAGGTTATGAACCAGCATGAAGAAATGGCCCAATTTTAACAACCAGCTGAACATCAACTATGGGTATGCCATCAAAAATGTTTGGAGGCCCTAGCCGGTTGGCTCAGTGGTAGAGCATCAGCCTGGTGTGCAGGAGTCCCAGGTTCGATTCCCAGCCAGGGCACACAGGAGAAACACCCATCTGCTTCTCCACCCCTCCCTCTCTCCTTCCTCTCTGTCTCTCTCTTCCCTTCCCACAGCCAAGGCTCCATTGGAGCAAAGTTGGACCGGGTGCTGAGGATGGCTCTGTGGCCTCTGCCTCAGGCACTAGAATGGCTCTGGTTGCAACAGAGCGGCGCCCCAGATGGGCAGAGCATCGCCCCCTGGTGGGCATGCCAGGTGGATCCCGGTCGGGTGCATGCAGGAGTCTGTCTGACTGCCTCCCCGTTTCTAACTTCAGAAAAATACAAAAAAAATAATAATAAATAAATAAATAAATGTTTGGAGACCAATGCCTCAGAACAGGGGACCAGAGGGATGTATTCACAGCACCCTCCAGGATCCAACCCCTGGAGCTGAAGAGTGCCAGCCAAACAGCCTACTTACCTGCCCCTCTGCCCTTCTTTGCCTACAGGTTATGAGGTGACAGTGCTGGTGCGGGATCCTTCCAGGTTGCCCTCGGAGGGGCCCCAGCCGGCCCACGTGGTCGTGGGTGATGTTCGGCAGGCAGCCGATGTGGACAAGACCGTGGCAGGGCAGGACGCTGTCATCGTGCTGTTGGGCACCGGCAATGACCTCAGTACTGGGCCCCCTCTCTGCCCACGGCCCCCACCTGCACCTCGGCCCCCAGCACCACCCCCTCCCCCAGCCCCGCCCTTGCCACCCCCGCCACCGCCACCACCCGCCAGTGACAGCCACTCTCTGTCCCCTCTAAGGTCCTACCACAGTGATGTCCGAGGGTGCCCAGAATATCGTGGCGGCCATGAAAGCCCATGGCGTGGAAAAGGTCGTGGCCTGCACCTCGGGTGGGTGGTGGGGTCATAGGGGTGGGGCTGAATGGTGGGTTAGTAACTGGATTGGCAGCCCAATATCTTTGCAAGGTGGCATTGGAGCCATCCCAATTTACTTTGCATTTATTGAACATCAGTTGTGCTCCTGAACCTTGCAGGGCGATGCCAGGGACATGGTGGTGACCAAAACAGCACTGGACCTTACACTCAAGGATCTCACTGGTGACAGAGACGTGGGAAACAGAGCCATCATCAAACAGTGGCAGGACACAGTTGTCAGGGTTGTGATGGGATTGGGGCTCAGCAGAACAGTCAGGGCCAGGATGGGGGGCCCAGGCAGAGGGGTCAGGGCCAGGATGGGGGGCCCAGGCAGAGGGGTCAGGGCCAGGATGGGGGGCCCAAACAGAGGGGTCAGGGCCAGGATGGGGGGCCCAAGCAGAGGGGTCAGGGCCAGGATGGGGGGCCCAGGCAGAGGGGTCAGAGCCAGGATGGGGGGCCCAGGCAGAGGGGTCAGGGCCAGGATGGGGGGCCCAGGCAGAGGGGTCAGGGCCAGGATGGGGGGCCCAAGCAGAGGGGTCAGGGCCAGGATGGGGGGCCCAGGCAGAGGGGTCAGGGCCAGGATGGGGGGCCCAGGCAGAGGGGTCAGGGCCAGAATGGGGGGCCCAGGCAGAGGGGTCAGGGCCAGAATGGGGGGCCCAGGCAGAGGGGTCAGGACCAGGATGGGGGGCCCAGGCAGAGGGGTCAGGGCCAGAATGGGGGGCCCAGGCAGAGGGGTCAGGACCAGGATGGGGGGCTCAAGCAGAGGGGTCAGGGCCAGGATGGGGGGCCCAAGCAGAGGGGTCAGGGCCAGGATGGGGGGCCCAGGCAGAGGGGTCAGGGCCAGGATGGGGGGCCCAGGCAGAGGGGTCAGGGCCAGAATGGGGGGCCCAGGCAGAGGGGTCAGGGCCAGAATGGGGGGCCCAGGCAGAGGGGTCAGGGCCAGAATGGGGGGCCCAGGCAGAGGGGTCAGGACCAGGATGGGGGGCCCAGGCAGAGGGGTCAGGGCCAGAATGGGGGGCCCAGGCAGAGGGGTTAGGACCAGGATGGGGGGCTCAAGCAGAGGGGTCAGGGCCAGGATAGGGGGCCCAAGCAGAGGGGTCAGGGCCAGAATGGGGGGCCCAGGCAGAGGGGTCAGGGCCAGGATGGGGGGCCCAGGCAGAGGGGTCAGGGCCAGGATGGGGGGCCCAAGCAGAGGGGTCAGGGCCAGGATAGGGGGAAGCCTAGAGGAGGCACCTAACCCAGCCTAAGATGAGGTCAGAAAGAGCCTTCTAGGGGAAGAGACAGCTGCGGATACACAGACCAAGTCTCTACACTCACAGAGCTCCCATTTATGCAGATTATTTGTTTAAGAGTTGCCCCAATGCCTGACCAGGTGGTGGCACAGTGGATAGAGAATTGTACTGGGATGCAGAGGACCCAGGTTCGAGACCCCAAGGTCGCCAGCTTGAGCGCAGGCTCATCTGGTTTGAGCAAAGCTCACCAGCTTGGGCCCAAGGTCCAAGGGTTACTCAGTCTGCTGAAGGCCCACAGTCAAGGCACATATGAGAAAGCAATCAATGAACAACTAAGGTGTCACAATGAAAAATTAATGATTGATGCTTCTCATCTCCGTTCCCGTCTGTCTGTCCCTAACTATCCCTCTCTCTAATTCTCTCTGTCTCTGAAAAAAAAATTATTATTTTTTTAAAATCAAATAATCTAAAAAGATGGCCACAGGGTACATACCAGGAGCAGTTAAAGCCAACAGCATTTATTAAACACTGGCTGTGTGCTATGCACCATCTGAGTATCTTAGGGATGAATGCCACTTCATCCTCACTAAACTCTTGTGAGTACTTATAATCATGGTGGCACATAGTAGGTGCTCAGTAAATAGTAGCTGTTGTCTACCCTGTACAGCTAAGGGAATGGGTGGAGGCAGTGGTGGCCTATCGGCTTACCTGAGTTTATTCAGCTGTACCGGCAGAGCTGGCGTGTGAAACCTGGCTGTCTGTCTCCACTGTCCACACTCCTCACCTGTTTTCTCACATCAGTTGCCTCCTAGAAAGGGAAGTGCAATGAGGGTGGGCTGCATGGTAAGATAACAGGATGCTGGGCAGAGGGATCAGGAGGTGTGAAGACTATGATGCCAGGGTGTGGCTTCAGCAGAGCTAGTGAAGGGGAGAGTGTTGGGTAGTGAAGTCAGAGGGCTGATGAGCCAGATCAGGTGGGGCCTTGTGAGTCCTAAGGAGGACTTTGCTTTTACACTGAGTGAAATGGAGCCAGGGATGAGCTCCAACCCTTCTGGGAGTTCACAGGCCCCATCTGGCTGCATTGAGGGAACAGATTGTGGGGACAGAGGCAAGGAGACCAGGGAGGAGGTTGCCATGGTCCAGGCAGGAAGTAACAGCAGACAGAAGCAGGTGGGGTTGGCTCTGGCCGGTTGGCTCAGTGGTAGAGTGCCAGCCTGGCATGCAGGAGTCCCGGGTTCGATTCCCGGCCAGAGCACACAGGAGAAGCGCCCATCTGCTTCTCCACCCTTCCCCCTCTCCTTCCTCTCTATCTCTCACTTCCCCTCCCGCAACCAAGGTTCCATTGGAGCAAAGTTGGCCCTGGGCGCTGAGGATGGCTCTGTGGCCTCTGCCTCAGGCGCTAGAATGGCTCTGGTTGCAATAGAGCGACACCCCAGATGGGCAGAGTATTGCCCCCTGGTGGGCATGCTATGTGGATCCCGGTCGGGCGCATGCGGGAGTCTGTCTGACTGCCTCCCCATTTCCAACTTCAGAAAAAAAAAAAAAAAGAAGCAGGTGGGGTAGAAAGTGGTCAGCTCTTATGTGGGCTGTGAGAAAAGACAGTTGAGCCTGGAGTAACTAGAAGGCAGCTGTGAGCCCTTGCAGGGTTTTGTCCTGGCCTAAGACTGGCAAACTGAGGGCCTGGCCTGGCTGTCCTCGTGCCTTGGCCAGAGGCAGATTAAGGTCAGTTGAACCTGATCAGGTGGTGGCTCAGTGGACAGAGCATCAGACTGGGACGCTGAGGACCCAGGCTCGAACTCCAAGGTCACCAGCTTGAGCGCGGGCTCATCTGGTTTGAGCTAGGCTCACCAGCTTGAGCCCAAGGTCACTGACTTGAGCAAGGGGTCACTCGGTCTGCTTGTAGTACCCTGGTAAAGGCATATATGAGAAAGCAATCAGTGAGAAACTAAGGTGTCACAATGAAGAATTGATGCTTCTCATCTCTCTCCGTTCCTGTCTGTCCCTATCTGTCCCTCTCTCTGTCTCTCTCTCTGTCACAAAAAAGAAAAAAGGTCAGTTGAAGCCCTGGGCACAGAAGAAAATATTGGGCCCCTTGTCAGAAAAATATGTAAAGTTGGAGTTTTGCAGGGCCCATCAGAGTTCGGGGCCCACGTTTTGCATCTGGTGTGCCCGCCATTAAACTGCCTCTGGCCTTGGCTGATCCTGCCTTGTATCCCCCCAGCCTTCCTGCTATGGGACCCAACGAAGGTGCCCCCACGACTACAAGATGTGACTGATGACCACATCCGGATGCACAAAGTGCTGCAGAATTCAGGTCTGAAGTATGTGGCTGTGATGCCTCCCCACATAGGTGAGTGGGGCTGGGACTCAGCGACAAGGTCAAGGTCTCCACTAGCCTGCCCCCTGCTGGCCTCTGGGATCATCTGCCAGGACTTGCCTGGCTAAAATTGCAAACCTTCTCCCCACACTTTGTTATCTTTCCTGCTTGACTTTATTCTCTTTTCTAACATACTTTTCGGTTATCTCTTTTGAACAAACCACTGTCATTTATTAGGACTGTCAGTCTCAGTACCTGGAGCTAACTAGGCTTTGGGGGAGGCTTGTGCCTAAGGTTGCTGAGTAGCTGGGAGTGGAATCATGTAGAAGGCTTCTTCCAGGACATTGGTGGTTAATGCCAGTGTCGCTACAACTCCTGTACTCAGCGTCCCCCAGGCCAGATCTCTTGATGCTGCTTCCGCTACATTCTGTTTATTAGAAGCCAGTTCCTAGGACAAGCCCAGATTCAGGGGAAGGGGTCTTAGACTTCACCACATGTCATATAATTTCTTTATCTTTTTTAGTGTGTGTCTTCCTCACTAGGATGTCAACTCTTTGGAGGCATGGATCTTTTTATGTTTAGATCACAGCTGTGTTCCTAGTTC
This sequence comes from Saccopteryx leptura, assembly GCF_036850995.1. Classification (NCBI taxonomy): domain Eukaryota; kingdom Metazoa; phylum Chordata; class Mammalia; order Chiroptera; family Emballonuridae; genus Saccopteryx; species Saccopteryx leptura. The sequence continues at coordinate 46,294,543 of NC_089511.1, read as the reverse complement.
CTAGAACAGGGCCTACATATAGTAGATGCTCGGTAAATATTTGTCAGATGAACTAATACAGGGGCACCACCTCTCGGATGGTGTTGTGGAGAGAACCAGTAAACATCACCTGTACCCTCCTTCATCCTCCCAGGTCTGAAATCCACACCAGGAGACAGAGTCAGACATGAGGAGAGAGCCATTCATTCAACAGATGTCTCTTGCATTTGAACTGTGGGCCTGCCCACCATTACTAGCATGGTGATAGAGTTTCTGTTCTCATGAGCCTTAAATTTCTAGCAGGGGAGATTAAGATGGATGATGACATTACTAGTGGGCAGTACTACAGTGAATGAAGAAACAAACACAGAATGGAGTAGTAATAGGATGCTTTTTATGAAGCATAGGCTCTCTAAGGAGATGGCTTCATGCAGGGAGGGAGGGTGTCAGGTGGAGGTCTGAGGAAGGGAGGACTGGGATAATGGAACAGCAATGCAAAGACGAGAGGGCCAGACACTTGGACTCCTTCACATTTGCCTGCCCATGGGAAGAATAGTTTTGTTTTGCCTTCTGCTTTCTGGGGTACCTGACAGGAATGGGGGCAACACACCCTAGAGCAGGGGTCTCAAACTCACGGCCCGCGGGCCGCATGCGGCCCGCCGAACAATTTTGTGCGGCCCACAGACTAATCCACGAAATTCAAGAAAAGTGTTGCGTAACAGTTGCCTTTTATAGACCTAGTGCGGCCCGCCTAACCGCTGTGATCTTGCTCTGCGGCCCACATGCTGAGTTGAGTTTGAGACCCCTGCCCTAGAGATTCAAGTAAGACTCAGTGTTTAGATTCAATGAAGGGGTTGTATCATGACCCTATTGGTATGAGGATCCTGAGCTTTGAATCAGTGGAGAAGCTGGGTGAAAACTTTAGCACCTGGCCTCTGAGCTTCAGTTTCCTCATCTGTAAACAGGGCTCATCATATTACTTCTTGATCTGCTAGATTCGGAGCAGGTACTCAGAGACGTCATGCCTAAAAATTATTTAACAAAGAATATTTTAAAGGTTTTTTTTTAATGTATGTGTATGAAAACTTAGAAACCTCCAGAAAAGTTGAAGGAATTAAAGTTTATGAATACCTAAAATTATTCATTTAGGGCAAGTTTTTTTAATGTTTATTTATTGATTTCAGTGAGAGGGGAAGGGGAGGAGAGAAAGAGATAGAGAAGAGACAGGAGAGACAGGAACATCAATCTGTTCCTGTATGTGCCCTGACCGGGGATTGAACCGGCAACCTCTGCACTTAAGGACAGTGCTCTAACCAACTGAACTACCTGGCCAGGGCTAGGGTCAGTTTCTAACATTTTGCCCTCTTTGTATTTTACCCTATCTTTCTATAGCTAACTGGCTAGCCATCAATTATCTATGTATGTATATAATGTTTCATATATATATATATATATATATATAAAATGTAATGTTTATATATCTATATAAAATAGTATTTTTGACTGAACCTTTTGAGAGTATACTCCTAAAACCTCAATAGACATGTCCCAAGAAGAAAATTATTTGTGTATAAGCCACAGGACCATTATTGAACCAAGGAAACTGACATGAACTCTATCCTATCATTTAGTATTCATGTCATATTCAGATTTCCCCAATTGTCAAAAATATCTTCTAATGTTCTCTTCCCCCCCCAAATCAGGATCCAACTGAAGGTCACCCATTGTGGTTAGTTGCCATGTCACCTTAAATCTGGAACAGTCATTCATATCTCTTTTTTTTTTTTTAATGTTTCTTGTAATATTAACCAGGCCTGGTGTCTTTTTAAATCCCCCACATTCTAGATTTCTGGTGTGTTCTCACAGACACAGATTAAACATTTTTTGGTCAGAATGTCACAAAGATAAGGGTGTATGTTTCTTACTGCACACAATTCCAAGTTGTTCCTGTACTAGTATGCTGCCTTTGATACCTAAATTAAGTTGGTCACTGGCAGGTATTATAAAATTATTTTAATGCATCCACTAGATTCCCTGTAACAGCCAGCTAGTGCCTGTCTGTCAAAGAACAACCTAGTTGTACCCTTGGCATCAGTATACACCAACTCCATATTCACAAGGTCAGGAAAATGTGCTCTTCCACTGAAATGCAGACCCATGCCTGGGACATGTCACTCAGTCCTCCCAGAAGGGTTCAGAGATCAGAAAGCATCCAGACGGAGAGGCCCACTGGGGAGTGACTTCCTCTCCAAAATTCAGTGTCCCTATTTGTAAAGTAGAGTTAATAAGTAGTTCCTAGCCCATTCTCTGCTTTATATAGTTTGTTATACTTTCGTATCAGTTGCCTTTACCTAGCGAATGTCTGCATGCTGAGAGTGGGGATTCATGTCTGTTTTGTCTATTTCTGGGTGCCCAGCTCCTGACACATAATAGGTCATCAATAAGGATTTGTCAGATAAAAGACATTAAAGGGTATAGATTAGTGCCTTGCATGTGAGGAGGCTTTCACATATCGTTGCTCTTACACCATACCACTGTAGGCTCCCTGGGACCATCATTGTAGTGATCATATGTTGGGGAATGGAGAAAGAACATCTTTACCCGGCCTCTCTATCTTTTACTTCGCAGGAGACCAGCCACTGACAGGGGCCTACTCAGTGACCCTGGATGGACGAGGGCCCTCAAGAGTCATCTCCAAACATGACCTAGGCCACTTCATGCTGCGCTGCCTCACCACCGATGAGTATGACGGGCGTAGCACCTATGTTTCCCACAGTTACGACTAGGGCTGTGTCCTTGTTTGGGAGAACGGCATCCTAGGAAATGTGGAACAAAGAGAGAAATAAATCTTGAGCCATGAGCTTCAAATTAAGGTCTTCTCCCTCCACCATGCCTTTCCCTTCCCCCTCTCCTTCCCCTCAGGTGCGTTACCTTTGCCCTCTCTCTCTTAACCTCCAAGGACCTTTCTGCCTCTGTAACTTGTTTCTGGGCCTACACAACCCAGCTGGCTAACTTCTACTACTTCTGTAACTCTAAATAAAATCACTTATAATTTGAAAAAAAAAAAAAGATTTTTATTTATTTATTTATTTATTTATTTATTTATTTATTTTGGTATTTTTCTGAAGCTGGGAACGGGGAGAGACAGTCAGACAGACTCCCGCATGCGCCCGACCGGGATCCACCTGGCACGCCCACCAGGAGCCATGCTCTGCCCCTCCGGGGCGTCACTCTGCGGAGACCAGAGCCACTCTAGCGCCTGGGGCAGAGGCCAAGGAGCCATTCCCAGCGCCCGGGCCATCCTTGCTCCAATGGAGCCTTGGCTGCGGGAGGGGAAGAGAGAGACAGAGAGGAAGGAGGGGGTGGGGGTGGAGAAGCAAATGGGCGCTTCTCCTATGTGCCCTGGCTGGGAATCGAACCCAGCTCCCCCGCACGCCAGGCCGACACTCTACCGCTGAGCCAACTGGCCAGGGCAAAAAAGGATTTTACTAGCAGGCCCAACTCTGGCTTTAGGTATCAGTATCTCTGCCCTATGTGTAATATTTTTTTGGATATTCCCTTATTTCTCACAGTTTAGTGAGTCATTGTTCTGCACCTACGCTGTATTGGGGAACTAGTGCTGTTGGAGGATGCAGTGGTAACCAAGATAGCTGTGAGCCTTGCTTTCTCAGATCCCAGAGTCTGAGAATGACCCACAGTGGCCAGGGCTGTGATGCGGGAAGGGATGTGGGAACCCTGAGGGGATACCTGACATAACTTGGGGAACAAACAGGGCTCTGGTAAAGAGGGGATTTCCCACCTGAAACCTGGTTTGGTAAGAATGAGCCAGGAGGTCCTAAAGCTTGCCAGCATTCTGGACAGAAGGAACCATATGAACAAAGGCCAAGAGGCTGGAGAGCACGTGAAGAACTAAAATCTGTCCCCTATGGTTCATAATACTTTTCTCAGAGGTGCAGAGTGGTCAACCAAAGAACCTGTTCCATGGATGTTAAATCGGGCAGTCATTGCAAAATTTAAGGTGTGTGTGTGTGTGTGTGTGTGTGTGTGTGTGTGTGTGTGTGTGTGTGAGAGAGAGAGAGAGAGAGAGAGAGACAGACAGACAGACAGGAAGGGAAAGATGAGAAGCATCAATTCTTTGTTGCGGCTCCTTAGTTGCTAATTGATTGCTTTCTCATATAAGCCTAGACCAGGGGATTTAAGCAGAACGAGTGACCCCTTGCTCAAGCCAGTGACCTTAGACTTCAAGCCAGCAACCATAGGGTCATGTCTATGATCCCATGCTCAAGCCAGCGACCCTGTGCTCAAGCCAGTGACCTCAGGGTTTTTGAACCTGTGTCCTCTGCATCCCAGTTCAATGCTCTATCCACTGCACCACCGCCTTGTCAGGCTAAAAGTTTAAGCTTTATTCTGAGGTTTGATGTAAGAAGTGGAGCAGGTAAGAGGTGAGAGGTAGGGCACAGTCAGGTTTGGGTCTCATAAAGCATCTCTTTGTGCTGGTTTTGGTGCAGTGTACAGAGCATTGACTTGGGATGCTGAGGTCCCAGGTTTGAAACCCCCAGGTCACTGACTTGAGTGCAGGTTCATCCAGCTTGAGCGCAGCGTTGCCAGGTTGAGCTAGGAGTCACTGGCTCAGCTGGAGTCCCCCAGGCAAGGCACGTATAAAAAGCAATCGATAAACAACTAAAGTGCCACAATTATGAGCTAAAGCTTCTCATCTCTCTCTCTCTCTTTATCTCTCTTTACTGTGTGAAGATGGGGAGGGGGCAAGAATGGAGGCTAGGAGTCCAGGGGGACCAGGCAAAAAACCTTGAGGAGAAGGGAGTCTGAGTGGACTCTCCATGGGGGTGGGGAGGGCAGCATTCAGGAGGAAACAGGGGTGTCACATGAAGACAGGGTCACAGTAGAGCCTCCCTTGTTGTAAAGTACCGTACCCTAAATGTAAAGTACCGTACCTCACTTCCGCGGGTTTACATAGAGACACCAAGTCCAGATGAATTTTGAAGGGTTTTATTAAAAGAAGGAGATTTATTAATATGCCAGCCGCATATGACTGTTATAAGGCAGTGGTCCCCAACCCCCGGGCCGTGGACCGGTGCCGGTCCGTGGGCCATTTGGTACCGGTCCGCAGAGAAAGAATAAATAACTTACATTATTTCCATTTTATTTATATTTAAGTCTGAACGATGTTTTATTTTTAAAAAATGACCAGATTCCCTCTGTTACATCGGCCACGGACCGATTTAATATCAGAAAATATTTTCACGGACCGGCCTTTAGGGTGGGACGGATAAATGTATCACGTGACCGAGACAAGCGTCAAGAGTGAATCTTAGACGGATGTAACAGAGGGAATCTGGTCATTTTTTAAAAATAAAACATCGTTCAGACTTAAATATAAATAAAATGGAAATAATGTAAGTTATTTATTCTTTCTCTGCGGACCGGTACCAAATGGCCCACGGACCGGCACCGGTCCACGGCCCGGGGGTTGGGGACCACTGCCCTAGACAAATGTTAATCTTGTTAATGTAACGTAAATCTTGTTAAATGTTAATCTTGTTAATGATTATATCATGCTGTCATGTTCCCAACCTGTATGTAGTCAAAGGGTATATAACCAGCCTCTGAAATATACTCAGCACGCACAATTTGGGTCTGCAATTGCCCCGTGTTAGCCATATGTGGCTGGCATATTTAACAAATCTCCTCCTTCAATAAACTCTTCAAAATTCATCTAGACTGGGTGTCTCTACGTGGACTCAATGAAGTGAGGTACAGCGCTGTTGGGCAGATAAAATGTATTATGTGCCTGACCTGTGGTGGCGCAGTGGATAAAGCATTGACCTGGAAATGCTGAGGTCGCCAGTTCGAAACCCTGGGCTTGCCTGATCAAGGCACATATGGGAGTTGATGCTTCCTGCTCCTCCCCCCTGTCTCTCTCTCTCCTCTCTCTCTCTCTCTCTCTCTCTCTCTCTCTGTCTCTCTCTCTTTGTCTCTCTCTCTCCTCTCTAAAATGAATAAATAAAATTTAAAAAAAAATGTATTATGCTCACTTTGTTAAAAATGGCGCTGCCCACGTGAGGCCGTCGCCCAGGTGATATTAATGTGTGTTGAGAATCCTTGTAGCCTGGGGCTTGGTTTTGGGATTAAGCCTTTCCCACCCTTTTTGATGTGGGGTGGTACAATCCAATCATGCCTCAGAGAAGTGACTTTGTATTAGAGACTTCCCTATTTTGTATATTGGATTAGAGGTTGTGAAGCTACAATATAAAATGGGGGCAGAACGAGAGTTTGCCCTCTTGGTTCCTGGGATGATTAGCATGAGAGAGCAGAGGGAGCAGAGCAGAGAGCAGAAAGAGGCCATGTGGCCAGGAGAAGCAGCCAAGATGGCGGAGTGCTGAGTGAGATGCCAGTTTGTGCAGAGTTTGTATCTGGGATAAGGAAGGAGATGGGGAACTGAGGAGAATAAGGCTGGTGAGCTAGAAACCTTTGATTCTAGGAAACTCGGATAAGTCAGTGGCTTTGTGAGCACTGAATGTGAGTGGGTTTTGGAGCCCAGTGTGTGTTTTACTTGCCCGCCAGGTGCAAGCTAGGATTAAAGATGAAGGCCCATCAGTTTTTGGCTCCGTTGTTTCTTTACCAACTGTCTGAATCCAATGAGAACCTGCATGGGCCGGGCGGTTGTAGTAGTGGCCCTGGCCGTGAATACTGGCTTTACACTGAGTCAAATCCTTGACTCATTTTAACGAGGTGCATGAGGCTGTTGAGTAGGAATATCAACCTATAACATGCAACAGATATTTATCAGGTAGACTTGATGTTTTTATTAATAGTAATACAGTCTACTGAAGAAACATGCTATTGATTTATTTCTTACAACCTGCACAAATTTTCTGTAATTTATATAAATTCTTAATTTTATAAATTTTCTTCCTTTCTCTTTCAAAGTGTTTTCACATCCTATACTTTTTTTATTCATTTTTATTATTAGAGAGAGGAAAGAGAGAGAGAGAGAGAACAGAGGAGGAGCAGGAAGCATCAACTCCCATATGTGCCTTGACCAGGCAAGCCTGGGGTTTCGAACCAGCGACCTCAGGGTTCCAGGTCGACGCTTTATCCACTGCACTACCACAGGTCAGGCCATATTCTATACTTTTAGTTACTGAAATTATACACTTCCTTTTTAGTCAGAATTTTTTTTTTTTTTTTTTTTTTTGTATTTTTCTGAAGCTGGAAACAGGGAGAGACAGTCAGACAGACTCCCGCATGCGCCCGACCAGGATCCACCCGGCACGCCCACCAGGGGCGATGCTCTGCCCACCAGGGGGCGATGCTCTGCCCCTCCGGGGCGTCACTCTGCCGCGACCAGAGCCACTCTAGCGCCTGGGGCAGAGGCCAAGGAGCCATCCCCAGCGCCCGGGCCATCTTTGCTCCAATGGAGCCTTGGCTGCGGGAGGGGAAGAGAGAGACAGAGAGGAAGGAGGGGGGGTTGGAGAAGCAAATGGGCGCTTCTCCTATGTGCCCTGGCCGGGAATCGAACCCGGGTCCCCCGCATGCCAGGCCGACGCTCTACCGCTGAGCCAACCGGCCAGGGCCTTAGTCAGAATTTTTTTTTAAATCTTAACCTTTAGTGACAATGTGGCTGGCTTTTCTTTTACCCCTGCTTCCCTTTTTCCTCAAAATCTGATGAAAAGGAGGTCCTCAGTGAGTTTCTTCATGCATTAACCATGCGTAGAACAACCAGCTTCTGGTTTGTGGCTGGAGCAGGGCATGTCGTCCCTCTCAGCGTTAATTTACAAGGGTTGGTGGGGTCAGTCTCCACTGTCCACGAAGGTGTCTCTGTTAGGACTGCAGGCTTCAATCGGCGATGGTGGACCCAGGCGGGCATGCCTTTTACCTTGGCAGCAGTGGGAGTGGTCAGGATCATGGTGTGTGGACCTGTCCACATGAAAGTCATTCCTTGGGTGATGTATTTCTTTACTCAGACTGAGTCCCCAGGCTGAAAAGGATGTACTGGATCTCCTGGCAGTGCTGGAAGTGCCTCCTGCACAGTCTTTTGAACAGCCTGCTGAGTAATTTGCAGACCCTGCAAGTATTTAAGGAAGGAGTGGTTACGTTTCCTTTATGATTTGATTTATGCGTTCTATTTGCCCTGAACCTTTGGGGCCTGTGGGCACAATGTAACTTCAAATTCATTTCTAATTAATATTGGGTTCCCTTCCTACTAGCTGTGAGATTTTGGACACTAATGCAGGCCTAACTTTAGAATGGGCAAGCTGCCTGACCTGTGGTGGCGCAGTGGGATAAAGCGTCGACCTGGAACACTGAGGTTGCCGGTTCGAAACCTTGGGCTTGCCCGGTCAAGGCACATATTGGAGTTGATGCTTCCTGCTCCTCCCCTTTCTCTCTCTCACTCTCTCTCTCTCCCCCCCCCTCTAAAAATCAATCAATAAAAAAAAAAAGAAAAATAAAGAATGGGCAAGCTAAATTTGGAAAGAATTCCACACAGCAACTGTCTAACAACTCTCACTGTGGCCCTATTCCCAGTAGGAAAAGCTTCTATTTATCTGTTAATTATTTCATTAAGGTCTGGTTCTAAATGTTTACCTGGGAAAGTTCCTCTTTCTCTGTATCTTTTCATAATTTCCTTACTTTGTTTAGTATTTACTTGAACATAAACTAAACACTCAGATATTATGCCTTCTATAATAGATTCTAAGTCTGGCCTTTTTAATTATTCCTTTCCTGCTGGCAAAATCTTTTTCTAATTGGTTGTGAATAAAACTTTAGCAAAACAAAACAAAAAAACCCTCTAGCAACAGGGGTTTTAGTAAAGTTATTAAAATTTTCTAGAAACCCCAGTGGTTTTAGGTAGCATATTCAGCTGCCTAGTTTTTCCTGAGTTTTTATTTTTTTTTAATTTTTATTTATTTATTTATTTACAGAAACAGAGAGTGAGTCAGAGAGAGGGATAAACAGGGACAGACAGACAGGAATGGAGAGAGATGAGAAGCATCAATCATTAGTTTTTCATTGCGCATTGCAGCACTTTAGTTGTTCATTGATTGCTTTCTCATATGTGCCTTAACCGTGGGCCTTCAGCAGACTGAGTAACCCTTGGAGCCAGAGACCTTGGGTCCAAGCTGGTGAGCTTTTGCTCAAACCAGATGAGCCTGTGCTCAAGCTGGCGACTTCAGGGTCTCGAACCTGGGTCCTCTGCATCCCAGTCTGATGCTTTATCCACTGCACCACCACCTGGTCAGGCTTGTTTTTCCTGAGTTTTTAGGGAGCCTCCCTTCCTTTCGTGTCCTGATCAATGGATGAAAAACCACTATTTTAGGGGAGCAGGCTTCTGCATTTTTGGGGTGAGGGTTTGAGCCTCACCTTTTTTAGTTCTTTTCTTTTTCTTTTTTTTTTTTTTTTTTTTGGATTTTTCTGAAGTTGGAAATGGGGAGGCAGTCAAACAGACTCCCGCATGTGCCCGACCGGGATCCACCTGGCATGCCCACCAGGGGGCAATGCTCTGCCCATCTGAGGCATTGCTCTGTTGCAACCAGAGCCTCAACGTCCCAGGTCAATGCTCTATCCACTGCACCACTAGTCAGGCAAGACTGCATTTTTTTTTGCAACCAGAGCCACTCTAGCGCCTGAGGCAGAGGCCACAGAGCCATCCCCAGCGCCCGGGCCAACTTTGCTCCAATGGAGCCTTGGCTGCGGGAGAAGAAGAGAGAGACAGAGAAATTAGTTTCTATTTTATACTTCCTCTAGTCACCCTATCCTTAGTTGTCCCTGCCACCTTACTCTAGCGCCCTTCCCCTGCCACTCCACACATAGCATGTCCCAGCCTTGCTTTCCACTCTTCTCTCACCCAAACTGCTTACTTGCCAGCCCTTTGCCCCCAAAGACTGGAGAAATACTTCCTGGAGCACATTCCTCAGCCTTCTCCTCCCATATTTGATGTTTGGAGTGCTGATTTACAAAATTGAAACTGTCTGGAAGAACGCAGGAATCAGCACACTAATAAAAGCAAGAAGGATAAGACAGATAATTAACTAGTACTCAGAAAGACAGACACGTTTAGACATTTAACAAAGACTTCACATACACAAATTTAGAAATTTAAATGAGTGTGCTTTATTTATTCCAATTAAAATTATAACAGATTTTTCTGACAAACAGAGACAAAACAGATTACTATTTAAGCACACAGCTCAGTAGTCAAAGGAAGGGGTTCCACTTTCAGGGGCCTCTCAGGTGTTCTCCTAGCCGCATTCCTGGAACTTAGGTTTGGGCTCCAGAGATTCCCACTCACACACCAATCACTCAGGGGCCTCTCAGGTGTTTTAGCCACATTCCTGGAACTTAGGCTTGGGCACCAGAGATTCCTACTCACACACTAGTCCAAATGGGTAAAACTTCTTTTGGTCCGTAGGTGGATATCTGAATATCTGAAACTAGTGGGTTTTTTTGGGGTTTTTTTGTATTTTTCTGAAAATGGAAATGGGGATGCAGTCAGACAGACTCCTGCATGCGCCCGACTCAGGGGTTTTAGACAAATAATAAAAACAAAGAATGAGATCTCAACAAACACAAAAGTGTCCCTGGAAGTCTTGAGACAGGACTGATCAGCTCAGTATTAACTCAGTCCCTACTCAGGTCTCTTCCTGAGAGCACCACCAAATGTCTCCACTCAGGTTTTTCTCTGAGAGTACAACCAGATGTCTCCGGAAGTTCAGGGTTAACTTAGTCCCCACTAATGGTCTTCCTAGAGCACGAACAAATGTGCAAATACAAACAGACGCCTCTGGAAGCCCGAGACAGAACTGATTGACCTGGTCAACTCAGTTCCCACTAATTGTCTTCCTGGAGCACGAATAAATGTGCAAACACAAATGGACGTCTCTTCCAGAGTACAACCAGATGTGTTCCAGATAAGCCTAAGGCAGGACCCAAAACTCTCCACCGACGTCTCGGTCTTGGAGAGCCCACTTCATGAGTAAGATTGCCTACTTCACAAGTAAGGTTGCATCCAATCCCTGTGAAGTAGATCCAGATTGACTAGTCACAAACAGCAAAGCAGAAGCTAGGCCCTACCTACACACCTCCAGAGTCCCAAATAGTAAAGCAGAAAATCTGCCTTACTTACATATCTCCGGAGTCACAAACAGCAAAGCCAGAATTCAGAGGAAAGCTAGAGTGTAAGATATTTTCCCCACCGAGGAAGAAAAAAGGGCGTAGCCAGCAAGCGTGGATAAGCAAAAGCTTTATTTAGTAGAGCGCTTCCCGGACCAGCTTCTCTGGTCTGCGAAACAGGGGTCAGAGAAGTTGCATAGATTCTTCCACTTAGAAGTAATTTATAGGGTCGGTAGGGTGAAGGCGAGTTGATATGACATGGCAAAATTTCATTGGCTGACAGACAGTTGCTCTTTTTCAAAGGGCTCCTGGGAAGTTTCTTTTGGCGGGCATGGATGTGGGCGGTTCCAGCCAAAGTTCCCAGGCCTGGTTCCCCACATGACCCTCCCGCGTTACCAACTGATCTCACATTCCTACCTTTTATGTTAGATAGGGATACCACTATTCGTCTGGCTATTTCCTGCTGGTTAGGGGTGTTGTGGGGAGGGGAGGTCGGAATGTGGTGGCTCTGAGGGGAGTTGCATATATGGGTGTAGGAGCATCTGTTTGACCGTGACTCGAGAAACTTCGCGGATATGGTCCTGTAACGATTTTAAAAAGAGGAGTAAATATGAGTAATATGCTGATAATTAGAAGAGGAACTAGGATAGGGGCAGCCCAGTGAGGATGGGTGGCCGCCACCAGGAGTTAAGCGGGTTGTAGGAGGAGAGGTCCTTGTGCAGTTTCTCTTGCAGACAGTTGAGGACCCCGATGCTTTCTTCCATTGGGCCAGCCTCATTGAACAGCATTGCTTCTTGCTTTAACTCACTCTGGATGCAGGTTCCTGGTGAGAGGGACAGGAGCAACAGGAGGATCTGCAGGGCCCAACCTTTTAGTGAGCCAGAGACGGGTAGGGCCCAGTGGTTGCAGTCCCACATGGGTGCAAGCTTGAGGCGAGAGACATGGTTAGAAATGAGGGTAGTATTGATTATGGGGGAGCCTGACCAGGCGGTGGCACAGTGGATAGAGCACTAGACTGGGATGTGGAAGACCCAGGTTTGAGACCCCAAGGTCGCCAGCTTGAGCATGGGCTCATCTGAGCAAAGCTCACCAGCTTGGACCCAAGGTTGCTGGCTTGAGCAAGGGGTTACTCAGTCTGCTGAAGGCCCATGGTCAAGGCACATATGAGAAAGCAAGCAATGAACAACTAAGGTGTCACAACGAAAAACTGATGATTGATGTTTCTCATCTCTCTCCGTTTCCGTCCGTCTGACTCTCTCTCTGTCTCTGTAAAAAAAAAAAAAAAAAATCCTATTGATTATGGGGAAGCCCCTGATAGTGAGGAAGATGGTGTCAGCTGGATAGTGGCTTCGAGACTTTGTAGAATGTCCTGACCCAGAAGGGGTACAGGGCATGAGGGCATAACTAAGAACAAGTGCTAAAGGGGGATTCCGTCCAAACTGCATGTCAGGGGTGGCGTGCAAATGGTAACAGAAGGGGTCCCATCCACTCCTATAACTGAGACCTGTGAGGGAAGTAGAGGTCCAGAGTGTGATGGCAAAACAGAGAAGGTAGCCCCTGTGTCCACAAGAAATGAAGATGCACTTACCCGCTACCTGCAGTATTACCCTGGGCTCGGCAAGGGTGATGGGGGTCTCCGAGTCCGGGCCGTGTTAGTCGTCCATGAGGCCTAGGAGTTCGAGCGGTGGGCCCACCTGGCTGGCTTGGTCTCCCATTTGGGTGGCTTGTCCTCCATGTAGAGGTGTTGAGGAAGGGCCTGTTGCTCAAAGGGAGCAATTGCTCCACCAGTGGTCGGGCTGCTTGCAGTTCAGGCAGGGCTTAGTGGGTGGTCTCGGGCAGGGGCACTGCTGGAACCAGTGACCCTCTTGGCCACACTTAAAGCAAGCTCCTGGAATTCCTCTTTGCGGCCCAGACTTCGGTCCATCACCTCCTGTGCCTTGCCCCTGTTGCTCTGCTGGCCTCAGGGCTGCCACAAGAGCCTGGGTTTGGAGTGTTACCTTTTGCTGCATGCGGGCCTGGCAAACAGCCTCAGCCTGTTCCTCTCCACCATTAAAAACCTTAAATGCCATGTTCATCAGGTCTTGGATAGGGGTTTAGGGGCTGAGAATAAGAAGAGGGGGGATCCTGGGGAGCCCAGCACCCAGATCCAGCTAGAAACGCTGGAGCCAGAGGCAGGACAGGGCCAGGCCTTCCTACAAGAAGACCAGGGTTGGGCTGTAGGGTCAGGAGCCCTGCAAACTTGCGTGAGGGCCAATGGCCAGCAGAGGAGGGCCTGGTGGGAGGGGCTTAAGAACACAGCGGAGAAGGGAGAGGCTCCTGGCGGCCAAGGGGAGGGGACTTCCTGAAGGGAAGAGACCCGAGCTGAAGAGGTCTGCAGAGGACTAGAGAGGGGTCCCAAGAAAGGGGCGCCCCCAGGGGTTGGGCTGGAGGAGGAGAGAGCTGGGAGTTGGCGAAGGAAAAAAGATCAGGAGTGGAGGACTTAGGTGAGGTTTCTCTGGCCAAAAAGGGCCTGCGCCATGGAGCAGACGGCACAGAGATTAGGACGGGAGCACAAATACTAGAAGCCCTAAATGTAAGGGAACTCCAACCGTTTTCCAGTTTTTTGGCGATAGTTTAATTGGTGAGGATGTTAAAAATCAAAAATCCCTTCAGGGCCCTGGCCGGTTGGCTCAGTGGTAGAGCATTGGCCTGGCGTGCAGGAGTCGATTCCCGGCCAGGGCACACAGGAGAAGCGCCCATCTGCTTCTCCACCCCTCCCCCTCTCCTTCCTCTCTGTCTCTCTCTTCCCCTCCCGCAGCCAAGGCTCCATTGGAGCAAAGTTTGCCCAAGCACTGAGGATGGCTCTGTGGCCTCTGCCTCAGGTGCTAGAATGGCTCTGGTTGCAACAGAGCGACACCCCAGATGGGCAGAGCATCGCCCCCTGGTGGGTATGCCAGGTAGAACCCAGTCGGGCGCATGCGGGAGTCTGTCTGACTGCCTCCCCGTTTCCAACTTCAGAAAAACTACAAGAAAACAAACAAACAAAAAAGTCCCTTCAGGAAGCCACCTGGTCTGGTTATCCAGTGGGTTCGTGGCCCGGCCACATTGGAGAAGATCAGTTTCTTCTTTTTTAGGAAGGGAGAGATTCCAGTAAGGCACTCCAGGAGTGTTTTTGAGTCAGGTTTAGATTCCTGTGCCTCTATGGCCACCCTCAGCCCTCGGAGTGGTCAGAGATGAGAATTGGTGTCCCACAACTGAAGCGCTGGCCACCGAACGGTTAGGTAGAATGGGAGTGTCCGGGATGTCTCCACGGGCACACACGCACTCGAAACAGATAAGGGGTCCCTGATGCAGCTGAGATTATGGACAGGGAGTCTCGGCAGAAAGAACTGAGGGGAGATTGGAGGCAGGGGACTTACTGCACTGTGTGCCTAAGTGGGGGGAAAATCAGAGGTCCTGGTTCTTTCTCGGAAGAGAAGAGGACAGGAGCGGCCACAGTGGGCTTCAAACTCCTCCTGAGTCTCGGCACCAAATGTAAGGTATTTTCCCCGCTGAGGAAGAAAGAAGGGTGTAGCCACCAAGTGTGGATAAACAAAAGCTTTATTTAGTAGAGTGCTTCCCAGACGAGGTTCTCTGGTCAGTGAAAGAGGAGCCAGAAAAGTCACACAGATCCTTTCACTTAGGGGTCATTTATAGGATCGGTAGGGTGAAGGTGAGTTGACATGACGTGGCGAAATTTCATTGGCTGACAGACAGTCGCTCTTTTTCAAAGGGCTCCTGGGAAGTTTCCTTTGGTGGGCATGGGTGTGGGTGATTCCAGCCAAAGTTCCCAGGCCTGGTTCCCCACGTGACCCTCCCCCATTACCAACTGACCTCAGAGAGTTCAGTAAAGAAAAAGAGTTGCTTTACCTACACACCTCCAGAGTCACAAACAGCAAAGCAAGAATTCAGAACAGACGAAAAACTAGAATTTAGTAAAGAAAAAGAGTTGCTTTACCTACTGCCTTACCTACATACTAGTCCCAAACAGAAAAGCTAGCTAGAATTCAGTAAAGCAAAAGAGTTGCTTTACCTACCTCCTTGATTTCTTGGCTGAATTTTCCAAATCATCGAATTTGGGAATCAGAGGGTATCTACCGAAGAACTGTCTGAACCCTACAGGAAAACGGGGAGCCCTGAAAACATCTCAGATGGCGCCTTTCCTTGAAATTCCAGCGTGGTTGGGCAGTCCCCCAGAGAGACCAGCCGATTCAGGGTGTCTCTACCTGGTGACGCAGAACAGCAAATCCCAGACAAGCCCCCAAATGTCATAAAGTACCATACCTCACTTCTGTGGGTTTACATAGAGACACTAAGTCCAGATGAATTTTGAAGGGTTTTATTAAAAGGAGGATATTTATTAATATGCCAGCCGCATATGACTAACACGGGGCATATCTGACCCAAATTGTGCAGCCCCAAATGTATCTCAGAGGCTGGTTATATACCCTTTGACCACACACAGGTTGGGAGGAGCATGACAGCATGACACAATCATTAACAAGATTATAACATTTGTCTAGGGGATTTAAAAAAACGTTAAAATTTTCAAGGTAACACAATGGTGATGTCATTTTACATTCATAAATGTCATAATACATTGTGAATGTATTAAAATACATTCACAAATCTTTTAGTGTCTATCTCTCCTCCTTTGCATAAAACAGGGGTAGTCAACCTTTTTATACCTACCGACCACTTTTGTATCTGTTAGTAATAAAATTTTCTAACTGCCCACTGGTTCCACAGTAATGGTGATTTATAAAGTAGGGAAGTAACTTTATAAAATTTATAAAGCAGAGTTACAGCAAGTTAAAGCAAATAATAATAATAACTTACCAAGTACTTTATGTCAGATTTTCGCTAAGTTTGGCAGAATAAATCTTTATAAAACAACTTACTATAGTTAAATCTATCTTTTTATTTATACTTTGGTTGCTCTGCTACCGCCCACCATGAGAGCTGGAATGCCTACTAGTGGGTGGTAGGGACCAGGTTGACTACCACTGGCCTAGAGGTACACCTTAATCTCAGGATTCCAGGAAAGGAGGGAGAGCTAAAATCAGTATAGGGTGGGCCTGACCTGTGGTGGCGCAGTGGATAAAGTGTTGACCTGGAATGCTGAGGTTGCCGGTTCAAAATCCTGGGCTTGCCTGGTCAAGGCATATATGGGAGTTGATGCTTCCTGCTCCTCCCCCCTTCTCTCTCTCTCTCTCCCCTCTCTATAATGAATAAATAAAATCTTAAAGAAATAATAAAAATAAAATCAGTATAGGGTGGTGTGTAAATTTTGTCTCTTATTGAAAGGGAAAGGAAGTTCTTCAGATAACCTTAATCCTTTCAGAGAACTAAAACTAAATGACCCAGTTGTCCTTGTAAGTCAGGAGACTTTCATATTCTTTTCCCTCCGTTTTCCAAAGAAAGGACGGGACAGAAAGCCTGACTTTTCCTCTTTAAAATGGTGTTGCCAATACTAAGTTTTACAGTTCTCTGGCACCTTACCACACTCTTAGATGAGGACCTTGGGGGGGGGGGCAGGTTTGGTGGGGTGCAAAGAATTGCCCCTTCCGAACCATGTCCTCTGAAATCTGTCCCTGCCTTTATTCCCCAGAGCCATCTTCCCCAGGCCTCTCTTCCTACCTCCAGCCTCTTCCCAGCTCCCCCTCAACACTCTCTCCCCTACTCCCCACCATCTCTGCCATCCAATCTCACACTGTTTCTGCAAACAGCAGGATGACTTGGTTGTCAAATTCTAACCAGTGAGAACTGGCTTGGGGTAGCCTGAAGAAAACTGCCTAGCTCTCCCCTTGGTGCAAACTTGAGGGGTGGGACACTACTGGGTCAAACTTTCTGGGCATTTGCACTGTTTTATTTCAGCCTCCTTTTTTCTTTCTGCCCTATTGTTTGAGTATTTAACAAACTTTAACTGGGCGCCTGTTTTGTGTCCAGCCCTCTACTAGATGACCGATATAACCATGTTACCTGTCCTCAGAAGGCCACAGTTCAGATGGTGACAGCTCAGGGCAAGGATAATAGAGGCATGGGCAGAGAAGTCAGGGCGCTGCCATGAGGGAAATGCATCATTGGAACCAATCGACCCTGGAGCCTCAGGGAGGGCCTCCACGAAGAATCCTTTGACATGATTTGTGATGAGAGGAATCCTGGTGTTGGGCAGATAAAATATATTATGCTCACTTTGTTAAAGATGGCACTGCCCATGGGGAAGCCCGTCCCCCAGGTGATATTAGTTGCCCTTCTTCTTGGGATGGGTGTGATTATATTAATATGTGTTGGGGGCGGGTTGTGGGCAGGCAGGATCCTTGTAGCCAGGGGCTTGGTTTTAGGTCTAAGCCTTTCCCACCCTTTTTGATGTAGGATGGTGCACTCTCATGAGGAATCAATCCCATTATGCCTCAGATAAGTGACTTTGTATCAGAGACTTCCTTGTTTGTATATTGGATTAAAGGTTTTGATTCCTACACTATAAAGTGGGGCAGACCAGGAGCTTGCTCTCTCTCTCTCTCTCTCTCTCTCGGTTCCTGAGATTAGCATTAGAGAGGAGAGTGGAGAAAGGCCACGTGGAGGAGGCCAGGAGAAGTAGCCAAGATGGTGGAGTGCTGAGTGAGAAGCCAGTTTGTGCACAGTTTGTGCCGGGAGAAGGAAGGAGATAGGGAACAGAGGTGAATAAGTCTGGTGAGCTAGAAACCTTTGATTCTAGGAAACTCAGATAAAGTCAGTAGCTTTGAGAGCACTGAATGAGTGGGTTTTGGAGCCCAGTGTGTGTTTTTACTTGCCCGCCGGGTGCAAGCTAGGATTAAAGATGATGGCCCACCAGTTCTTGGCTCCATTGTTTCATTACCATCTGTCGGAATCTAATGCAAACCTGCACGGGCCAGGTTGTTGTGATGGTCCCTGCGGCAACTGGCTTTACACCTGGGAATTGAGGGTCTATTTATAGAATGAGAAAACAAGTTGAAAGTTCCAGAAACCTTTTTTTAATTGATTGATTTTAGAGAGAGAGAGAGGCAAGAAAAGAAACATTCATTTGTTGTTCCACTTAATTGTGCATTCATTGGTCACTTCCCATATGTGCCCTAACTAGGGATGGAACCCACAACCTTGTTGTTTCCCATATGATACTAACCGACTGAGTTAATTGGCCAAAGCCAGAAATCTTTTTTAAATTTATTTTTATTTTTATTAAGGTAACATTGGTTATTACATTACATAAATTTCAGGTGTAGGCCCTGGCCGGTTGGCTCAGTGGTAGAGCGTCGGCCTGGCGTGCGGAAGTCCCGGGTTCGATTCCCGGCCAGGGCACACAGGAGAAGTGCCCATCTGCTTCTCCACCCCTCCCCCTCTCCTTTGTCTCTGTCTCTCTCTTCCCCTCCCGCAGCCGAGGCTCCATTGGAGCAAAGATGGCCCTCCATTGGAGCAAAGATGGCCCGGGCGCTGGGGATGGCTCCTTGGCCTCTGCCCCAGGCGCTAGAGTGGCTCTGCTGCGACAGAGCTACACCCAGGATGGGCAGAGCATTGCCCCCTGGCGGGCGTGCCCGGTGGATCCCGGTCGGGCGCATGTGGGAGTCTGTCTGACTGTCTTTCCCCGTTTCCAGCTTCAGGAAAAAAAAAAAATTTTTTTTCAGGTGTACAACATTACAATATCTGTATACTGTATTGTGGTCACCACCAAAAGTCTAGTTTCCATCCCTTACTATATTTTTAATTCTCATTTTTAGTACTTGCTATGTAGCTGGCACTGGGGATAAAGTAAAAAGAAAACAGACAAAAATCTGTTTATGGTGGTGAAGAGTACCTGAAACCATTTTAGAAAAACTCAAAAGTGAATTGGTGTGACAGGAGGGTAGGGAGCAAAGAGGAGTGTGCATTTGGCCAGACAGTGAAGGGCTTTGGGGTAAAAGTAAGGAGCTTGGACTTTGTCCCCCCAGTAGTGGAGAGCCATGAATCAGTCTAGAGCAGCGGACAGACCAGGATGGGACGTCAAAAGGATGCGGGACGGCCCAGCCACCAGAGAATTTGCTGATGAGTCGAAGACTAAGGTGCGGGCAAGGTAAAGTGTTGGGCGGGGCAGGACAAGGGCAGTGAAAGGGTGGGCTGCGATCGCCCAGGCAACGTACGCTGCGCCAAACTACTGGCTGGCCTTCCGCGGCGTCACGCACCGCTCTGCAGCGTCCTCCTAGGAATCCCCGGGGCGCGGCCTCCGCAAGTGGTTCCGACCAGTCCTCCCGAAAAACGGGGTAAGGCCAAGTGTAACAGCCTGTCTTGCTCCGCGATGGGATCCAAGCCTGGTATAGAGGGTTCAGAAAACAATGCCGACGATCTTGGAGCGAAAACAGTAGCTGATTTGAAGGAAACAGTTTTCTGGCCCCGCCCCCTGGACAGTCAGAATCCTTTAAATGGTCCCGGGTGCAAGGATAGGGAAGGGGGGGGTCGGACGAAAGGCGTGGCCCCGCCCAGCCAATCCGCGCCCCGCGGCGGGCAGGATTCCAGCCAATCGCGGCTTGAGGCCCGGCTCCGGAGTGGAGCTGGGTGAGCCTGAGGCCAGACCAAGAGGCCGGAGGAAAGGCTAGGTAGGCCCCTATCCAGCACTGGAGGGTCGCAAAGTTGCAGACGTTTCCGGAGGTAGTCCTTGTGAATTTGGCAGCTAAGGTGAGAGGCCGCTGCCCGGTTTGATACTTGCATTGGGTTGGGGAGGTAAAGGCGCGCCCGAGAGTTGTGGAGGCGGGGTCTGGGTGGAAGTGGAGGACGCAGATTCAGGGTGACTGATAGGGTTTGGAAACCGGAGACTGAATTCGAGATCCTGGACCGGAGACGAAGTTGTTAGGGCAGGATCTTCAAGTGGAGAGAGTTTGAACCTAGGACCTGGGGTATTTGGAAAAGGGAGACAACCAGGGACGGAACTTTTGGGGCAGGGAATCTGGAGATTAGGACAGTTCGGGTCTCCCAGACGGGTTGAGTTTGGGGTTTTATGGTTCTGGAAAAGGTGAGAGGGTTGAAGCTGAAATCCCGGACATTTTGGAGAAGCGAGAGAACTAGGGCAGGCAATCTTGGTTTCCCAGACGCAGTGGCAGAGAGAGGGTGTTAGGGAAGAGTTCCTTGTTCAGGTCTTGGAGCCGGAGGGGGTAGTTTGGAAGTGAAGTCGAGAGACGTTTGAAAGACAGGAGGATAGAAGAAAGTTGGCGGGGAAAGGTCTCAAAATTGAGGTACCTGATGTCCGGAACAGAGCGGATCGGAGAGCATTTGTAATCTTTGAACGATGTGTTGAGGCTTGGGTCTCTGAACCCGAGAGCAGTTTAGGGAAATAATCCAGGACTTTCTGGGGTCCGAAGGACCCGGAGAAAGCAGAGTTAGAGCCGCAGTCTAGAGTGGGGGAGGGGTGTTCCGGGCTCGGAGCTCGGAGCAGCAGCAGCCCTGGTAGCAGCGGAGGGCGGGGCTCGGGGCTCGGCGGGCGCCTGGCAGCTGGACGTCCGGATTCCCTACCCCCACTCGCCCCGGGCGTTTGTGCGCATGCGGAGACGGAGGGTGGGGGAGGTTCCTCCTTGTGGTTTGCCGTGTTCTCCGGGGATTACAGTGCACGCTCAAGGTCTACGTGCGTACCTGGCGGCTCTTGGCCCACATTTCCCAGAAGCCCCTGGGCCAAATTGGGGAGTGCCTGGCTGCTGAAGGGAGATCCGTGCAGGGGGCGTAGCCTGTAGAGAGCCGAGGTCTGGTTGGGTGGATCGGAAGGGGGCGGGGCTTGGCGTGGGTCGACTTAGAGCAAGTTTTTCTGTGGGGCCTCGGTTTGGGGGAAGCGTGAGGCGCGAGCTAAGGTGATGTGGGAGGTCCTTCCCTGCTTTTGGGAGCGCTCCCAGTTAGGGAAAGAACGTGAACAGAAATATACTCTGAGCGCATGCGGGAGTCTGTCTGACTGCCTCCCCGTTTTCCAGCTTCGGAAAAATGCAAAAAAAAAAAATAAATAATAATAATAATATATATATATATATATATATATATATATATACTCTGAAAGGAGAGTCTCGACATATAGATTCCCTAACAAGGCTCCAGTCCAGGAATATATTAGGCACTTGAATATATTAGGTGCCTTGAATATATTAGGCACTCAAAAAAAAAATTATTGAAGGAATAATGGCAGTTAACTCTTGTTCAGTATTTCCTGTGTGATGAGCCCTGTACTGTAGGTGGGGTCTTCTTGACAATGTGGTGAGAATTTTTACAATCCCCATTTTATAGAAGAGGAAACTGAAGCCCAGAGAGTTAATGTCAGGTCACTTCCCAAGACCACATAGCTGAGCAGTGTGAAAGGCAAATTTCAAACCGGGCATTCCCTACTTCCAGTCTAGGTCTCTATATTCCACACCTGTCTTGTATGTGTCACATTTGAAGAAATGAGTGCTGTGGGAAGAATTGTTTTAAGGCTCAGAGGAGTTGAGTTAGGATCCCCTCTCACAGATGAGGAAATTGAGTCTCAAGGAGGAAAACTCACTATTCCAGGCGACCCAGGCAAATAAGTGGGATATAAATACAAATGTATCCAGGTCTTGTTTTCTTTGTTACATTTACTCTCCTCCTCAGCCTTTTAGGAGTCATATTATCTCTATTTTAAAGGTGGGAAAACTGAAGTTCAGATCATTAGAAATCACCAACAATCACAGTGGTCAGCAAACTCATTAGTCAACAGAGCCAAATATCAACAGTACAACGATTGAAATTTCTTTTGAGAGCCAAATGTTTTAAACTTAAACTATACAGTGGTACCTTGAGATACGAATTTAATTCGTTCTGTAACCTAGCTCGTAAATCAGTCAACTCGAAAATCAAACTGCTGATTCTGGACCCGTGCGCCAATGTGCCAACTAGCAGCAGCTTGCCGAATCATGACTCGTATCTCGGAATTTCGCTTGGATCTCGAACAAAAATACGGACAGAGTTGCAGCTCGTATCTTAAAATTTTTTTTTCGTATGTTGGTCTGTTCGTATCTCAAGGTACCACTGTATAAGAAGGTAATTCCTAAAAAAAAAAAAAAAAAAAAAAAAAAAAAAAGAAGGTAATTCCTTATCAAGGTAGCGCCTGCATGTGGTATTTTGTGGAAGAGCCACACTCAAGGGGCCAAAGAGCTGCATGTAGCTCTCGAGCCGCTGTTTGCCAACCATTGATATAGGACATTCAGGATTTGAACTAGCCTGACTATATCTGACTTGCTCCTCTTCTCTCTACAGGGCATCATGGTAGGAGGCTTGAAGAGGAAACACTCTGACTTGGAAGAGGGAGAGGAGGATGAGAAGTGGGGCTGGGGTCCAGCAGGCCTGCGAAGCTACCAGCAAGCCCTGCTCCGCATCTCCCTAGACAAAGTCCAGCGAAGCCTGGGCCCTCGAGCACCCAGCCTCCGCAGGCATGTCCTCATCCACAATACCCTACAGCAGCTCCAGGCCGCACTTTGCCTTGCTCCAGCACCCACCCTCCCTCCTGAGCCCCTCTTTTTGGGTGAGGAGGACTTCTCCTTGTCAACAACCATTGGCTCTATTCTCAGGGAGCTGGAGACTTCCATGGACGAGACGGAGACTCCTCAGAATCTAGTGGCTCCCCCAGGCCCTCAGAATGAAGTGCTACCCCAGCCTGATCCAGTCTTCTTAGAAGCTCTGAGCTCCCGGTACTTGGGGGACTCAAGTCTGGATGACTTCTTTCTGGACATTGACACATCCACAGTGGAGAAGGAGCCTGTGCTGGCCCCACCTGAGCCTCCTCACCTCTTCTGTGCCCCAGGGTCCTGGGAGTGGAATGAACTAGATCACATCATGGAAATAATTCTGGGATCCTAAAACTTTGATGATTAGGAGGTGCTCCTTCCATATCTCAGCCTTGGTGGGCTGGATCCTAGATGCAGTTTGTATGTGTGTGGGTTTTGGTGGGGGTTTTAAGCAGTGGCTGACCTCCTTTTGTCCCATTTCAAGGTTCCACAAACTGTCTTGCATGTGTGTGTGTGTCTGGTTACCTCAGCCTTCTGTGAAGGTGGGTCTTCCTGAATTAATTTATCTGTTCCAAATGCCTTAATGAGACTCCGTTTCTGGGAGTCTGATTTCCCACTTCCACATTTCTTCTGCCTTCACCTCCAGTTTCTACTCCTCTTATGAACACTGTGGCCTCAGGGAAGATAAGTTGGGCCTGTCAGAGGGTAACAGGGATGTGTTACCTGGTTGCTATGGAAACCCAGCCTCTGCCTTTTATGCCTGGAAGGAGTAGGAGGGGCTGGCCTCCTCCCCACAGGGTGAACCCCACCTTCTTAGCAGGACTCCAGTCCAAGCAGCCTCCTGATTCATAACCAGGCCGGACCACGTGCAATAGAGTGGAAACCAAACTGCTCCATGCCGCATTATTTAAAAGAAAGGCGGGTTTGTGGTGGTTTGGGTGGGGTTTGATTGTAATTTTTTTTTTTAATAAAAGTATTTTGGAAGGGATGGTGTTTTTTAAAATTTGTAAACTTTCCCTGAACACCTGTACCCTTTCCCTGTCAAAGGTGAGGTAGGTATACTATTTAAAAGTGACATTTATTGAGTACTTGTTAGAATACTGTTCTGCCCACTTTACTTGAATTAAGTTATTTAATCCTCAAGAAGTAGCTACTATAATCATATTTTATATAGGAGGAACCTTAGGTCAGAGAGTCACTTGTTCAAGGTCACCCAGCTAATAACTAGTAGTAGGGAGCTAGGACTCAACTCAATTTGCCTCTAGCCTGGTTCTCCTCCTTCATTGATTTAAGAGAGAAGGGAGGGAGAGAAAAACATCAACTTGGTTGTTCCACTTGTACACCCATTGGTTGCTTCACATACTTGCCCTGAGGGACTCAAACCAGTGACCTTGGGTCAAGCTTGTCTCCTTGGTGCTCTGGGACAATGCTCTATCCAATGTGCCACCAGCCAGGGCTCCAGAGCCTGATTCTTAACTGGCTTCCTGATAAATTTATATTCCCCAGCCACATAGGTAGACACAGGAGGGAGAAACTGAGTCACATGAATTACATGCCAAAGGATGTAATTGTGCTTTAAAAGGACTTTCTGGTGCTTAAAAGTCAACACTTTCAACCGTATGAAATGTGCTGCTGAGGCCAGAGGAGAATAAATAACATTAGCTAAAGTTCATAGTTCTCTGGATTTATTTGTGAGGTGCAAGCCCAGGCTGTTGAGAGTGAGGGTAAAAGAGAAGGGAGCCCAGGCCCTGGCCGGTTGGCTCAGCGGTAGAGCGTCGGCCTGGCGTGCGGGGGACCCGGGTTCGATTCCCAGCCAGGGCACATAGGAGAAGCGCCCATTTGCTTCTCCACCCCCACCCCCTCCTTCCTCTCTGTCTCTCTCTTCCCCTCCCGCAGCCAAGGCTCCGTTGGAGCAAAGATGACCCGGGCGCTGGGGATGGCTCCTTGGCCTCTGCCCCAGGTGCTAGAGTGGCTCTGGTCACGGCAGAGCAACACCCCGGAGGGGCAGAGCATCTGCCCCTGGTGGGCAGAGCGTCGCCCCTGGTGGGCGTGCTGGGTGGATCCCGGTCGGTCGCATGCGGGAGTCTGTCTGACTGTCTCTCCCCGTTTCCAGCTTCAGAAAAATACAAAAAAAAAAAAAAAAAAAGAGAAGGGAGCCTGACCTGTGGTGCCGCAGTGGATAAAGCATTGGCCTAGAATGCTGAGGTCGCCAGTTCAAAACCCTGGGCTTGCCTGGTCAAGGCACATAAGAGAGTTGATACTTCCTGCTCCTCCCTCCCTCCTCTCTTTTTCTGCTCTCTAAAATGAATAAACAAAAATTAAAAAATAAAGAGAAGGGAGACCAGGGAAGATACAATGTGATAATCTTGCTACTGTACTGCTTGTGTGTCCACACAGCCTTGAGGACATGTGGTAAGTGCTTTAAGGACGTTTCTGGAAGGGTTGCAGAGAGGAATCACACTTGGGCATAGTCCACAGGCAGGGAGAGGAGGGCGGTTTTGCTTGTGCTTCCCGGCTCAGCCAGATCCTTAACCTAAGGATCATTGCATCTACCGTATTTTTCACTCCATAAGATGCACCTGACCATCAGACACAACTAGGGTTTTAAGGAGGAAAATAAGAAAAATACTACTCTGAACCAAATGATGTTAAAATACTTAATAAAATGCCATATTTATCGCTCCATAAGACACACAGGCATTTCCCCCTCCACTTGGGGGGCTTGGAGGAGTGCGTCTTATGGAGCAAAAAATACGGTAAATCTAAGAGAGGGCATGGTCAAGAAGATCTCAAGAAGGCACTTTTTTTTTTTTTTCCTGAAGCTGGAAACGGGGAGACAGTCAGACAGACTCCCGCATGCTCCCGACGGGGATCCACCCGGCACGCCCACCAGGGGCGACGCTCTGCCCACCAGGGGGCGATGCTCTGCCCCTCTGGGGCATCGCTCTGCTGCGCCCAGAGCCACTCTAGCGCCTGGGGCAGAGGCCAAGGAGCCATCCCCAGCGCCTGGGCCATCTTTTGCTCCAATGGAGCCTTGGCTGTGGGAGGGGAAGAGAGAGACAGAGAGGAAGGAGGGGATGGGGGTGGAGAAGCAAATGGGCGCTTCTCCTATGTGCCCTGGCCGGGAATCGAACCCGGGTCCCCCGCACGCCAGGCCGACGCTCTACCGCTGAGCCAACCGGCCAGGGCCTTTTTTTTTTTTTTTTTTTTTTTTTTTTTTTTTTTTTTTTTTGTATTTTTCTGAAGCTGGAAACGGGGAGAGACAGTCAGACTCCCACATGCGCCCCACCGGGATCCACCCGGCATGCCCACCAGGGGGCGATGCTCTGCCCATCCTGGGCGTTGCTCTGTCGCACCAGAGCCACTCTAGCACCTGGGGCAGAGGCCAAGGAGCCATCCCCAGCGCCCCGGCCATCTTTGCTCCAATGGAGCCTCGGCTGCGGGAGGGGAGCCAGAGAGAGACAGAGAGGAAGGAGAGGGGGAGGGGTGGAGAAGCAGATGGGCGCTTCTTCTGTGTGCCCTGGCTGGGAATCGAACCCAGGACTTCCGCACGCCAGGCCGACGCTCTACCACTGAGCTAACCGGCCAGGGCCAAGAAGGCACTTTTGTTGTCCCCATCTCAATAGGAGTCTTCTTCCTACTTAAAACTTTCAGTGATTTCCAGTGCCCTGGTGGGATAGCTCAGTTGGTTAGAGCATCATCCCAAAGCTCTGAGGTTGCTGGTTCAATTTCTGGTGAGGGCACATACAGGAGCAGATTGATGTTCCTGTCTCCCTCTTTCTCTAAAGTTAATACAATAAACATTTTTTTTAAATAGTAAATTTTCAGTGATTTCTCACATAGAATAAAACTCCAACTTCACCAAATCCTGTGCGACCTGACAATCTTGTTCCTAATTTGCCCAGTTTAATCTCTCACTTTCCTCTCCCTCCCTCACTTCCAGCCACATTAGTCTCCTTTCATCCCAAACTTATTTTGGCCCTGGAGCCTTTGTACTTGCTATTAACTCCCCAGAAGACACTTCAGAGAGGCCTTCCCTGCATTTCCTAGCTCAAAGTGTCCAGATGCACCACCACCACATCATATTCTGTTTGATTTTCTTTCTTTTATTTTTTACAGAGACAGAGAGAGTCAGAGAGAGGAACAGATAGGGACAGACAGACAGGAAGGGAGAGAGATGAGAAGCATCAATTCTTCGTTGCGACACTTTAGTTGTTCATTGATTGCTTTCCCATATGTATGCCTTAACCGTGGGGCTACAGCAGACCGAGTGACCCCTTGCTCGAGCCAGCGACCTTGGGTCCAAGCTAGTGAGCTTTGCGCAAACCAGATGTGCCCGCACTCAAGCTGGCGACCTCGGGGTCTCAAACCTGGGTCCTCAGCAACCCAGTCCGAGGCTCTATCCATTGCGCCACCGCGTGGTCAGGATCTTTTTTTATTTATTTTTTAAATGAGAGGGGAGGCCTGACCAGGCGGTGGCACAGTGGATAGAGCATCGAACTGGGATGCTCATCTGGTTTGAGCAAAGCTCACCAGCTTGGACCCAAGGTCGCTGGCTCGAGCAACGGGTCACTCGGTCTGCTGTAGCCCCACGGTCAAGGCACATATGGGAAAGCAATCAATGAACAACTAAAGTGTCGCAACGAAGAATTAATGTATCTCATCTCTCTCCCTTCCTGTCTGTCTGTCCCTATCTGTCCCTCTCTCTGACTCTAATAAAAAATAAAATAAAAAATAAATGAGAGGGGAGATAGACTCCTGTATGCGCCCAGTCCAGGACCCATCTGAAACTGATGCTCTGCCCATCTGGGGCCATGCTCATAACCAAGCTATTGTTAGCACTTGAGGTGGAAGCTCCACAGAGCCATCCTCAGCTCTCAGTGCCTGGTGCTGGAACCAACCAGAGGGGAAGAGAGATAGAGAGAGAGAAGGAGGGATGGGGAAGGGAGGAGAAGCAGATGAGGTCACCTCTCCTGTGTGCCCTCATCAGGAATCGAACCCAGGACACCCACATGCCAGGTTGACACACTACCACTGAGCCAATCAGCCAGGGCCTGTTTGATTTTCTTAGTAGCACCTACACAATCTCAAGTTATTACCTATTTATGGTTAAGATCCTGGTCTATCAAAACTAGGAGGAAAGGGTTGTGTCTGCCTTAGCCCAGCTGTATACCCTGGGGCATGGAACTATGCTTGACATAGTGGGCGCTCAAAATAAATTACTTTTGCTATTGTTGAAAAAAAATGAACTCCTGACCTTGCTATGGGCAACCCTCCTTCCCACCTCTCCAGACTCACCTCCTCCAGCAGTCCCTCACTCCTATGCTCCAGCCATAGCATTGTCTGCCATTCTCCAAACTAGCAGCATGTCCCAACCTCAAGATTTGGAGTAGCTCTGGCTGGACTGCTTGGTTGGTTACAGTATCGTCCCAATATGCAAACGTAGCAGGTTGAACCCCGTCAGGGTACATACAGAAACAGACTGATGTTCTGTGTCTCTCTCCCTTCCTCTCTCTCTCTAAAATTAATTAATTAAAAAAAAACAAAAAAACACCTGCAGTAATAGCTGCCTCATTGAGTGATCCTGCAAAGTGTGTAAAAGGGGGCCTGATGCACAGCAAGGATTTCAGTAATTGCTCAAATTTATTGACTGCCTACTGAGGGCCTGGCACTCTTCCCGGCACAAGAGTAAAATAGTTTCTGTTTTCATAAAACATCTCAGTGTGTTTGGGGGAGCCCAAAATAAATACAATAAAAAAGTAACATGCAGTCTCAGGTGGTAAATGATGGGGGTATCACTGTATAGATGGAATGGGTAGTGAAGGCATCATTGGAAAGGTGCCATTTGAGTAAAGACCTGAAGGAGGAGAAATGAGCCAAGTGAAGCTGTGGGGGGCTGATCCTCTAGCAGAGGGAACAGCCAGTGCAAAGTCCCTGAGAACAGAGCATGTTGGAAAGTTTGGGGACTCTGAAGAGGTCAGGGTAGCTGAAGCAAGTGAGCAAGAGGGAGAGTTCTAGAAGATGAGGTGAAAAAGTTGAGAGAAACAAATTGTGTAGGGTCTGTGGGAGTCCTACAGCAAGGACCTGAGCTTTACCCTGAGTGAGATGGAAGTCATAGGAAGGTGTTGAGCAGAGAGGTAATAGACCTGACTCACTTTTTTTTTTTTTTTTTTTACAGAGACAGAGATAGAGTCAAAGAGAGGGATAGATAGGGACAGATAGACAGGAATGGAGAGATGAGAAGCATCAATCATTAGTTTTTCGTTGCGTATTGTGACACCTTAGTTGTTCATTGATTGCTTTCTCATATGTGCCTTGACTGTGGGGCTACAGCAGACCAAGTGACCTCCTGCTCGAGCCAGCGACCTTGGGTCCAAGCTGGTGAGCTCTTGCTCAAACCAGATGAGCCTGCACTCAAGCTGGCGACCTCGGGGTCTCAAACCTGGGTCCTCGGCATCCCAGTCTGATGCTCTATCCACTGAGTCACCACCTGGTCAGGCGACCTGACTCACTTTGAAGTAGGCGTGTGTGTGTGTGTGTGTGTGTGTGTGTGTGTGTGTGTGTGTGTGTTTCTGAAGTGAGAAGCGGGGATGCAGAGAGACAGACTCGCCCATGTGCCGGACTGGGATCCACCTGGCAAGTCGACTAAGGGGCGATGCTCTGTCCATCTGGGGTGTTGCTCCGTTGCAACCAGAGCCTTTCTAGCGCCTGAGGCGGAGCTCACGGAACCATCCTCAGTGCCTAGGCCTTGGCTGTGTGAAGGGAAGAGAGAGATAGAAATAAGAGGGGGAAGGGTGGAGAAGCAGATGGGCGCTTCGCTTGTGTGCCCTGGCTAGGAATTGAACCCGGGACCTTACACACGCCAGGCCGACACTCTAGGCCAGGGCTTTAAATAGGTTCTCTTTGCCCTGGCCGGTTGGCTCAGCGGTAGAGCATCGGCCTAGCGTGCGGAGGACCTGGGTTCGATTCCCAGCCAGGGTACACAGGAGAAGCGCCCATTTGCTTCTCCACCCCTCCGCCGCGCATTCCTCTCTGACTCTCTCTTCCCCTCCCGCAGCCAAGGCTCCATTGGCCCTGGCGCTGGGGATGGCTCTGTGGACTCTGCCTCAGGCGCTAGAGTGGCTCTGGTCGCAATATGGCGACGCCCAGGATGGGCAGAGCATCGCCCCCTGGTGGGCAGAGCTTCGCCCCATGGTGGGCGTGCCGGGTGGATCCCTGTCGGGCGCATGCGGGAGTCTGTCTGACTGTCTCTCCCTGTTTCCAGCTTCAGAAAAATGCAAAAAATTAAAAATAAATAAATAGGTTCTCTTTAACTGTCCTAAAGATAACCACAGTAAGGCCAGTATGAGAAGCACTCCCACTTTACAGATGAACAAACTGAGGCTTAGAGAGGCCCAGCTCCTGCCCTATTGAACTGGAGAAAAGTGGAAAGGCTGGCCCAGCAGAGGAAACCAGGACCCTGAGGGCAGAGTCCACATTTCCCAACCTGCCCTCCTGCGCTGTCCCTCGGTGGGGGATGGGCCGCGGGCCAAGGGTGGAATACTCAGAGACAGCGGCATCCTGGAGCCCGGCTGGCGCCTCCTCCCTCCCCAGAGGCCGGGTGGGGCGACCGGCTGGGGCGGGGCGCTATCCTTACACCGCTCCCTCCCCAGCTGGACTGGACTCCTCCCCGGGCCTCCTAGGCCCGGCGGCTTCGCTTCTGGTTTCATTTCTCAAGATCCAACCTCTTTCCTTCTCCCTTCCCCCAGCCCTTTGAATTCCTAGCGCTTTCTCCCTTAATGCCTCAGCTCCGAAGTCACCTTCCCACGGGGGCTTCCAGGACTGCCTGGCTACTGGCAGCTCTCCCCGAGCCTCTCTATTAAATCCCATCCTATTTTGTTTTCTTCAAGTCACTGAACAAGAAGCATCTTAATCATTTATTCATCATCTTCTAGGCCCTAGAATCTAGGGTCTTCTCATCCTACTCAGAATTAAAAAACAAAAGTCCACGGAGTGCTCTGAAGGGTCTGAAAACTTCTCTGACTTCCTCTTGACAGCATACAACCCAGCTACACTGGCGAGTCTGGCCCGCCCACTGCGAGCACACTCCAATTTCTGGGCCTTGGAACTAGCCCTTCCCTTTGGCTGGAACACTCTTCCAACAGCCTTTCTACCCATCTGTAAAGCCAGCAGCCACGGCCAGGGCCATTATCACAGCAGCCACCTGGCCCATGCAGGTTCGCATTGGATTCGGACAGTCGGTAAAGAAACCATGGAGCCAAAAACTGGTGGGCCATAGCCTTTAATCCTAGCTTGCACCCGGCGGGCAAGTAAAAATACACACTGGGCTCCAAAACCCAGTCACACTCAGTGCTCACAAAGCCACTGACTTATCCGAGTTTCCTAGAATCAAAGGTTTCTAGCTCACCAGCCTTATTTTCCTCAGTTCCCCATCTCCTTCCTTATCCCAGATACAAACTCTGTACAAACTGGCATCTCACTCAGCACTCCACCATCTTGGCTGCTTTTCCTGGCCTCCTCCACGTGGCCGCCTTCCGCTGCTGGCTCTACTTTCTCTGCTCTCTCATGCTAATCTCAGGATCCCAGAGTCAAGTCCCGTTCTGCCCCCATTTTATAGTGTAGCTTCACAACCTTTAATCCAATATACAAAATAGGGTAGTCTCTAATACAAAGTCACTTCTCTGAGGCATGATTGGATTGTACCGCCCTACAGCAAAAAGGGTGGGAAAGGCTTAATCCCAAAACCAAGCCCCAGGTTACAACGATCTCCAACACACATTAATATCACCTGGGCGATGGCCTCTTTAACAAAGTGAGCATAATACATTTTATCTGCCCAACACCATCTCATTTTACCAGGTCTCTACTCCATGTCACCTCTTTTCATATTTCTTTACTCTTTCTACCCCCTCTCCTAATCCATAAGAAATGAGACTATGTGAACCTTATCCAGTGCTGTACCCCATCATCTACAACAGTGCTCACCACATAGTAGGTGCTCAAGATACATGTTAATCAAATGACTCCTGTGAGCTCTTTATCAGTGTATAACCCGGAGTGAGCCTCTTGGAGACTCTGAGCTTCCTCCCCCCAGCCCCCACCAAAAAGATACGTTGTGGGGAAAATTGTATCATTTGCCTAGCAGGGTCTTGTATCTACTTTTACACTCTTTTTCATTTTTCTGAAGCTGGAAACAGGGAGAGACAGTCAGACAGACTCCCGCATGCGCCCGACCGGGATCCACCCGGCACGCCCACCATGGGGCGACGCTCTGCCCACCAGGGGGCGATGCTCTGCCCATCCTGGGCGTCGCCATATTGCGACCAGAGCCACTCTAGCGCCTGAGGCAGAGGCCACAGAGCCATCCCCAGCGCCCGGCCATCTTTGCTCCAATGGAGCCTTGGCTGCGGGAGGGGAAGAGAGAGACAGAGAGGAAAGCGCGGCGGAGGGGTGGAGAAGCAAATGGGCGCTTCTCCTATGTACCCTGGCCGGGAATCGAACCCGGGTCCTCCGCACGCTAGGCCGACGCTCTACCGCTGAGCCAACCGGCCAGGGCCTACACTCTTTTTATTATGAAAAATTTCAAGTACATAGATATTTTTAAAAGTATGTATTCGAGGCCCTGGCCGGTTGGCTCAGTGGTAGAGTGTCGGCCTGGCGTGCAGGAGTCCCGGGTTCAATTCCCGGCCAGGGCACACAGGAGAAGCGCCCATCTGCTTCTCCACCCCCTCCCCTCTTTCCTCTCTGTCTCTCTCTTCCCCTCCTGCAGCCAAGGCTCCATTGGAGCAAAGTTGGCCTGGGCGCTGAGGATGGCTCTGTGGCCTCTGCCTCAGGCACTAGAATGGCTCTGATTGCCGCAGAGCAACGCCCCAAGATGGGCAGAGCATCGCCCCCTGGTGGGCATGCTGGGTGGATCCCGGTCGGGTGCATGCGGGAGTCTGTCTGACTGCCTCCCCATTTCCAGCTTCGGAAAAAATAATAATAATAATAAATAAATAAATAAATAAATAAATAAAAGTATAATAAAAGTATGTATACGCTGCCTGACCAGTGGTAGCGCAGTGAATAGAGCCTGGGCCTGAGATGCTGAGGTCCCAGGTTCAAAACTTTGAGATTGCTGGCTTGAGCGTGGGATCATCGACATGACTCCATGGTTGCTGGCTTGAATCCAAGGTCGCTGGCTTGAACCTAAGGTCACTGGCTTGAGCAAGGGGTCATTGACTTGGCTGGAGCCCTCCTACTCCCCAGCAAGGCATGTATGAGAAATGAATCAATGAACAACTAAAGTGCCACAACTATGAATTGAAGCTTCTCATCTCTCTCCCTGTGTTTGTCCCTTTCTGTCCCTCTCTTTAAAAAAAAAAGTTTTTAAAATTTTTTGATGGAACAGCCCAGTTGTGCTATAGATGTCCCACATTCTGTATTTGTCTGATTATGTTTAATTTGTTCTTATTTCCCATAAGCTGAAGTTGGGGTGTATAGACTTGATGAGATTTCATTTATGCAATTTAACAGGGAGACTCTATAGAAAATGTTTGTTTGTTTTTGTTTTTGTTTTTTTTTCAGAGACAGAGAGTCAGAGAGAGGGATAGATAGGGACAGACAGACAGGAATGGAGAGAGATGAGAGGCATCAATCATTAATTTTTTGTTGTGACACCTTAGTTCATTGATTGCTTTCTCATATGTGCCTTGAATGTGGGCCTTCAGCAGACCGGGTAACCCCTTGCTCAAGCCAGTGACCTTGGGCTCAAGCTGGTGAGCTTTGCTCAAACCAGATGAGCCCACGCTCAAGCTGGCGGCCTCAGGGTCTCGAATCTGGGTCCTCCATATCCCAGTCCAATGCTCTATCCACTGCGCCAGGCGGCCACCGCCTGGTCAGGCAGAGAATGTTTTTATTTCTTATGCATCCTATCAGTTAGAACCGGTGTCTGGGTGTCCCAGTGTGGTGGATGCAGAGTTTCATTACCTGATTAGAGTAGTGAGTACCACAGCTTCACATTGTAAAAGGATGTTTCTTCCTTTGCAGTTAGCAATTAACCTGGGCAGTGATGCCTTAGAACAGTGATGGGCAATCTTTTGAGCTTGGTGTGTCAAAATTCACCAAAAAACCGAGCATAACTCAGGTGGTGTATCACTTCTAGAAAAACCACAATTTCGCGATATTTATAGTTTAAATAACAAAAATGTATAATTGTAATATATAACTGTATTTAATAAACCAAAAACTATTTAACTTACTTGCTTAGTGACTTCTTTGTTCATCTGTTAGTCAATTTCTTTTGTTGGTCTTGATATTATTTAACTTGTGTGGGGTGCCGTGAACTAAGATAAGTGAGGGGGAGGGGAATTCTTTAACTAACCTGCCTTTCAGTGACTTTTTTGTTGCTGAATTTCACTGGCTAAATCTTCAATTGAAGGTTGATATTTTGTATACTTCAAGCCCAAGCAAGTGCTACTAACTTCATCTGTCAATCTGTTTCTTTTGTTGGTTTTAATATTATTTAACGCTGAGAATAAGGTCTCACAAAAGTACGTAGAGGGAAAAATTATGAGTAAAGCCATTGCTATATTTTTCAGGGTGCTAAAAGTGTCTGGTAATCGGTTCCAGGCACTCCAAATTTCCTGTTCATAGTGGCACTCCTCTTGATTCTCCAAGCGGCACCTTTCCAGATTCTCAAGCTTTGACCTCAAGTGGACAAACACCTGAGCCCAGAAGCTGTCTTGAAATTCTGCAAGTTGCATCTTATGTAAATTAAGATGACCGCCGCTATTTCTAATGGTGGGAAATGGCACCCATTGCACAGGCCCTCGCCTCTCCCAGCCTCCCCCTCACTTATCTCAGTAATGATGGTCAATTAGAAATCCACGACACCCCAAAACAGTAGATTGGATGATGATTGCTGTGGTTATGTAGTTGCTGGTAATGGCAATTACAGGGCCCCCAGAGATGTGTCCCCCTCGGCATTCCACTGTTCCTTGCTCCGCTGGCCGGAAGTGAGGTCAAAGATCCCCTACCGGCCTAACCGGAAGTCCCAGAACTAGACTGCACCTGGCTGTGCAGAAGCTGAGAATGAAACGTCCTTCTTGGCATGCAGCCCCATAATTCTCTGGTATGCGGCCACGTGTCATCGAAAATGGCTACGCGTGTCAGTGCTGAGAACTGACATCATCATGGCCTTAGAACTTGCCAAGATCCTGTTTCCCCCTAACCTCTCACGCTAAGTTCTGACCATCCATTGATAACAATTGCCTGAATCAACTAGTACAGTTATTTTCTAATTTTTTTTCAATTACTCTTGATGTACAATATATTATTTCAAATGTACAACATAGTGATTAGATATTTATATACCTTACAAAATGATCACCACAATATGTATAGTACCCATCTGACCCCATACATAGTGATTACAGTATTATTGACTATATTCCATATTCTGTACTTCACATCCTGTGACTTATTTTAGAACTGGCATTTCGTACTTCTTAGTCTTCTTTACCTTTTTCACCCATCCCATCCTCCTCCTAGCTGACAACCATCAGTTTGTTCTCTGTATCTATGGGTTGTTTATTTTTTTATTTGTTTTGTTTTGAGATTCCACATATAAATGAAGTTATATGGTATTTGTTTTACTCTTATTTATTTTACTTAGCATGACACCTTCTAGGTGCACTTATGTTATTGCAAATTGCAAAATTTCCTTTCTTTTTTATGGCTGAGAAATATTCCATTGTATATATTGAGACAGCAAAACTCAGATCATTGTAGCTTACCAGATATAAATGATCCAATAACTTGTGCTGGTGTTTCAGATCTTGTAATGCCGAGCATGTTCTGTACTGGTACCAATGTCTAATATAATTTTTTTGTGTGTCTAATATAATTTTATATTCAAAAACACACCTGTTGGCCTGACCTGTGGTGGCGCAGTGGATAAAGTGTCAACCTGGAAACGCTGAGGTTGCCGGTTTAAAACCCTGGGCTTGCCTGGTCAAGGCACATATGGGAGTTGATGCTTCCTCCTCCTCCCCCCACTTCCCCTCTCTATAATGAATAAATAAAATCTTTAAAAAAAAAAAAAAAAACACACACACCTGCTGCCTGACCAGGCGGTGGCGCAGTGGATGGAGCGTTGGACTGGGATGCGGAAGGACCCAGGTTCGAGACCCCGAGCTCGCCAGCTTGGACCCAAGGTCTCTGGCTCGAGCAGAGGGTTACTCGGTCTGCTGAAGGCCTGTTGTCAAGGCACATATGAGATAGCAATCAATGAACAACTAAGGAGTCCCAACGAAAAACTGATGATTGATGCTTCTCATCCCTCTCCGTTCCGGTCTGTCTGTCCCTATCTATCCTTCTCTCTGTAAAAAATAAATAAATTAAAAAACACACACACACACCTGCTATCCAGCAGCAAATATTAATTTAGTCCATATGAACTATTAATCCCTCTTGAGATTGCAATATTTGTACTTCACAGCCAGTGTGTTTAGACTTTGAAGTACCTTAGCTCATTCCTGGACATGTAACATGTTCATAAACCTCTTGATTTCTAGCAACATACAGAAAACACCTGCTATATCTGACATGTTGCAAGCTTTTAAGATAGTCTGAACTTTTAAAAGTTGAGCCATTAGTTGTATCTGATGAATGTAAATTTGCTTCCTAGTTCACTTAGTGTTGAGATCTCAAATTTTCCCTGGCCAGCTATCTCAGTTGGTTAGAGCATCATCCAGTACGCCAAGGTTGTAGGTTTGATCCCTGGCCAGGGCACATACAAGGCACATACAGGGCACATGCGTAAGTAAGTGGAACAAATTGATGTTTTTCTCTCGCTCTTCCTGTCTCTCTCAAATCAATAAAATAATTTTTTAAATAGCTAAAACTCTGAACCTAAATAAATAATAACTCAAAATATTTTATTTTACACCAGAAAGACAAACAATCCAATCCAAAAATGGGCAAAAGAAATGAATAGACACTTCTCCAAGGGGGACATACAGATGACCAATAGACAGATGAAAAATGTTCAACATTACTAATCATTAGAGAAATGCAAATTAAAACCACAATGAGATACCACTTCGCACCAGTTAGAATGGTGCTCATTAATAAAACAACACATGATAGGCGCTGGCAAGGATGTGGAGAAAGGGGAACCCTCCTGCACTGCTGGTGAGAATGCAGACTGGTGCAGCCACTGTGGAAAACAGTATGGAGATTTCTCAAAAAATTAAAAATGGAACTGCCTTTTGACCCAGCCATCCTACTTTTAGGAATATATCCCAAGAACATTCAAAAAAAGAAATGCACCCCCATGTTTACGGCAGTGTTATTCACAATAGAGAAGATCTGGAAACAATCCAAGTGTCTGTCAGGGGACCAGTCGATTAAAAAACTGTGGTACAGGCCCTGGCCGGTTGGCTCAGCAGTAGAGCGTCGGCCTAGCGTGCGGAGGACCCGGGTTCGATTCCCGGCCAGGGCACACAGGAGAAGCGCCCATTTGCTTCTCCACCCCTCCGCCGCGCTTTCCTCTCTGTCTCTCTCTTCCCCTCCCGCAGCCAAGGCTCCATTGGAGCAAAGATGGCCTGGGCGCTGGGGATGGCTCTGTGGCCTCTGCCTCAGGCGCTAGAGTGGCTCTGGTCGCAACATGGCGACGCCCAGGATGGGCAGAGCATCGCCCCCTGGTGGGCAGAGCGTCGCCCCATGGTGGGCGTGCCGGGTGGATCCCGGTCGGGCGCATGCGGGAGTCTGTCTGACTGTCTCTCCCTGTTTCCAGCTTCAGAAAAATGAAAAAAACAAAACAAAAAAAAAAAACAAAAACAAAAAAAACTGTGGTACATATATACAATGGAATACTATGGGGCCATGAAAAAGAAGGAAATATTATCTTTTGCAACAACATGGATGGACCTGGAAACTATTATGTTGAGTGAAATAAGCCAGGCAGAGAAAGAAAAATATCATATGACCTCACTCATTTGAAGAATCCAAGGAACAATGTGAACTGAGAAACGGAATTGAGACAGAGGAGTGATCAAAGGGACCAGAGGAAAAGAGGACAGAGGGAAAGGGGATGATAGGATGGGATAAACCTGAAGGGAAGGGGGGGAGGGCAATGTTGGGAGGGGACAAGGGAGATGTTGAGGGGAATACAGGGGAAGGGGGATGCATTCGGGGCAACACTAGAATCTATGTAAGCACAATAAATTAAATTAAAAAATATTTTATTTTCATGCTAAAGAAAAACAGATAAAAGAAAAAATAAATGACCCAGAGTATATTTTATCATCAAAGCCTGTAAGATCTGACTGTCTTCTGTTTACCTGCCCCTTCCCTTTTGGGAAAATCAGCCTCAATTCACATCTCATAGTTACAGTATTGCCCTACCACCAAAGGTTCACCATTTCAACAATTTGACTTGAGTACTGAAACTACCTAGGAATGAGCCTTCCTTTATTTTATTTATTTTAGAGAGGGGAGGGAGAGAGAGGGAGAGAGAAAAGGGGAGGAGAAACAGGAAGCATCAACTGCCATATGTGCCTTGACAAGGCAAGCCCAGAAATGAACCTTCCTAAAGCTGTGAAACTAATGAGCAAAATGTTGCTCATTAGTGCATCTTTCAGATTGATTTATGGCAAAATGAGAGATTGAAAATGAAAAAGGACTATGTAGTAAATCTGACAAAGTTCAGTGACAGAAAGTAATCTCACAGGGTGTCAGATCACAAACGACTAAGTGTGTTTGTCATGGTGGGTAGTCACACCTGTGCTGTGCAGGAGGTGTGGTACAGAGTTGCAATTACTTGTGGATGGGTTTTGGGGGAAATTTATTATGATTAATAATTAAAAATAAGGCAAAATCAAAAGGGTTTTGAACTTATGTAACCCATAGGAGCATAAAGAAAAAGAATCAACACAATAATAAGCTACACAACATCACCAGATGAAGAAATATCAGCCTGGGCTCTAGAGTAATAGCTAGTTCAAGCAATAGACTAAGAAAAGTAGAATTATGAGTATGTACAACTCTTACCAAACCATGGAGGAACACATCACCAGACCTGGAAGTCTCAGCCTGGGCTCCAATGTCGGCCACCTGTCGGGTGCATTGACGAGGAAGAGTTCTCTAGAGCAGTGGTCCCCAACCCCCGGGCTGAGGACTGGTACCGGTCCGTGGGCCATTTGGTACCAGTCCACAGAGAAAGAATAACTTACATTATTTCCATTTTATTTATATTAAGTCTGAACGATGTTTTATTTTTTTAAAATGACCAGATTCCCTCTGTTACATCCATCTAAGACTCACTCCAGCCTGACCGGGAGGTGGCGCAGTGGATAGAGCGTCGGACTGGGATGCCGAGAACCCAGGTTCGATACCCTGAGATCGCCAGTTTGAGCGCGGGCTCATCTGGTTTGAGCAAAGCTCACCAGCTTGGACCTAAGGTCGCTAGCTCGAGCAAGGGGTTACTTGGTCTGCTGAAGGCCCATGGTCAAGGCACATATGAGAAAGCAATCAATGAACAACTAAGGTGTCACAACGAAAAACTGATGATTGATGCTTCTTATCTCTCTCTGTTCCAGTCTGTCTGTCCCTATCTATCCCTCTCTCTGTCTCTGTAAAAAAACAACAACAAACAAACAAAAAAAAAACACTCACTCTTGACCCTTGTCTCAGTCACATGATACATTTATCCGTCTCATCCTAAAGGCCTGTCGTGAAAATATTTTCTGACATTAAACTGGTCCGTGGCCCAAAAAAGGTTGGGGACCACTGCTCTAGAGCTTCAGGGACAGTCTGAGAGTCTACCTATATTTATAGGAAAATTTTGGTTGGAGGTTATTACACAAGTGCCCTTCATGCACAACCTCTAGGAGCAAAGAAAGGTCACAACATTCTGAAATAATTAACCTAGGCTGGCAATCAAGTGGTAAGACCATCCTCCCTGGCTTTGGGGAAACCTGTCTTAAGACCATTCTCCCTGGTGAAACTGCAGCAGGACATCTTATCCAATCTTTTTTTTTTTTTTTTTTTTTTTTTTTTTTTTTTACAGAGACAGAGTCAGAGAGAGGGATAGATAGGAACAGACAGACAGGAACAGAGAGAGATGAGAAACATCAGTCATTAGTTTTTCATTGCGTGTTGCAACACCTTAGTTGTTCATTGATTGCTTTCTCATATGTGCCTTGACCACGGGCCTTCAGCAGACCGAGTAACCCCTTGCTGGAGCCAGCGACTTTGGGTTCAAGCTGGTGGGCTTTTTTTTTTTTTTTTTTCTCAAACCAGATGAGCCCGCGCTCAAGCTGGCGACCTCGGGGTCTCGAACCTGGGTCCTCTGCATCCCAGTCTGACGCTCTATCCACTGCGCCATCGCCTGGGCAGGCTTATCCAATCTTGAGTAAATGACTCAGTTATTTCTGTAGCCATTTTTTGTGACCCTTTTTGTTTATGTTCAGTTGAATTCAAATTTATATATACTGTTCCTCCATAACACCCCAGGACTATAAAAGGTTTATCTTTGCCTTGAGCAAGCCCTATCCATTGACCTGTGCATTTAGGTTAATGCACCTTTGAAATGCGTCTTACCTGGACCCCACTGGAAGTGTAACCACCCTCAAGAAAGCACATTATTAACAACCTTGTAATCCAATTCTACCTTGCTTTCTCCCTCCTTAAATCCAAATGTATAATAGGATCTGCAAATAGCTCTGGCTGGGTAGCTCAGTTGGTTGGAGTGTCGTCCTGATATTCCAGAGTTGGAGGTTTGATCCCCAGTCAGGACACATACAAGAATCAATCAATGAATGCACAAATAAGTGGAACAAGTCGATGTTTCTCTTTCTCCTTCTCTCTCTTTGAAAAAAAGAAAATAAATTTAACAAACAATTATTTTTGGCTCTGGCTGGCTGGTTCAATGTATAAAGCATCTGCCCGGCCTGAGGATGTTCTGGGTTCAATGCCCAGTCAGGACACACATGAGGAGCCACCATCTGCTTCTCTTCTCCCCAGAGGCGGTTTTAACAGCAGGTGCACCAGGCACGCACCCTGGGCCCCAACTTCTGAAGGACCCTGCAAAAGCTTTTACACTTTTTTTTAATGACACCAAGTTTGGTTTCATATGTTAAGGTGACCAATCAGTCTGGCCTGTGGTGGCCCAGTGGATAAAGCGTTGACCTTGAATGCTGAGGTCGCTGGTTTGAAACCCTGGGTTTGCCTGGTTGGGACACATATGGGAGTTGATGCTTCCTGCTCTTCCCCACTCTTTCTCTCTCTAAAAATGAATAAATTTTTAAAAAAGGCAACAAATCATCTTCCTTTAGAGAGGACAGTCCTTCTTTTGTAAGTTCCATTCTCCCTCAAAAAGTGTCCTCCTGCTTGACCAAGCGGTGGTGCAGTGGATAGAG
The DNA here is from genome assembly GCF_036850995.1 of Saccopteryx leptura. Taxonomy (NCBI): domain Eukaryota; kingdom Metazoa; phylum Chordata; class Mammalia; order Chiroptera; family Emballonuridae; genus Saccopteryx; species Saccopteryx leptura. Next base: position 46,253,523 of record NC_089511.1, on the reverse strand, counting down.
CATTGGACTGGGATGTGGAAGGACCCAGGTTCGAGACCCTGAGGTTGCCAGCTTGAGCACGGGCTCATCTGGCTTGAGCAAAAGCTCACCAGCTTGGACCCAGGGTCGCTGGCTCCAGCAAGGGGTTACTCAGTCTGCTGAAGGCCCACGGTCAAGGCACATATGAGAAAACAATCAATGAACAACTAAGAAGTTGCAACGTGCAACGAAAAACTAATGATTGATGCTTCTCATCTGTCTCCATTCCTGTCTGTCTGTCCCTGTCTATCCCTCTGACTCTCTCTCTGTCTCTGTAAAGAAAAAAAAAGTGTCCTCCTACATGTCCTCCTTTTTGATATTGGAAGACTAATCTGTAAATGTCCATATTTAATCAATGCAGAGTTGATCCATTGTGTGTGATGTGACATATTTGTATCTAAATGAGTACTTTTTTCTTACAATTATTAAAAATTAATAGGCATGTAAGCATAATTACAATATAAAATATTAAAAATGTTTTTATGCATTTATCATATTATAGTGCACTATTGTTGCAGTGAATAAAATGTTGCTTTTATTTATGATAGTTTTCTTCAATTTATTTTTGTCCTTTTCATTGTAAAAAAGTTGGTCACCTTATATATGTGCAATTTTAACATTAATAGTACATATTTTTTTATTTAAAAATATGGTTACAATGTATTTTTATTTTCCCTGTCTCTCTCTTTTTTTTTTTTTTTTTTTTGTATTTTTCTGAAGCTGGAAACAGGGAGAGACAGTCAGACAGACTCCCGCATGCGCCCGACCGGGATCCACCCGGCACGCCCGCCAGGGGCGAAGCTCTGCCCACCAGGGGGCGATGCTTTGCCCAGCCTGGGCATCGCTATGTTGCGACCAGAGCCACTCTAGCGCCTGAGGCAGAGGCCACAGAGCCATCCCCAGCGCCCGGGCCATCTTTGCTCCAACGGAGCCTTAGCTGCGGGAGGGGAAGAGAGAGACAGAGAGAAAGGAGGGGGGGGTGGAGAAGCAGATGGGCACCTCTCCTGTGTGCCCTGGCCAGGAATCAAACCCGGGACTTCTGCACGCCAGGCCGACTCTCTACCACTGAGCCAACCGGCCAGGGCCCTGTCTCTTTTTTTAAGGGGCCCAATATTTTCTTCTGTGTCTGGGCCTCAACTGACCTTAATCCGCCTCTGCTTCTTCCCCCTCTTCCCCTTCTCTCTCTCTTACCCTCTTGCACCCAGTGGCTCAGTTGGTTTGAGCATTGGCCCTGGGCACTGAGGATAGCTTGATTGATTTGAGCATCTGCCCCAGAGAGGGGTTGCAAGGTGGATCCTGGTCAGGGTGCATGTGAGAGTCTGTCTTGCTATCTACCCTTCTCTCACTTAAATATAAATAAATTATTTAATTTTTATTTTTTTTTTTGTAGTTAGAGAAATAGAGAGAGGGAGAGATAGGGACAGACAGGCAGGAAGAGAGATGAGAAGCATCAATTCTTTGTCGTGGCACCTTAGTTGCTCATTGATTGCTTTCTCATACGTACCTTGATGGGGGTGGGGGTAGGGGGGCTCCAGTTGAGCCAGTGACCCCTGGCTCAAGCCAGCAACCTTGGCTCAAGCCAGTACCCCTATGCTCAAGCTGGTGAACCCGTGCTCAAGTCAGCAACTTCAGGACTTCAAACATGGGTCCTCAGTATCCGAGGCCAATGCTCTATCCCAGGGGTCGGGAACCTTTTTGACTGAGAGAGCCATGAACGCCACATATTTAAAAATGTAATTCCATGAGAGCCGTACAACGACCCGTGTACCTTACGCATTATACAATAAAAATTTGGTGTTGTCCCGGAGGATAGCTGTGATTGGCTTCAGCTACCCGCAACCATGAACATGAATGGTGGGAAATGAATGGATTGTAATACATGAGAATGTTTTATATTTTTAACGTTATTATTTATTTTTATTAAAGATTTGTCTGTGAGCCAGATGCAGCCATCAAAAGAGCAGCATCTGGCTTGTGAGCCATAGGTTCCCAACCCCTGCTCTATCCACTGCACTACCACCTGGTCAGGAAAATACTATTATTTTTAAAGGAATTGAAAATTGTCATTTCCTGAAGCATTTGAGTACTGTATATGCTTCCTGGAATATGTCCTCAGTTTGGCTCAAATAAACTCTTTTGTTGTTGTTGTTTACAGAGACACAGAGAGAGAGGGGGGGGGGATAGATAGGGACAGACAGACAGGAATGGAGAGAGAGGAGAAGCATCAATCATTAGTTTTTTGTTGAGCATTGCGACACTTTAGTTGTTCATTGATTGCTTTCTCATATGTGCCTTGACCGTGGGCCTTCAGCAGACCGAGTAACCCCTTGCTCAAGCCAGCGACCTTGAGTCCAAGCTGGTGAGCTTTTTTTTTTTTTTTTTTTTTTTGCTCAAGCCAGATGAGCCCCGCGCTCAAGCTGGCGACCTCGAGGTCTTGAACCTTGGTCCTCCACATCCCAGTCTGACGCTCTATCCACTGCGCCACCATCTGGTCAGGGCTCAAATAAACTCTTAATAAAATTTCTCTACAGGTTTGGACATTTTTATGCCAACAATATGTACCACAATCCTCTTTATCCACTTGTCTCTCAATGGACACATAGATTGCTTCCATATCTTGGCAATTGTAAAAAATGTTGCATAGTATAATTAGCATATTTGAGAGCTTACTTTAGCCAGTAACATTATTCACAACTAACAGTTCTTCCCACAGCTCCAGTAGAGTTAACAAATGAGCTACTTGAAGAAGGTAAGTGCCATTGTCAGTTTACCTGACAAGTATTAAACTCCTGTCTACCTAGAGGCCACTTCGAGTGCCCCCACTTGCACTAAGCGTTCATGCTATAACCACAACAGCTATTACTAATAAAAGGATGGATAGATAGCCTGACCAGGCGGTGGCGCAGTGGATAGAGCGTCGGACTGGGATGCAGAGGACCCAGGTTCGAGACCCCGAGCTCACCAGCTTGAGCGCGGGCTCATCTGGTTTGAGCAAAAGCTCACCAACTTGAACCAGGTCGCTGGCTCCAGCAAGGGGCTACTCGGTCTGCTGAAGGCCCGCGGTCAAGGCACGTGTGGGAAGGCAATCAATGAACAACTAAGGTGTAGCAATGCGCAATGAAAAACTAATGACTGATGCTTCTCATCTCTCTCCGTTCCTGTCTGTCTGTCCCTGTCTATCCCTCTCTCTGACTCACTCTCTGTCTCTGTAAAAAATTTTAAAATAAATAAATAAAAGGATGGATAGATAAAATGGCTACTCAGCTACCATCTTTCTTAAGAACAATGCAGGCCTGAAGTAGGAAGAAGGACTTGCCTACTCAGTAATCCAGCTCATACCTCCCTTGTAGCTGGATGCTAATAAAGGACAATTGGATTAGGGTGCAGACAATTTTGAGGAACAGTGGTGTTACTTCCAACCACAAGCAGCAGTTATCTTGCAGCTACATTTTCCCAAGGCCCTTTGAGGAATCCATATAACCCCTGCCCCATACCTCCCTCAGAGCTGACATGGCTTGGTCTGTCTCAGCTCGCCTGCACCCAGGCATTTTAAAATAAATTTTCCTTTTGGAACACACTAGCCTCGTGTTTTTGGTTCAACCCATGGTTTCTGCCTTTCAAGAACATGTTGTGTACTACTCTGAGCACTTTGCACAAATTGTTTAATCCTCAAAACAACCCTTTGCCCAATGCTATTTCTCTCTCTCTCTTTTTTTAATTTACAGAGACAGAGTGAGAGTCAGAGAGAGGGATAGACCGGGACAGACAGACAGGATGGAGAGAGATGAGAAGCATCAGTTATCAGTTTTTCGTTGCGACACCTTAGTTGTTCATTGATTGCTTTCTCATATGTGCCTTGACCGTGGGGCTACAGCAGACCAAGTAACCTCTTACTCGAGCCAGCGACCTTGAGTCCAAGCTGGTGAGCTTTGCTCAAACCAGATGAATCCCTGCTCAAACTGGCGACCTCGGAGTCTCGAACCTGGGCCCTCCTCATCTCAGTCCGACGCTCTATCCACTGCGCCACCGCCTGGTCAGGCTATTTCCCTCTTTTTAACAAAGATGTGAAACCAAGTCTCTAAGGAATTAAATCCCTTGCCCAAGGTCACAGAGCTTACTTAGCGACTGGAGCGCATAGTATGTGACTCCAGTAGCATCCTCTCTTTTCCCCCCACTCCTGCTTTTTGAGTTCCACTATCAGCATTTGCAGAGTCTGGTATAGTGCTCTTATGGATACAATCTTATTTTAATTTTCCTAATCCAAGAGTTAAACAAAAAGATCCCTATTTATCATACTTTATGTGGCTTAGACGGTTAAGCATTTTTCCAAGGTCACACATCCAGTGGTGAGTCAGAACTTGAACCCAGGCCTAGCTGCCATAGAGTGTAGATCCCCTGTTGTTCTGGGTGCATAAGAAACTCAATTTCTGGGTTATAGGTGCATGAATAGGTGTCAGGGACCCGCACCCTGGAACGCAAAAATACCCTCCCTGCCACTGCCAGGGAAAGTAGGCAACCAGCCTTCTCCCCTTCCTTCATGCTGCAGCCAGGGCAGGCGTCCCGAAGCTATTCTCTCCTCCCTTCGAACCTGCCAACAGACCCGCCCATCACTGTCCAGGGCCAATCCCTTGGTGGAGGGCGGGTCTGCCACGGGAGTGGGCGGTAGCTAAGAGGAGTCAGGAGCCCGGAGTCGTGCACTGTAGTCAGAACTGCTCCTCGCAACCCAGGCGCCGGTTGCTGGAGAGAGCGCGAGAGATGCTGCCGCCGCCGCTGCTTCCTGATTGGCTGCAGACGACTCCCTTTTCGTTCTGATTGGCAGCCGGTGAGCTGGGTATGTAAATGAAGGGAAGGGGCCTAAGTAGGGGTACGGGTGGCGGGGTCGTTTGACAGGTTCGATCCCCTGGTCCGGCAGGTGTGCGCCGGGACCTCACGGGATCAAGACGTGCCGTCCTCTCACTGCCACTCGCTTCGGCGGGGCCGGGTGAATCACGCTGCAGCCCAAGAAGGGGGCGGAGGCGTCGGCTCCATGGCTCCGGCTGCGTGACTCACCCGCCCCCGCCGCCGCCGCCGCCGCTTCGGGAGGAGCCGCCTCCACTGCCTTCCGGTAGCGAGCGGAGGCCGAGGCGGCAGAACAGCCCGTCCGGGACCTCGGCCTGCACGGCCACCGGCGGCAGGCGGGAACGACAGCCTGGAACGCGGGGCGGTGTGATGGGTCCCGGGTCCCGAGGTGCCGGAATCCCCAGGGGAAGGCCTACCTGGCGCCGCTAGGGGTCGCGGGGACTGGGGGGCGGAGTCAGGGTAGGGGGCCGAATTCCTGCGATTTTGGACTCCCGAGTCTACAGGGAAGGGGTGAAGACCCACTGAGTGAAGTGTGAAAAGTTAGGGTCCTGCTGGGCAAGGGCTCTGGGACTGGACCCTGCCGGCTGCCTGGCTGCAAAAAGCGGCTTGGGCTAGAGGTCCAGAACTCCAGGGAACCCCCACTCCGGGGAAACTAGGGGTCCTCATTCTGCTCTCAGTGACCCCCATGCCCATTAGGACTTCCTGGCAAGCTCTATCTAATCTGCCTCCCAAATAAATCCTGGATCGACCAATTTCCTTCCATGTCCATTACCACCTTCTACTCCAAGCCACCATCATCGCCCGCCCTAAAGAGTGCAGTAACCTCCGAAGGAATCTCTTCTCCCCTTTTTTCGCACCCCCATTTCCTCGAAGTAACCAAGGAGGAGCTTCTGGAAACCTAATCAATTCACACCACCGCTCAAAATCTCTCAGTGACTTCCCACCACACTCAATAAAATCCAAACTTGCCACTGCTTACTCTCTACCTCCACCCTGGCCCTTGTCACTTTTGTGTGCTGACCGCACTGGTCTTTTTTTTTTTTTTTTTTTTTTTTTTTTTTTTAGTATAATTGACACACACTGGTCTTTTTTTCAGTTCAAGCTCATCCTGTCCACGTCGGGTCGTTCTTTGGTTTTGCTATTCTCTCTTCTGGATTGCTTTCCCCCGGTTTTCTTTTTCTTTTCTTTCTTTCTTTCTTTCTTTCTTTCTTTCTTTCTTTCTTTCTTTCTTTCTCTTTCTTTTTTTTTCTTTTTTTTTTTTTTTACGTTTTTAACAGCTTTATTGAGATAGATTACATTTCTTTTTTTGTATACCAAAAGGCTTTTTTTACACTTTTAATTTATTGTGTTGACATGGTTTCAAGTGTCCCACTCTGTATAACACCCTCAAACCCCCTCTTGTTGCCCCCCATGCCCTATGCAAAGTCTCTCCTCCTGGTTTTCTTCCTTGGTTGACTTCTCATGCTGGAGGGCTCAGATGTCACCTCCTCAGAGTGAGCCTGCCCCAACCACTCCCCAGGACCTTTTAGTATCTTCCTAACACCATCTGTACATTTCCTGTATTTGTTAGTTTACTGTCTGATGCGTGGTCAATCAATGTTAGGTTATGTGAAACAGCTGCTTTTGTAGGTTAAAAAAAGGATTATTTAATATTTCATATGGTTTGTTTGAATAAAAGAATTATAATAGTTAATAATAGTACTTTAAAAAGTAATTGCTATGGATTAGGCACTGTTGTAGTGGCCTTTTTTTTTTTTTTTTTACATTATCTAATATATTTCTCAAACAACTTTAGGAAGTATATACTATTATCTTTCTTTTTTTTTTTTTTCTTTTTGACAGAGACAGAGAGAGGGATAGACAAGGACAAACTGACAAGAAGGGAGAGAGATGAGAATCATCAATTCCTTGTTGCAGCATTTTAGTTGTTCATTGACTGTTTTCTCATTTGTGCCTTGACCAAGGGGCTACAACAGACCAAGTAACCCCTTGCTCAAGCCAGTGACCTTGGGCTCAAGCTGGTGAGCTTTGCTCAAACCGGATGAACCCACGCTCAAGTTGGCGACCTCAGGGTCTCAAACCTGGGTCCTCCGCATCACAGTCCGATACTCTATCCACTGTGCCACCGCCTGGTCAGGCTATACTATTATCTTTCATATCTTAAAGATTCCGTAAGAAAACTAGGCTCAGAGATGTTAAGTGACTTGCACAAGATCACAGAGACAGCAGGTAGCAGAACCAGGGTTTGAACTTAACATTGGCTTTCCATAACTCAGTGACTCCTCCCTCCCCACAGATGATGCTGAGCAAGGGCCTGAAGCGCAAGCGGGAGAAGGAGGAGGAGAAGGAAGCCCTGGAAGTGAATGCCTGGTGGCTGGATTCTGGCCACCCTGCAGTGGCACAGGCACCCCCAGCTGTGGCCTCCAGTTCCCTCTTTGACCTTTCAGTGCTCAAGCTTCACCACAGCCTGCGGCAGAGTGAGCCAGACCTACGGCACCTGGTACTGGTAGTGAACACACTGCGGCGCATCCAGGCATCCATGACACCCACAGCTGCCCTGCCATCTGTGCCCAGCCCACCGGCAGACCCTAGTGTGGCTGACAACCTGCTGGCCAGCTCAGATGCTGCCCTCTCAGCCTCCATGGCCAGTCTCCTGGAGGACCTCAGCCATATTGAGGGCTTGAGCCAGGCCTCCCAGCCCCTGGTGGATGAGGGACCACCAGGCTGCCCTGTGGGGGGAGCCCCACCCAGCCTGGGTGCCTTGGACTTGTTGGGACCAGCCACTGGCTGTCTGCTGGACGATGGGCTCGAGGGCCTGTTTGAGGACATTGACACTTCCATGTACGACATCGACACTTCCATGTACGACAGTGAACTTTGGGCACCAACCTCAGAGGGACTCAAACCTGGCCCTGAAGATGGGTCGGGCAAGGAGGAGGCTCCAGAGCTAGATGAGGCTCCAGAGCTAGATGAGGCTGAGCTGGACTACCTCATGGATGTTCTGGTGGGCACACAGGCACTAGAGCGGCCACCAGGGCCGGGGCACTGACCTCAGGGGTGGGAGGGCTGTCTAGGGACTAAACCGAGAGTTGGTGGCCGAACCAACTCTCCTTGGAAAGACACAGCTGGCTCCCTTAGAGCAGAGATAGGGGCTTTGGAGAGACAGAATCAGTCCTGGGCAGCTTCACCTCCATTCCCTTGTCTCAGGCTGATAGGGGAGTCTGGGATCGGCTCTCATGATGGAATGACAGGGCCTGGTGGCTAGAATGTGACTGGATCAGGCCTAGTGCTAGACTGACTCCCCTGAGGTCATAGTCTGGGATATGGCTCTCCCTCATGTGGAAAGAGCCCCCAACCAGTTTTTTGAAATTAAAACTCAGTCCTGGAAAATCTCAAGTCTGTATGCTTTGTCTCTGGGCTAAGGTGAAGGTGAGATAATAACTTCTAACATTTATTGACCATGGACTGTGTACCTGGCGCAGCACTTAACATACGTTAACTTATTTAATCCTCATAACAAGATGTGCATTTTTATTATCCCCATTTTACAATTGAGGAAACTAAGACTTCAGGAAGTCATCACTTGAGGAGGTGGGTTTCAAACCATGAGCTTTACTGTTTTATTGGTCTGAGAAGCAGACCAATTAGGTCTAGTAACTGGCCCTCTAGAAAACTCCCTGGAGTTTTATTAAAAAAAATTAATTTATTGATTTTTTAGAGAGGAGAGAAAAAGAGGGTGGGAGAAGCTGGAAGCATCAACTCGTAGTAGATGCTTCCTGCATGTGCCTTGACTGGGGCAAGACCTGGGCTTTGAACCCGCAACCTCAGTGTTCCAAGTCAACACTTTATCCACGGCAGCGCTACCCCAGGTTAGGCTAAAACTCCCTAGAGTTTTAACATTGTTTTTCCATATTCAGGAACCCCTTCCTCGGTCAGGTTTCCCTGGTGTTCCTGTACAGGAGTCTCAGGCCACTTTTTATTTTATTTTTTTTTAAGATTTCATGTATTGATTCTTTAGAGAGAGGAGAAAGAGAAAGGGGTGGGGGAAGGCCAGAGAAAGCTGGGATTTTGGATGCGCAACCTCAGTATTCCAGGTAGACACTTTACTCCCTGCACCAACACAGATCAGGCAAGGAAGGCCACTTTTTTTTTTTTTTTTTTTAAGATTTTATTTATTCATTATAGAGAGGGGAGAGAGAGAGAGAGAGAGAGAAGGGGGGAGGAGCAGAAAGCATCAACTCCCATATGTGCCTTGACCAGGCAAGCCCAGGGTTTTGAACCGGCAACTTCAGTGTGTCCAGGTTGACACTTTATCCACTGCGCCACCACAGGTCAGGCGGAAGGCCACTTTTTAATAATGAAATCTAGTCCTTACTTGTGTGTCTTGGAGGGCGGGGGGGGGGGCAAAATGGAACTTTCAGAAGGAGCCAGCAATAAAAGTGCAAAGCTGGAGGCTGGGTGGAGCCTCTCCAAGGAGCACTGAGAGGCACCTCTCCCGAAAAATGGTGACAGAAAGGGAGACTCCAGCGACTTCTAAAAATAAAATTCTAAGTCTCAAATCTCAATTTTGGCAGGGAACAGGCAGCTAGGAAGCTGACTGGAAAATAAAGCCACTAGGTTTGGTGGCTTGACTGAACAGGCAGGAGGTCCTGTTTTCCTTCTAGAAGAAACCCAGGCCCCAGTGAGCTGAGGCCACCTGCCTGACTGCCTGTGTGACAGGGCTGGCTGGCCCGAGCGCTGGGTGTCTGAGCCGCCCCCGCGGTCCAGCCGCATTCCTGGCCGGGCTGGGAGGGGCCGTACACTCAGAAGCCTGGCACGGGACCCAGGCGGCGTCCTTCCTGGCGGCCTTAGGGGCAGGGCAGCGCCCGGGGTGCGGGCGGGGCCGGGGTGGAGGGGGTGGGGGAGGAGCGCAGGGCCGGACGGAGAACTACGGACTGCCTGAGCCTCGGACCCGGCACCATCAGCAGAGGGACGCTAGGATCTTTGGGCACCTGCGCCTCTCCTCTGGCTAGTAGCTTCAGGGAGGCTGAAGCTGGGAGGGAACTGGGGGAGGTGGGCAGCTTCAGGCCGAACCCTTGGGCGGGGAAGGGGCGGGCAGAGTGGAGTTTCCTGGAGGAGCGGAGGAAGGCGTGCCCTTTTCTGGAAGTGGATGAGGCGGCCGGAGAGGGTAGTGGAAATGACCTAAAGGGAGCTTGTGCCCTCCCTGGCTGAAGGTCTTGGGTGCCTGACTCCAACCCCTGGGCAACCGGACTCAGACTCAGTATTGACCCAGACCTAGTCTTTGGGCCTTTAGGCAGAGCTCAGCAATGCCCCCTGGTGCCCAGTCTGGGGGGTTCTGTGATGCCGCTGCCTTAGGTTTTCTGGAGATCTGTTCACGGTGGTTCAGGAGTACCCCAGTGTGGGGTCAGGAATGCCCTCTGTTTGTCTATCTATCTATCCATCCATTCATTTATTTTTCTTTTCCAAGAGAGAGGATGGGAGATGGAGAGATAGACTCCTGCATGCACGCCTACCAGGATCCACCCAGCAACCCCCGTCTGGGGCAAATGCTCTCTGCCTATCTGGGGCCGCTCCTGGGCTACTTTTAGCGCCTGAGACCAGGCTCCACGGAACTCTCCTCAGCGCCTGGGGCTGATGTGCTGGAACCAACAGAGCCATGGTTGCAGGTGGGGAAGAGAGCGGGGGGGGGGGGGGGTGGAGAAGCAGATGATTGCTTCTCTTGTGGGACCTGACTGGGAATCGAATCTGGAACATCCAAACACCAAGCAGATGCTCTACCGCTGGGCAAACTGGCCAGGGCTAGCAATGCTCTGCTTAAAAAATCTTGGGGGCCTGTTCCTGATGTCTCCTGATGCCAAATTGGAGGATAATTTGTGATACCTACTGATGCAGACACCCAGTCCATCTGTCAATGCTTCTCCATCTGCTCCCGTGCCTGCTTGGCAAGTCATGCCCCTCTCTCCCCAGAGCCTCTGGCTACAGTTGCAGAGGTTGTGCACTGCATATAGGCTCCATATTGAAAAGACTACCACAAATGTCTTGGGCACCATACATTTACATATTTATTGTAACAATTTCCTAGCAGATGGCGGTCAAGTACCTTGGGGAAGGGGCATGTCTTTCAAATAAAAACACCATATGGGCTAGATCAGCTCTGGTTTCATTCTTCTGGTGCCCTCAGGTTTATGAACAGCTGGTGCCTGAGGAGCTACCTCAATCTTCCCATATCTGATCTCCAGATTATTATACAGGTTCTCTGGCTCTGGTGTGCCCCTCCACCCTCAGGCTCAATCAGGAGGCCACAGTACCTCAGCCAGCAGATTCCAGGGCCCACACCATTCCTCGCTAAGCTGCCAGCCCTGGCACTGCTGCTGCCTTTCACAGAGCCTCTGTGTGTTCCCACCACACACTCTCCAGGGCATTCACAGGGTCCCCCATCATACACTTATTTCCTACCCTTGATCTTCTCCCTCTCCCCCTCTTATTTCCTTCTCTCATCCAGCAAAGATTTATGAGTATCTACTATGTGCCTGGCCTTACCTAAAAAGAAAATCTAACCACATCCCCCCTTGTCCAGGTCCTCAGAATTTATCCCTGTCTTCAGGAATTTGAACCCTGCCCTTTCCGAGGCTCACCTTCCACCCCTGTCCAATTCACCCATTCAATGAATATTTACTAAGCAGTCCTGGCACAGAAATCTAGTGATGTTTAGTCAATGATTATTGATGCAATAAGCTGTAGAACAGTGGTTGTGTTGAGAGCCAGACCACCTGTGTTTTGCCATTCTGTGGCTGTGTGACCCTAGGCAAAGTATTTAACTTCTCTGGGCCTCAGGATCCTCATCTATAAGTTGGAACAGTAACAGTACCCACTTCAAAGGGCTGTTGTTCTGAAGGAAGAGTGTTCTAGAAAAAGGGAACAACATGCACAAGTGTTAGGAGGTGAGGTATCCTAACCCCTTTTCAGGGGCCTGTATGCTGCTGGGTTTGACTGGAATGAGGGGGAAAGTGGTAAGGTCAGTGATGGAGCTGGAGGGGTGAACAGGGATCAGATCACATAAGGCAGCGGATGAGGGGCTTCACTCTGAAGGCACTAGGGTGAAGGGGTCTAGAAGTAAAGGGATCTCTCTGGCTGCATGTGGATGTGGTGGTGAGATGAGACTAGAGGCCAGGAGCCCAGAGGAAAGGCTGGGAGTAGCCATGGGGAGAGGAGGGGAGAGATACTAGAAGGACAGGCTGTGGGACTGATAAGCTGTGATTGAGGAGGAGCCTAGGATGAGATCTAGAGATCTGGATAGGGGACTGGGAGATGGTGGGGCCATCCTGGAATGGTGACCAGGAGGAGGAGCAGGTCTGCTGTTGACACCAAGACCAGAGAGAGACATAGTGAGTGCAAAGCATCTAAGCAGTTGGGCCCTGAGATTGGAACTCATTTGAGAGGGCCAGGGGCAGAGCAGGCATTAAAGATGGAGGTGAAATAGACAGCAGTTTCCCTTAGCTGCAACAAGTGAGACCTGGCTCCTGCTCAACTCAGATTGGGTGGGGAAAGGGTGGTCCCCAAGCAGAAGCTTCCATCTTCTTCCCCAGCCCGGCAGGATGTCCTGTGTTTACTGAACCAGGACACTGGTGCCAACTCCGAAACTCAACTTCCCATGGCCACACCCTCTTGGGTGAGGGAAAGCAAGAGACCCAGAGAAAGAGAGAGGCAGAGATAACGAGACAAAGATATACAGAGAGACACAGACTCAAGGAATGAAAACAGAGACAAAGGGAGAAACAGAGACACAGAGGGGCACACAAAGACAATACCATTCATGACAAAACACACAGTAAACAGGGAAAAGAAGCTTTCTTCACCTGCTAAAGGGCAACTACACAAAACTGACAGCTAACAGCTTACTTAAGGTAATAGACCAAATACTTGATACCCTGAGATGGGAATAAACGAAGATATCTGCCCTTGAGACATGGAGAGACAGGACAGCATGCGCCAGACTCCCGTGTCTGACTCTCCTGAGCAGACAGTGGATTTTCTTCCCAACTCCAGCCTGGTCTGTAGTCAGACTCCACCCTCAACTACTTAAAACTCAGCTCTGACTTTGTCCCTCCGTAGGCACCCAGGGCTATCAGAACAAATTGTTAGCTCCTTCTCATGGCCCTGCTGACCATGGACCTCTCCTCAATGTCCCCTCACACTCTTTCTAATTTCTCAGAGGAGCCTTTTGCACATAGGCTGTTTCCTCTACCTGAAACCTACTCTCATTTATCTACCACCTGCAGCTCTGCATGAATTCCTATGTATCCAGGTGCCAGCTCAAATGTTACTTCCTCCAGAAAGCCCTTCCTGCCCTTTCTGATAACACCAGAGTGCCAGGCCTGTCATATAGACCTGGATCCATCTTTCATATAACTTAACTCAGTGTGTAAGAATATACTCATTCTGCAGGTCACTTCTTTAATGTCTGCTCCCTTTCAACTGTGAGTCCTATGAGGGCACAGTCACTGTCACTGCTGTGTCCCCAGTGCTGCCCAGTCCAGGGATGGATACAGAGGAAGTGTTTGCTAATAGCTGGTGAATAAGTATATACGTGAGATGGAGATGCTAAAGAAAGGGCATGTTTGGCCCTGGGAACACAGCTATGAACAAGGACACAGCTCTTGGACATTTCCTATGTGCTGAGCTCTTTTTAGATTTGGGTGCTTTGCACAGGCTGTACCTTTTGCCCATAAAACTATTCCCCTCCCGCCTGACCAGGCAGTGGTGCAGTGGATGGAGCATTGGACTGAGATGCAGAGGAACCAGGTTTGAGACCCCGAGGTCTGCAGCTTGAGCGCAGGTTCATCTGGTTTGAGCAAGGCTCGCCAGCTTGAGCCCAAGGTTGCTGGCTTGAGCAAGGGGTCACTCGCTCTGCTGTAGCCCCCCCCCATCAAGGCACATATGAGAAAGCAAACAATGAACAACTAAGTGCCACAACGAAGAATTGATGCTTCTCATTTCTCTCCCTTCCTCTCTGTCCCTATCTGTCCCTCTCTCTGTCTCTGTCACAAAAATGACAACAACAAAAAACTATTTCCCTCCCTCTTCACTTGCCTAGCTACAAGTCTCAGTTCACATGTCTACCCTCCCCCCTTCAGAAATCTCCCTGACCTTCCTTCCTACACTGGAGCAGGTATCTTTCCTGGGCTCCCCTAACAAAGCCCTGATTGGCTTCTCTGCCTGTGAGTCCCCATAACAACCCTGGCCATTCTGGGTCTGTCTCCCTGTTGGGCTGTGAACTCTGTGAAATCAGCCCCTGGCTATCTTGGTCACACAGTGTTCCCAGCACCACTCAGCATGGGGCTAGGCACAAGACCAGGTGCTCGCTGACTGCTGATATTGGATAAAGGACTGCTCCCATCTCCCCTCTGTCCCTCCACCTGAAGCCCTTTCCCCATGTTTTTACTTGGTTTCCTCCTCCCAACCCTTCAGTTTGATGTTAAATGTTTTCTCCTCTAGGAATCTTTGCCTGAGACTGCCCTCTCATCGTGAATTTAGGTCTGTCAGTGTCCCTGGTGCCCAGCAAAGGGCCTGCCACCAAGGGCTTGTGAATGTCTTTTGAATGAATACATGAACAGATGAATATTTGAATAGATCAATGAATGAGAAAGAGAGAGAAAGACAATAATGGAGTGAGGGTCTCCTCAGACCCACAGCAGCCCTGACCACACAGTCCCTTCCACCCCTCTTGGGAGGAGGGTTCTGAATGGTTCCAGCCACACCCCAACCCTTGCTGGCTGCCAGGCATGGAAGGCTTTTCCCAGAGCTCAGCACATTCCTGCCTTCTCCAGTGGCTGAGAGTGGGCAAGGGGCATTTCAGAGAGAAGAGGGGAGGCCCTGAGCATTCTTGGATCCTGCTAACCTGTTCCTGTTTTTTGCGCCCTCAGAAGCAGGCCCCAAACATGCAGTGTGGTCAATGGGATGATTCCTAGGTGGGACCACTGAGCTGGTGTGAGGGTCAAGGGTGCCGACTGAGGAGAGGGCCTGGTGGCCTCGCCTGGCCGGACAATAGAGTGGAAGCTGCTGATGTGCATTTTGGGAGTAATCCCCAGCCTCACAGCAGCCCTGGCTCCAGGCCTGGGCTCATAAAGCTGCAAACATCCGAGGCAGCAGCCGGGTGGGTGCGAGGGGCATGTGGGGGTCCTTGTGCTTCCTGTGCTGCCCCTCGGGGCCTGGTGAGTCAGAGAAGGCTGGAGGCTGGGACCAGGGTATCAGGGTGAGGCCTAATAGCCTTGGTTTGGGAGTTAGGCAGGTCTGAGTTCAAATTTCAGTACTACCAGCTACTTGCTGCGGATGATTTTGGGTGTCACTTACCTTCTCAGACACTACTTGTCTGTTATATGAAGGGGACAGAAGAGTATTGCAGCATGTTTGGGGTCCAGCAGAGCTGGAGGAGGACCCTAGTCCCACCACCTCCGGGAGTATAGCTACAAGTTGTTTATAACTTTTTTTTATTTTATTTTTTATTTTTATTTATTCGTTTTTTTTAGAGAGGAAAGGGAGAGAGAGAGAGAGAGAGAGGAGAGACAGAGAGAGAGAAGGTGGGGAGAAGCTGGAAGCATCAACTCCCATATGTGCCTTGACCAGGCAAGCCCAGGGTTTTGAACCGGCAACCTCAGCATTTCCAGGTCGATGCTTTATCCACTGCGCCACCACAGGTCAGGCGGTTATAACTTTTTTATACCCTTTACTCTAGGAACAGAGCTTTGGGTGCCCAGGGTAGTATTTAGGACAGGATAAGTTCTCCCCCAAATGGCAACTCCGTTAAGCAGAGAAGTGGGACTCCCCTGTGCCCAGTCTCAGGCCAAAAGCTCACTGACAAGTCCAGCAGGTACACTGATTTGTGTGGATAATAATGCCATTTACTTATATGTAGCATTCAGTCTGTGCCAGGCACTTTTAAACATTTTTAGCCTCTTTTAACTCATTTAATCTTCACAATACCCCATGAAATGAGCATGTTTACTATCTGTTTTAGACATGAAGAAACTGAAGCCCACAGAGATGCCGTGCCTTGCAAAGGTCACATTGCCAGGAAGTGGCTAAGCTGGGATTTGAACCCAAACTAAGTGGGAAGAGTGCAAGGAGTTTATTTTAGGGGCCCCAGGAACCTGCAGGACCATGCCTGTTTTCTGGAAGCCAGGAACTGGTGGGATGCATAGTCTCCAAGGGGCTGCAGCAACGTGTAAATCCCAAGAGCAGGGCTTTTGGTGGCAGTCTCACCCCAGACAAGGGAGACGCAGCTGTCTTCTGGCTCCCCACCCCCTTGCAAGCGAACTAGCTGGAAGAGGGGATGTTTGTTTCCCCACCACCCACCCCCTTGGTGACGTCATGCCTCCACAGCCAATGTCCAGGATCTCCCCCTCCTCCCCCTTTCCACTCCTTTTTCCCCTCCAGCCTGGGGCTGGGGCCGAGCAGACAGACTGGGAGCTCCTGAAGTGTCTGGAGGTTCGCTGGTAAGAGATCAGCCCGCCAGTTATCGCCCTGGCCAGGCTGCGAAGCCTTGGGAACAATCCCCAGGGCCCGGGGAGGTGCTGGGAGGGTGCCTGTGTCTCAGGAGGTATCAGGTTGTAGGAACTGAAGACACAGACTTTGGAGCCAGACCCTGGTTTCCATTCCCAATGTTCCCCCTTTCTGGCTGTGTGATCTTGGCTTCACCCTTTGTGCCTCTGCTTTACTGTCTCTGAAATGGGTTGCTGAAGGCCACCTCATAGGGCTGATGGGAGAGTTGTGCTTGTAAAACTTGGGGCAGGATGCTTGGGATGGAGCAGGCATTGTGGTCCCTGGAATAGTGTGCTACGGAGATAGTGCTGAACCTGTTGGTATGAGATTGTGTCCAAACTGGATTTTGTTCCTCACCCAAACTTCCCCATTGGTAGGGATGAGTGTGAAGCCACTGGTGAGCAAAGGCTGGATGAGATACTTTGAGTTGCACAGCTCACACCCCCACTTGCTGTCAGTGTTTAAGTTACATTACCTGACCACTTACTATATGCTGGGAATATTCTCAGGTCCTGCAGTTCTCTCACAAATCTTCGAAACCACCCTTTTGGGCTGCCATTTGACAGGTGAGGACACTGAGGCCCTGACAGGTGAAATACTGTGCCCCAGAGGTCCAACCTGAGAAATGCTGAAGCAGGTATTAACTGAGGCCACTGCCAGCATGCCTCCCTCCCCCCCCCCCCCCACTAGATGGCTTCAGATCATGTCTAGGGATCTGGATGGGTCAGGTCATCACCCCCACTCCACTTGCTGAGGGCACCAGATCGCTCGTATCTAGAAAATCTGAGGCTCCGAATGGGGAAAATTCCTAAATGGTGCCAGCCATAGGGGTAAGATGATGCACAGGGCAAAGCTGGGGACTCCTCAGCAAGCCCAGCTCAGCCAAAGGGCCCAGGACCCCTCACCCTAGCCATTCTGAGGGGCATGAGTGGCATCATACATGGCCATCTGGGTTGCACCTTCCCCAAGAAGGTATTGCAATGCTTTAATAAACCAAAGCAGGGAAAGATCTTTGCACATAGTAAGTGGTCAAGAAATGGGGACTCAGAATTCTGGAAGCTCAAGAATGTGACAGAGTAGGACCAGAGGACCTGCTCAAGAAAAAGCTGTTGACATCTAGAGGGTCCTGCCTTGCCTTGATTCACCATGGGATCCCCGTTAGATCTTCCTCTAACATAAGTCAGGGATGCCTCCAGGAGCCTCCCCACCCCCTCTTCCCTGCCTAGTAGGATGGGCAGAGCTGGGAACACAGAGCACCCGGGTGGGGTGGGCTTCCTTCCGAAACTGCCCCCTCCTTACCCCAAGGGCTGGGTACGTGGATCAGGAAGGGCACAGTTGGGCTAAATATAACCTGGGCTGGCAGTTGTCCTGGGCAGGGATGAAGGCATTCTCTTTTCACTACCCCTGCTGAGCTTGCTGTGCCGGCCTCTGGGTGTGACCCTTGCTGCCCTGCCTGGAACAGGGAGCTTGTGGCCCAGGAGACCCTTTTCTCCATTTCCAATACCACGCACAAGAACCGGGATTTTCCCACCTCCAGCTCAGGATGCTGTGTTGCATCAGGGACTCAGGTTAGCTTCTTAGACCTGGGCTCACATCCCAACTCCATCACCATGATATCCTCTCAACCCTCAGTTACTCATCAATAAAATGGGATAGCATGAAGCCATGTCTATAAAGTGCCTACCTGGCCCAGAGTTGGCACCACGGAGGTCCCTCTAAAAGTGCCTGTTTCTTGCACCTTCACAACCTCCCCCTGCCAGCTGTTTTACTCTTTGAGACTCCTCCAGTGCTCCAAGCCACCAATGCAAGTTAAGTGCAGAGTTAGGGTCAAGGGTGCACATCCTAGCTGTGAGACCCCAGACAGGTTACTTCCCCTCTCTGAGCTTCAGTTTCTAACCCTAAGACAGCCACCATATTCAGGGTGATTATGAGGTCTTTGGGTGCTAACACAGGGCCCAGTTTAGAGGAAATGCCCAGATGGAAGCCAATCCTATTTGGAAAGGCTGGGGACTCAGAGGGAAGGTCAGGGAAAGACATGGAGACCACGACCCTTAGCAGAGCCAGAGAGGAGCCCTCTGACATGGTGGGGGGCAAGCCAGTGGAGTGGGTACAGCTGGAGCATTGAGGGGGTTCCTGTGTCCTTTCCCCTGGCCACTGGTGGGCTATGAAGGGCCATTGTGTAGCTAGGGGTGGGTGGGCAGGGGCGGAATGTGACTGGGCATAGCAGATGGGCCATTGTTTGAGGGAATGTGCCGTATGAGGCCTGACCTTTCCCTTGGGAGTGGGGGTTGGCATGTAGGCATGTCAGGTGGGGGCTGGGAGGACAAGGCCAAAGTTGGGGAGCAGGACACATATCCACCCCTTTTTCCCCAGAAGGGCCTGTGGGGAGACTACAGGCTAATCCAGTTCTGCCTCCTTCTCGTTGTGCTGTGTGACTTAGAGTAAGGTTCTTGGCCTGAGGGGCTAGGGTTTTCTGTAGTGAAGTGGAAAGGAGATGTCTTAGCCCAGGACTGGCAAAGAATGACCACTCAATACCCATTAGTTATTATCAGTATAAGGGGCTGGAGCTTTCAGACAAGTTCAAGTCTATGATGAGGGCAAGTGACTTCCCTTCTGCCAGCCTCAGGTGTCTTCTTTGTAATAAACTCAATAATTGTATTGACCTCGTAACGGTGTTCTGAGATCCACATGCAACAACTCCTGTGGGACATTTGACACAAGATCACAACCACAGGAAGTTTTTAGTAATAACAGAAAATATTTATGAAGTCACTTCCATGGGCCTGAACTTTATATTTAGTAACTCATGATCCATCCAACAGCTCTGTGAGGGAGGTGCTCTTCTTCTCATCATTCTATAGATGAGGAAACTGAGGCACAGAGAGGTGAGGTGATTTGCCCACAGGGAGTTCTTGGGATTGTTATAATTATTTTTTAGTAAATTTGGTCCTGTTGGTCTGCTGAGGTGTTTGGCTCAGGGGTTCTGCTGTCAGGCTTAGGAGTTAGTGCCGGCTGTACTGTTTGTCGGCCAACTGTGTCACCTTGGACAAAGATCTTCTGAGTCTCAGTTTCCCCACCTGCACTATGAGGTTAGAGTATTGACATAGTGCAGGAAGGGTCAGGCACTCAGAAAGCAATCAGTGGGGTTAGCTAATAGTAATCCTCACATTCTTCTTCTTAGAGCCCGGGATCCAGGAGGCCCAAGGAGTTGGAGGTGTCCCTGAGGTGAGCACTGGCTGGTGCCACATGCCGTTCCCTGCCCCTCCCTCACCTGCTTGGAGCCTCATGCCCTTGTCTATCATTGACAGGCAGCAAGGCCTCAGAGGAAAAGTGTGAGCCCCGTAGACAACTGTACAGCACCCCAGGCTGAGCTCCTGTTAGGGGGTGCCTGTGCCCAGGCAACAGTGAAAGAACAGCTGGAGGGGGATCCTTCTCCCCTTATGATACCACCTTGACCTCTCCTTCTAAGCCCAGCCTCCTCCCCTGGCCTCAAGCCTTCATCCTCGTCCCCCACAGGCTCAGAGGCAGCTGCTCCATGCAGAACTGAAGCTCGTCCTGCAGCAGAAAGGAGAGAGGAAGCAGCTTGGGCCCAGGTGACTCCCAGCTGCACCATGGCAGTCAGGAGCCGGAGTGCTGAGGTGAGTACTCACGCATCTTCCAAGGAGCACTTGTGGGGACTGGGTGGGGGGCACAGACTAGGGGAGCAAGGAGACAGTTCTGGCTTCTCTGTGCCTCAGTCTCCCCATCTATGAAATGGAAATAGCAACAGGGCCTACTTTATAGGTTGCTGTGAGGGAAAAACTTTTTACGTATGTAAATTGCTTAACATAGTACCTGGCACAGACTAAAATTCAAAGCAGCTAATTCATTGGAGCAGAATGGAGTTATATTAATAATGAGCTAAAGAATATAAAGCAGAAACTCTTCATCAGAAGTGGCAGGATGGTGCAGAGGTCGAGGACATTGGCTTTGGACACACAGACTTAAATCCCAACCCTACCACTTCAGCTGTGCAGCCCCGAACATGTGATCTGATCTCTCTAATACTGTTTCTCCACTGGTGAAACGGGGCATGGTCCTCACCTCGGAAGATTGTGAGGATTCACACAAGCTATTTGTAAGGGCCTGGAGCCTAGGAAGTCCCTTGATGGTCAGCAGCTGTCACTGTTAAGGAGATAAAGCACTGGCATTGACTTCATTCTACCAGATGCCAGGCACAGAGAGGGTCTACTTTTACAGGAGCCAAGCTGGCTGGGGGATGGTAGGAGTGGGGAATAGTGCAAGGAGGTCACTGCCTACAGAACAGTCTATGGGCTCTGAGGTCATAGACCTGAGGTTGAGGCCCAGTGGCTTAACTGGCTGCGTGACATTAGGCAAGTCACTTCATCTCTCTGGACCTTTGTATCCCCCTCTGTGACTGCCCAAGCTGTGGAGAGGATGAAAGGAAATGCCATACATAAAGTGGTTGGCTCAGGGCCTAAGAAAGGACTGTAGTGATAGTCACAGTGCTCCCTGCCACTCCTACCACAACTCTTCTTACCCCTTTTCTGCCCAGTTCTCTTGTCCCAGGGCCACTGCTGTGGGGCATCTGGCCCAGACCTGCTTTCCCTTCTTCGCCCTGGGTTCAACTCCAGTCTGTGCCAGCCTAGATACCTTGACCAATACAGCATCCTCTCGATGCTTCAGGTCTCAGTTCACAACCAGAGACTCATTCCAGTAATCCATGTTACCCAACTTTACAGTAAGGCAACAAACCCAGAGAGGCAAAGGTCTCCCCCAGAGACACACAGCAGATTGGGTTCCTAGACATTTG
This sequence comes from Saccopteryx leptura, assembly GCF_036850995.1. Classification (NCBI taxonomy): domain Eukaryota; kingdom Metazoa; phylum Chordata; class Mammalia; order Chiroptera; family Emballonuridae; genus Saccopteryx; species Saccopteryx leptura. The sequence goes on along the minus strand of NC_089511.1, from coordinate 46,232,315 downwards.
TGGAACTGAGGTCTCCCCACTGCCTCTTCTGGGGAGCCCAAATGTGAATCCCACAGGTTGCTGCTGGGATTGGGCTATGTCAGCACCATTGACAGTAAATACCAGGAATACCACGTCTGTTGGTCCACCACTCATTACCCACCCACCCCCTTTCACTGAATTCATTCTCCCATGGGCGTTCGCAGGGCTTGGGGTCATAAAAGTCCACAATAGGGCACAGTCTCACACACATTCAAGCTTCCAAGGAGGCCAGTCCCACCCGCACCCCTCCATTCCGCACCAAGTAAGGGTCCAGCCCTTTATTCGGAATCCCAACCTCACCCCAACCCCATTCTGCTGTTATTAAAGCCCTTCCCCATAGCTCCTGAGCCTCTGAGTCCCCACCCTGCCGTCACCGAAATTCTAGCCACACCATATCTTGAGCCCCTCTGCTCTGCTCTATCCGTTAGTGCTCTTTAACGTACCTCCACTCCCCTAGCCCCGCCCCCAGAACTAGCCACGCCCCACGGAGAGCCCAGCCCCTTCCTACCGGACCGGCTTCTTAGCCACTACTCGGGTTTCCTCTAGCCTCCGCTCCGCAACCCGTCCGGTCCCTCCCCCAGGGGCTCCAAGAGAGCGGCGAGCCAGCTGAGCGGTTGAACCCTTCCACTGAGCGAGCGGCCCTCGCTCTTCCCTAAAGGGGAGATGCCGGAGTGGGTGGGCCCGCACGACCTGCCTGAGCCTTGCAGAGGGGCATGTGCCCTAAAGACTAATTTAAGAGACGCTTTTAAGCGCAATGGCAGGCTCTGTGCGAGATCTGGCCCTAGCGACCCCTGGCGACCATCGCCACCTTCCGCAGGAGCTAAGGCGGGCGGAGTTGGTGGAGATCATCGTGGAGACGGAGGCGCAGACTGGGGTTACTGGCATCAACGTAGCCGGCGGCGGAAAAGAAGGAATCTACATCCGCGAACTTCGCGAGGACTCGCCGGCTGCCAAGAGCCTCAGCCTGCAGGAAGGTGGGTGGGGCGAGAAATGGGGCGAGGCCTTCACGTGGGCGGGGCCTTCATGCGAAGGCTAGGTTAGGAATCCATCCTGGGACCCCAGCTTGGCCGGAGATCAATAGGCGGGGTTAAGGGCTTTGGGCCGGGCTTTTTGTGTTGGCTTTGCAGTTCCCCAGAGCAGGCTGTGGGGGTTCTTAGAGATGCAGTTTACTAGTTTGAGATTTTTTTTTTTAAGATTTTATTCATCCATTTTTATTGGAGAGAAAGAGAGAGAGAGAGAGAGAGAGAGAGGAAAGAGATAGAACAGGGGGAGGAACAGGAAGCATCAACTCCCATATGTGCCTTGACCAGGCAAGCCCAGGGATTTTTTGTTTTGTTTTTGTTTTGTTTTTTTAATTTATTTATTTTTTACAGAGACAGAGTCAGGGAGAGGGATAGACAGGGACAGACAGACGGGAACGGAGAGAGATGAGAAGCATCAATCATTAGTTTTTCATTGTGTGTTGCAACACCTTAATTGTTCATTGATTGCTTTCTCATATGTGCCTTGACCACCGGCCTTCAGCAGACCGAGTAACCCCTTGCTGGAGCCAGCGACCTTGGGTTCAAACTGGTGGGCTTTTGCTCAAACCAGATGAGCCCGTGACCTCGGGGTCTTGAACCTGGGTCCTCTGCATCCCAGTCCGACGCTCTATCCACTGCGCCACCACCTGGTCAGGCTAGTTTGAGATTTTTTTTTTTTTTTTAATTCTTTTAACCAGAGAGGAAGAGAGAGAGAGAGACAGAGAGATAGGAACATCAATCTGCTCCTGTATGTGCCCTGACTTGGGATCAAACTCATCAACCTCTGAACTTCAAGAAAATGCTCTAACCAACGGAACAATCCAGCCAGGGCTCTAAAAAATTTGATTGATTTTAGAGAAAGAGGAAAGGAAAGAGGGAAACATTGATTTGTTGTTCCACTTATTTATGCATTCAGTGGTTCTTTTTTAAAACTGATTTTCAGAGAGAAAGAGGGAGAAAGAGAGAGAAACACTGATTTATTTATTTTAGTTTTTTCTGAAGCTGGAAACGGGGAGAGACAGTCAGACAGACTCCCGCATGCGCCCAACCGGGATCCACCCGGCACGCCCACCATGGGCGATGCTCTGCCCACCAGGGGGCGATGCTCTGCCCCTCTGGGGGTGTCGCTCTGCCACAACCAGAGCCACTCTAGCACCTGGGGCAGAGGCCAAGGAGCCATCCCCAGCGCCTGGGCCATCTTTGCTCCAGTGGAGCCTTGGCTGCGGGAGGGGAAGAGAGAGACAGAGAGGAAGGAAGGGGCGGGGTGGAGAAGCAAATGGGCGCTTCTCCTATGTGCCCTGGCCGGGAATTGAACCCGGGTCCCCCGCACGCCAGGCCTACGCTCTACCGCTGAGCCAACCAGCCAGGGCCGAGAAACACTGATTTATTGTTCCACTTATTCATGCCTTCATTAGCTGATTCTTTTTTTTTTTTAATTTATTTTATTTTTTTTACAGGGACAGAGAGAGTCGGAGAGAGGGATAGACAGGGACAGACAGACAGGAACAGAGAGAGATGAGAAGCATCAATCATCAGTTTTTCGTTGTGAGACCTTAGTTGTTCATTGATTGCTTTCTCATATGTGCCTTGACCGCGGGCCTTCAACAGACCGAGTAACCCCTTGCTCGAGCCAGCGACCTTGGGTCCAAGCTGGTGAGCTTTTGCTCAAATCAAATGAGCCCACGCTCAAGCTGGTGAGCTCAGGGTCTCGAACCTGAGTCCTTTGCATCCCAGTCCGACGCTCTACCCATTGCTCCACTGCCTGGTCAGGCCATTGGCTGATTCTTGTATGTGCCCTGACTGAGGATGGAACCAGCACTCTCAGTATGTCAGGAAGACATCCTAACCAACTGAGTTATTTGGCCAGGGCTAGTTTGTGATCTTTCTATGCCTCGGTTTTCTCATCTCTAAAATCAGAATAATTCTAGTACTTACCTCATAGGGTTATTATGTGGATTAAATGAGTCAGCATTTGAAAACACTTAGCACATAGCTAAGTGGCACATATTAAGTCCTACATAAGTGCTAGTTATTGTTTTTGTTGTTTGGGCTGGAGAAAAGAGGTGGAGTTAACTTGGAGGAGATGGGGAAGGTAGCTTAGTAAGGGATGTCTTAGGTAACATGGATGAGACGAATGTGATTTATTCTATTACTGAGGGCCCTATTTCCAGATTCTAGTCTAAGTGCGCGGGCTACTGAGGTAAACAGAACAGATAATACTCTCTGCATTTATGGAGCTTACATTCTAGTGAGGAGAGACATAGGTAAGAGGGAGGGATGTTTTTAGAGGACTTTATAGGCCATGGTGAGGACTTTGGCTTTTTTTTTTTTTTATAGATTCTTTAAATTCACTTTTAGAGAGAGAAAGAGAAAGAGAGAGAGAGAGAGAGGAATGAGATAGAGAGAACAGAGGGAGGAGCAGGAAGCACCAACTCCTATATGTGCCTTGACCAGGCAAGCCTGGGGTTTCGAACGAGTGACCCCAGCACTCCAGGTTGACACTTTATCCACTCTGCCACCACAGGTCAGGCGATTTTGGCTTTTTTTTATTATTATTATTCATTATTTTATTTTATTTTAAATTTTATTTATTTATTTTAGAGAAGGGGGGAGAGAGGGAGGGGAGGAGCTGGAAGCTTCAACTCCCATGTGTGCCTTGACTGGGCAAGCCCAGGGTTTCGAACCGGCGACCTCAGCGTTCCAGGTCGACGCTTTATCCACTGCGCCACCACAGGTCAGGCCATTATTCATTATTTTAGAGAGGGGAGAGAAAGGGAGAGAGAGAGAGAGAGAAGGTGGGGAGGAGCTGGAAGTATCAACTCCCATATGTGCAAGCCCAGGGTTTCGAACCGGCGACCTCAGCATTTCCAGGTTGACGCTTTATCCACTGTGCCACCACAGGTCAGGCGATTTTGGCTTTTAATCTGGGAAAGTTGTTGAGTGGAGAGTTGACCGTGTTGAGCTAGTGTATTAGCAGTACACTGGTCATAGGGGGGCAGGATGAAGATTAGAGAGAGCTACAAAGAGGCTACTGTGATTATCCAGGTAAGAGATGGTAGTGCTTGGGGCCAAAATGATGTTATTGGAGGTGAAGAGAAGGGTTTGGATTCTGGATTTATTTTGAAGGAGATTTCAGGACTGGATATAGGTTGTAATGGAAAAAGAGTCAAGGAGGACGGTAGTCTCACAAATGGGGAATACTGTGGTTGGAGCTTGTTTGGAGGAAGACCAGGAGAACAGTTTGGATTTGTTAAATGAGAAGTGTCAGATATCAAGGTGGAGATCTGGAAGGTCAGTCAGATAAATCTAGGATGGAGGGGAGGGTACTGGGCTGGAAAGATACACTTGGGAGTTAAGCTTCACAAATGGGTGAGTAGAACATGTGAATGGAGAAGACAAGGGGTCTAAGGCCTGAGCGCTGGGTCAGTGTGTCTTTAAGAGGTCAGGAAGATGGGGAGGAACCATCCCAGAAGCCTGGGGCCTGACCATGGGAGTTAGCTACACAGAAGTCACTGCATGGGAACTTGAGAGAAGCAGTTCAGGGTTCCAGGATGGGTGTCAGAAATGTGATTGGAGAAGTAGAAATAATGCAGCTTGACACTCAATGCATTTTGCCATTAAGGTGAAGAGATAAATGGGGCAGGAGCGCCAGTTGGAGTGATGTCAAGACAACTTTTCATATGTAAGAAACAATGGTATGTTGTCTGTTGATGGGAGTAATGTAGAAGAGAGGGACAAATCAATGATGGGGGGGGGGGGAGGATGGGAGAATTGCTGGAGGAATGGACCTGAACCAGAGTGGAACAGTTCCTCCCTAGGAATAGGTAGAGAGAGTAGAGTAAATTGCCACAGGAGCATGGGGGTGAGTAATGGGGGAAAGCTCCTGGAATTTCTCTTCTGATTCTGTTCTTTCAGTAAAGGAAGCAAAGTCAGGGTCTGAACAGTTTCTCCCTAGGCTACCCATTCCCCTTCTCTGACTTGCCCCCTCTTCTCTCAGCTGCCAGAACTGAGGGAAGGGAATGGTGGACGGTGGAGGGGAGAAAGGTTTCATGGGACAGGTTGTTGAGAGATTGATGTCAGCTGTGCTGAGGAGCAGATGGAGAGGACAGTGGGGGACAGGACTAGCAGGAAGAATTTGAAAGGACACATGTATGGTGACTGCCTAGAGGGAACCTGAGCCTATAGGGAAAAGAACCATGACAAAAAGTTTTAAGTGGAGAGTGAGAGAATCCTCTACTGGCATTTTGTGGGTAGGGGGTGGGATAACTGTCTTCCACTGACAATCCAGATCCGGAATTCCTGGTCTTGGTTCCCCAGAACTTTGCCTCTTTTCTCTCTCTCTCTCTCTCTCTCTTTTTTTTTTTTAGAGAGAGAGTGTCAGATAGGGACAGACAGACCAGAACGGAGAGAGATGAGAAGCATCAATCATTAGTTTTTCGTTGCGACACCTTATTTGTTCATTGATTGCTTTCTCATATGTGCCTTGACCGTGGTGGCTGTAGCAGACCGAATAACCCCTTGCTCGAGCAAGGGGTCCAAGCTGGTGAGCTTTGCTCAAACCAGATGAGCCCGCACTTAAGCTGGCGACCTCGGGGTCTTGAACCTGGGTCCTCCGCATCCCAGTCTGACACTCTATCCACTGTGCCACCACCCGGTCAGGCCAGAACTTTGCCTCTTGACTGTTCCTTCTCCCACCCCACACATGGAAACTTCATTCTTTTCCTTCCCCTTTTCCTGCCTGATCTAGTTCCTCTCCAAACAGTCATGCCCTCTAAATGCTAGGAACCTGGGCCCTGAACCCTGGAGACATGTGACCCTCAAATAGGGCATGGGAGAGGAACTGGCAGACCCCATGATTCAGTCATGGGCTCCAATACCCAGCCTGCTCCCCAGACAGTTTCATGATACTCCCATGTCCCCACCCTTTGAAGCCCTATAAACATCTTCAAACTTGGCAAAAGATGAAGAGAGTATCGTAAAGTTTAACTGCTAACAAAAAACAAAGGACAACAAAAAACCCAGCCCTGGCCAGATAGCTTGAGAGTATCATTGTGAAGCACAGAGATTGCTGGTTTAATCCCCAGTCAGGGCACACACAGGAACAGATTGATGTTCCTATCTCTCTCTCTCTCTCTCTCTCTCTCTCCATTTTCTCTTGCTAAAATAAGTAAATAAATATTAAAACAAATAGCCTGACCAGGTGGTGATGCAGTGGATAGAGCGTTAGACTGGGATGCGGAGGACACAGGTTTGAGATTCCGAGGTCGCCAGTTTGAGCGCGGACTCATCTGGTTTGAGCAAAGCTCACCAGCTTGGACCCAAGGTTGCTGGCTTGAACAAGGGGATACTCAGTCTGCTGAAGGCCTGCGGTCAAGGCACATATGAGAAAGCAATCAATGAACAATTAAGGTGTCGCAACGAAAAACTGATGATTGATGCTTCTCATCTTTCTTCGTTCCGTCTGTCCCTATCTATCCTTCTGACTCTGTCTCTGTAAAAAAATTAAATAAATAAATAAATAAATAAATAAGTGAAACAAATAAACAAAAAACCCCAGCCTGTGGTGGTGGCAGAGTGGATAGAGCATTGACCTGGGATGCCGAGGTCCCAGATTTGAAACCTCAAGTTTGCTGGCTTGAGTGCAGGGTTACCAGCTTGAGTGTGGGGCCACTGTCTTGAGCATGGGATCATCTACATACATGATCCATAGTAGTGGTGGCTTGAGCCCAAAAGGTTGCTAGGTTGAAGCCCAAGGTCACTGGCTTGAGCTCAAGGTTTCTGGCTTGAGCAAGAGATCACTGCCTCAGCTTGAGCCCCTGGGTCAAGGCTGGTATGAGAAGCAATCAATGAACAACTAACGTGAGGCAACTACAAGTTGAAGGTTCACATCTCTCTCCCTTTGTGTCTCTCTTCCTTCCTCGCTGGCTCTCTAAGAAAAAAAAAAGCCAGGGTCTGAAATGTAAGGTTGGGGAAGGGGTGTGGAAAGGCTACAGCGAGGGTGTGGAGTGTGTGGATTGCACAGCGAGGAGGCAAAGCTAAAGCCAAAGGGCAGGGCTTTTCTTTTTTTTTTTTTTTTAATTCAGTGAGAGGAGGGGGAGGCAGAGAGACAGACTCTCGTGCTCTCAGTGCTCTCAGACCGGGATCCACCCAGCGAGCCCATTAAGTGGCGATGCTATGCCCAATCCAAGGAGGGGTTGCTCGGTGTCTCAGCAATTGAGCTCTTCTTAGCGCCCCTAAGGCAGAGGCTATGGAGCCATCCTCAGCGCCCCTGATTGGCCAACTCTCAATCTTGGGCTAGGAGATAGGCGGGGCCAATTTTGGGAGGAGCCTCGCTGTGCTGGCTCCAGGGAAGTGGGAGGAACCAGGCCTTGGTGGGAGCGGAATATGCCTCCTCTCTGCTCACCTTCACCTCCCCTGCAGGGGACCAGCTGCTGAGCGCCCGTGTGTTTTTTGAGAACTTCAAGTACGAGGACGCACTACGTCTGCTGCAATGCGCCGAGCCTTACAAGGTCTCCTTCTGCCTGAAGCGCACTGTGCCCACCGGGGACCTGGCGCTGAGGCCTGGGACCGTGTCTGGCTACGAGATCAAGGGCCCGCGGGCCAAGGTGGCCAAGCTGGTACGCGTGCTTAGCCCGGTCCTGGCTCTGGACTGTCCTAGAGATCCCATCTCTGCACCATGAACTCTCCTCCCTTACACCACGGGCCAGCCTTGCCCTCTGTCTTGTCACTAACCCAAAGCTAATCCCATCCTTGGCCTCCTGCTCTATGCCCCTAAACTCCTCTCTGGGGAGGAGGACCCACCTATCCCAGACCGGGGCCCTCACCCACTTTGGAGAGGTATCCTCACCTTCAGTTCTAGGCTTCCTAGGGGTCCTGAACCAGAGGACTCCAAATCTGGACGCCAGGTTTAAGCCTGATTGCTCCTCACTGCTGAGTGACTCTGGACAAGTTTGTTTCCTTCCTTAGGACTCAATTTCCCCATCTCTAGAATGAGGGTATTAAGGAAAATCCTGGATGAGGAACTAGAAGTGTTGGGTCTCAGTTTCTACATTCCTGTTGACTCACTGTAAGATTAGAAATGAATATCTTTGCCTTCAGGGGCAGTATGGTGGAATGACAGGCAGGAAGTGGAGATGATGTTTTGGGGATAAGATGTTCAATCCATCACATCCCCAGCCTAGTACAATACCAGTTTGGGACTGCCCCTGTCCACCCCAGACCTCCCACTGTCCCACCGCTCTCCGCTTCTCTCCTCTCTCCCCAGAACATCCAGAGTCTGTCCTCTGTGAAGAAGAAGAAGAAGATGGTGCCTGGGGTCCTGGGGGCCCCTGCAGATCTGGCCCCTGTTGACGTTGAATTCTCCTTTCCCAAGTTCTCCCGTCTGCGTCGGGGCCTCAAAGCCGAGGCCGGCAAGGGTCCTGTCCCAGCCCCGCCCACCCGCCGGCGCCTCCAGCTGCCTCGACTGCGTGTTCGAGAAGTGGCCGAAGAGGCCCAGGTAGCTCGGCTAGCTGCCGCTGCTCCTCCCCACAGAAAAGTGAAAGCGGAGGCTGAGGTGGCTGCAGGAGCCCATTTCACAGCACCCCAAGTGGAGCTGGTTGGGCTCGGGCTGCCAAGCACACAGGTCCCCCAGGTTCCAGCCCCTAAGGGACTGGGGGAGGGTCCTGCCGCAGAAGCAGCCACTGGGTTTGCCCTGCACCTGCCAACCTTTGGTCTAGGAGCTCCTGCTGTACCAGCTGTGGAGCCTGCAGCTACAGGGATTCAGGTTCCCCAAGTGGAGCTGCCCAGCTTGCCCTCACTACCCACTCTGCCCACACTACCTTGTCTGGAGACCCAGGAAAGGGCTACGGCGGCACTGGTGGTGCCCAGCCTGGATGTGGCAGCACCTACCGTGGAGGTGGACCTAGCCTTGCCAGGCACAGAGCTGGAGGCCCGAGAAGAGGTTCCTGAGGTGGCCCTGAAGATGCCTCACCTCAGTTTTCCCCGCTTTGGGGCTCGAGCAAAGGAAGTAGCTGAAGTCAAGGTGGCCAAGGGCAGCCCCGAGGCCAAGGTGAAGGGGTCCAGACTCCGAATGCCCACCTTCGGGCTTTCTCTCCTGGAGCCCCGGCCCACTGCCCCTGAAGCCACTGTTGAGAGCAAGCTGAAGCTGCCCACCATCAGGATGCCCTCCTTTGGCATTGGGGTCTCTGCGCCTGAGGTCAAGGTGCCCAAGGGGCCTGAAGTGAAATTCCCCAAGGCACCTGAGGTCAAGCTCCCAAAAGTGCCCAAGGCAGCCCTTCCAGAAATGCAACTCCAAGAGGTGGCACTTCCAAAAGTGTCAGAGATGAAACTTCCAAAGGTGCCCGAGATGGCTGTCCCAGAGGTGCGGCTCCCAGAGGTGCAGCTGCCCACAGTGTCGGAGATGAAGCTCCCGAAGGTGCCCGAGATGGCCGTGCCAGATGTGCGGCTCCCGGAGGTGCAGCTGCCGAAAGTGTCCGAGATGAAGCTCCCAAAGATGCCCGAGATGGCCGTGCCCGACGTGCGGCTCCCGGAGGTGCAGCTGCCGAAAGTCTCCGAGATGAAGCTCCCAAAGATGCCCGAGATGGCCGTGCCCGACGTGCGGCTCCCGGAGGTGCAGCTGCCGAAAGTGTCTGAGATGAAGCTCCCGAAGGTGCCCGAGATGGCCGTGCCCGACGTGCGGCTCCCGGAGGTGCAGCTGCCGAAAGTGTCGGAGATGAAGCTCCCAAAGGTGCCCGAGATGGCCGTGCCAGATGTGCGGCTCCCGGAGGTGCAGCTGCCGAAAGTCTCCGAGATGAAGCTGCCGAAGGTGCCTGAGATGGCCGTGCCAGATGTGCGGCTCCCGGAGGTGCAGCTGCCGAAAGTGTCGGAGATGAAGCTCCCAAAGATGCCCGAGATGGCCGTGCCCGACGTGCGGCTCCCGGAGGTGCAGCTGCCGAAAGTGTCGGAGATGAAGCTGCCAAAGGTGCCCGAGATGGCCGTGCCAGATGTGCGGCTCCCGGAGGTGCAGCTGCCGAAAGTGTCCGAGATGAAGCTCCCGAAGGTGCCCGAGATGGCCGTGCCTGACGTACACCTCCCAGAAGTGCAGCTGCCAGAAGTGCAGGCGCCAAAGGTCCCATGTGTGCAGCTTCCCAAGGCTCCAGAGATGCACCTTAAAGCTGCCAGGGCAGAGAAGGCAGAGGGGGTGGAATTTGGCTTCAAGATGCCCAAGATGGCCATGCCTAAGCTAGGGAGGGCAAGGTCACCATCACGAGGCAAGCCAGGGGAAACAGGGGCTGAGGTCTCAGGGAAGCTAGTGACACTTCCCTGTCTGCAGCCCGAGGTGGACAGTTATGCACGTGTGGGTGTCCCCTCTCTCACACTGCCCTCAGTGGAGCTAGACCTGCCAAGGGCACTAAGCCTGGAGCGGCAGGTTCCAGTGGCTGAAGTGGGCAAGGTGGAGCGGGCAGAAGGCAAGGTAGCACAGGCAGAGGGCAAGGTGGCAGTAGGCGTCGGGGAAGTGGCCATCCGGATGCCCTCTGTTGAGATTGTCACTCCACAGCTGCCCACAGCGGAAGTCAAGGAAGAGCGGGTGGAGGCGATAGAGATGAAAGTCAAACCCACCTCCAAGTTCTCTCTGCCAAAGTTTGGACTCTCAGGGCCAAAGGTGACCAAGGCAGAGGCTGAGGGGGCTGGGCGAGCCACCAAGCTGAAAGTGTCCAAGTTTGCCATCTCACTCCCCAAGGCTTGGGTAGGGACCGAGGCTGAAGCGAAAGGGGCCGGGGAGGCAGGGTTGCTCCCCGCTCTCGACCTGTCTATCCCTCAGCTCAGCCTCGATGCCCATCTGCCAACAGGCAAGGTGGAGATGGCAGGGGCCGACTTCAAGCTCAAGGGGCCCAGGTTCGCTCTGCCCAAGTTTGGGGCCAGAGTCCGGGACACCGAGGCCGGAGAACTGGTGCCAGGCATGGCTGAGTTGGAGGGCAAGGGCTGGGGTTGGGATGGGAGGGTGAAGATGCCCAAACTGAAAATGCCTTCCTTTGGGCTGGCTCGGGGGAAGGAGGTAGAAATTCAGGGTGGTGAAAAGCCAGAATTTATGGCTGGGCAGCTTAAAATCCCTGAGGTGGAGCTGGTCACACTGGGGGCCCAGGAGGAAATGGGGGCGGAAGAGATGATGGTTGTCAGTGGGGCACGGCTGTCAGGCCTACAAGTGTCCACAACAGGGCAGGCAGGCACTGAGGGCCATGAGGCAGGGCTGAGGTTGCCCCTGGGCATCTCCCTGCCCCAGGTGGAGCTGACTAGCTTCAGTGAGGCCAGCCTGGGTACTCCCTCGGGGCAGCATGTCAAGGGTGCAGCCCCTTCGGCAGAGGGCACGGCAGGCTACAGGGTTCCGGTGCCTCAGGTGACCTTATCTCGACCTGGAGCCCAAGTGGCAGGCGGTGAGCTCTTGGTGGGAGAGGGCGTCTTCAAGATGCCTGCTGTAACAGTGCCTCAGCTTGAGCTGGATGTGGGGCTGAGCAGAGAGGCACAGATGGGCGAGGCAGCCACAGGTGAGGGCGAGCTAAGGCTGAAGATGCCCATATTGGGGGCCAGAGCTGGGGCTGGGGTCAGAGAGCCTGGGGACCAGCCCCCAGGGGTCGGACAAACCTTCCATCTCTCATTTCCTGATGTGGAGCTCTCACCGCCCGCCATGGGCAGCCATGCCGAGTACCAGGTGGTAGAGGGCGAGGGAGACACTGGACACAAACTGAAGGTACGGCTGCCCCGGTTTGGCCTGGTGCGGGCCAAGGAGGGGGTTGAGGAGGGGGAGAAGGCCAGGAGTCTGAAACTCAGGCTGCCTCGCGTGGGCTTCAGTCAGAGCGAGGCTATCGCTGGGGAAGGCTCTCGGAGCCCTGAGGAGGAGGAGGAGAAGGAGGAGGAGGAAGAAAACGAGGGCAGCATGGAAGGGGCCTCTGGTCGCCGAGGTCGCCTCCGAGTTCGCTTGCCCCGTGTGGGCCTGGCTACTTCTTCCAAGGCCTCTCAGGGGCAGGAGGGTGAGGCAGCCTCCAAGTCCCCTGGTAGAGAGAAGTCCCCCAAGTTCCGCTTCCCCAGGGTGTCCCTAAGCCCCAAGGCCCGAAGTGGAAGCAGGGACCCAGAAGAGGGTGGATTCCGGGTCCGACTGCCCAGTGTGGGGTTCTCGGAGACAGGGGCTCCAGGCCCCACCAGGATGGAGGGGGCTCAGACTGTTGTCATCTGAAGCCCCTGGGCAAAGGGAGACTCCCCTCCCGTCTTCCCATCCCCTACCCTTTGTTTTGTGTGTGAGATAACCAGCACTAACCCTCAGAGGGCCGGGAGGTAGGTGACTGATGGGCATGACCAGGGAAGCCTTGTGCCCAGCTCATTGGCAAGATTGTCTGTATCTTGCCAAGATATGTAAATAAATAATCCAGAGGTAGCCTTGTGTCTGGTCTCTTCTGTGTGTATGAGGGGCATAAGAGAGGTACAGAGAGAGAAAGCCCGAAAAAGGAGGGAGGGGGGACTTGAGCCTGGCCTGAAGAGCCACAGGCCATCCCTGGTCTGAGGAGAGTCAGGGAGGCCTCGGGACAGGCCTAGTAGGAGGGGGACTTACCCTAAACGTTCAGAAATCCCAGGGGCCTCTGAGCAGGACTCTGGGAAGTTCCCCAGCAGAGCAGAGCAGCAGGACCCCTCTGCTGGGGACTTCACCTGTCCTGGGGAACTCCACACTGGCCAGGACAACCTCAGGGGCCCAAGGAGGGCAGACTGATTGCTCCCCACCTGCCCTCTGCTGGGGACTTCACCTGTCCTGGGGAGCTCCACACTGGCCAGGACAGCCTCAGGGGCCCAGAGGGCAGACTGCTCCCCACCTGCCCTCTGCTGGCTCCTCGCCCACAAGGGTGCTTCTGCGTCCTGGCTGGTCCTTTTCTGTCTATCTGGTTTGACTGCCTGGTCCACCCAGCCCCACCCTGGAAGGCCCCTCCTGGTCCTCTCCTGGCTCATAGGTTGAGAGCTTCCACTCCAGACACATGGCTGTCTCTTAGGACTAGATCCCCAGTGCTCATTCTCAGCTCCCAGGGACCCAATCTCTGGATTTAAGCCCCTAAATCCCCACCAGAGCCTCCGGATGCCCCCACATCTCTCTGCCATGCCCCAGACTGGACTAAGAAGATATGTCATCCAGTCCTAATCTCCCCCTGACACCCCCATATCCACCCCTCCACTCTTCTCTCATCCTAGAGAATGAAAGGCCATGCCCATGAATTGTCACCCCTTCCCTCTGCCTCACCACTTACTCCAGCACCTCCTTTCAATCCAGCCCCCTTTGGGTCACCACCTTGTCACATGCTTTCTCTCTCTCTCTCTCTCTCTCTCTCTCTCTCTCTCTCTCTCTCTGTCTCTCTCTCTTTAGAGACAGGCAGGAAGAGAGAGGGATGAGAAGCATCAGTTCTTCGTTGTAGCACCTTAGTTCATTGATTTACTTCTCACACGTGCCTTGACCAGGGGACTGCAGCTGAGCCAGTGACCCCATGCTCAAACCTGTGACCTTGGGCTCAAGCCAGCGACCATGGAGTCATGTCCATGATCCTACGCTCAAGTCAGATGATCCCACGCTTAAGCTGGTGCCCTTGGGGTTTTGAGCCTGGATCCTTAGCATTCCAGGCTGACGCTCTATCCATTGCACCACCATCTGGTCAGGCACATGCTTTCTCTTTGTCTCCAGCAAATATGGCAAGAATTATCTGCCCACTTGGTGCACACCCCTTGGGCATCACCCCAGCATTTGGGTTTTTCTCCCACCACAGCTACCCTGTCTAGTGTCCAAAGAGATCTCTCTATGACCATGCCAGGGCTTCCTCTGACTACCTTGTCCTGACTTTTCAGGGCATCTTTCTCCTTCCTGAATGCCTCCTTTCCTCCCTTCCACTCTCTCCTATGCCCCTTGGGCTCCTCCCAGACACTTAATCACCCCAACATCCACCCTGGGTTTGCTACCCTCCCCAAGACTTCCACTTCTCACCACTGGGTGACAATTCCCAAATTCTTCCTGAGTCCACGAGGGGATCCAGGAGTCTCTGCATGCCTCCCTGGCCATCTGAGCACTAGAAGAATGTGTGGGGTGGTGGTTCAGAGCTTGGCTTTATAGCCATACTTCTCAGTCAAAGCCGTTTCTGGCACCCAGCTATTTAAAAACTTCTGTGCCTTGATTTTTCTCTTCCATTAAATGGCTATTAAAATGTATGCTGTGCCCGAACTATGGTGGTGCAGTAGATAAAGCAGGGGTCCCCAAACTTTTTACACAGGGGGCCAGTTCACTTTCCCTCAGACTGTTGGAGGGCCGGACTATAAAAAAAACTATGAACAAATCCTTATGCACACTGCACATATCTTATTTTAAAGTAAAAAACAAAATGGGAACAAATACAATATTGAAAATAAAGAATAAGTAAATTTAAATCAACAATCTGACCAGTATTTCAATGGGAACTCTGACCACCAATGAAAGAGGTGCCTCTTCTGGAAGTGCGGCGGGGGCCGGATAAATGGCCTCAGGGGGCCGCATGCGGCCCGCGGGCCATAGTTTGGGGACCCCTGAGATAAAGAGTCGATCTGGCGTGCTGAGGTCACCTGTTCAAAATCCCAGGCTTGCCTAGTCAAGGCACATGTGAGAAGTAACTGCTACGAGTTGATGCTTCCTGCTCCTCCTCCCCACCTCTCTTTCTCCTCTCTGAAAAAATCAATCCATAAATGTTATAAGAATCAGATAGGGTTTCTAAAGCATTCACTATGAATTTAAATGTTCAGCATTAAATTTCCTAACCTGACCTCAGTATTGTCTTTCCCCAAAGTGCTCCTGTCCATGTCCCCATTTCAGGGACCATGCCACCTTGTCCTGTCCTGAACAGCTCCTCTACCCCTTGTCAGCCCCTTGGTCTGGCCTCTGGCCTCCTGAATGTCTCATCCAGTCTCTTCCTCTTCTCCCCAACCTCTCCCACCTGGGCCCTGCTCCAGGCTTATGGCTTCTACTCTCGCCCCCACTAATTCACCCTTCTTCACACAGTAGCTTTCTGACACTCATGTCTGACCCTTTCTTCCCTTGTTCAAAGCCCTTCTGTACTCCCCAGTACCCTCAGAACAATGCCCAAAGTCCTTAGCTTGGATTCCAGACCTTTTACAACCTGTTTCTGCCTAAACCATGCCTTCCCCCATGTCAGCCACCAGGCGGGGCAGGTGTTTTCTGGGAACACACACACACACACACACACACACACACACGTACCCCTAGTTTGGAAAGCCTGCCTTTTCTCATCTCTGACAATGTTCTATGCTTCTGCCTGAGGGTCTACCATCAGACTCCTCTCTAAGTGTGCCTGTCCGACCTCTTCAGGGTTCCGCCTCCGGGCGGGGGAGGGGGCTTGACCTGCCACCCCACCCCCCATTCCAGCCAAGGGCTCAGGTCTCCAACAACAGAACCAGAGCCACTCAGCAACGCTGGAACCCATTTAGGGGGGCCTGGGGCCCCTCGTCCCAAGCCAGGAGGGCTTTGGGGGAGGGGTGCAACCCCTGGCATATTCCCTGTGTGGCCCAGAGGGCTGGGGTGTGCCCAGAAGGTGAGGCCGAACCTCGCAGGGGTAGGCACGCGTGTGGTTCTCTTTTCCTCGCCGGGAGTACTGTGGGGCCGACAGTTGAGGGGGGCTGGGAGGCTGTGAAAGCAGAGCCTGTGGGGCAGAGGTGGTGCCAGGGTGGTGTCTGGGGGCAGAGGCACCATGGCCACCATCCAGTCAGAGACCGACTGTTATGACATCATTGAGGTGCTGGGCAAGGGCACCTTTGGGGAGGTGGCCAAGGGCTGGCGACGAAGCACGGGCGAGCTGGTGGCCATCAAGATCCTCAAGAATGACGCCTACCGCAACCGCATCATCAAGAACGAACTGAAGCTGCTCCGCTGCATGAGGGGCCTGGACCCCGAGGAGGCCCATGTCATCCGCTTCCTTGAGTTCTTCCATGATGCCCTCAAGTTCTACCTGGTGTTTGAGCTGCTGGAGCAAAATCTTTTTGAATTTCAGAAGGAGAACAACTTTGCTCCCCTCCCTGCCCGCCATATCCGCACAGTCACCCTGCAGGTGCTCAGAGCCCTGGCCCGGCTCAAGGAGCTGGCCATCATCCACGCTGACCTCAAGCCTGAGAACATTATGCTGGTGGATCAGACCCGCTGCCCCTTCAGGGTCAAGGTGAGGGGCCGCCCTGGGGTGGCGGCATCCCTTGTTCCTGTCTCCCCCTAGCTTTCTCCAGCCCTAGACACTGGCTGGGAGGGAAACAGGCTGTAACGGGGCAGGAGCGGGAAGACAGTGAAGGGTGACTGCACCCGTCAGTCCAGGGGTGAGAGAGGGGTGGGCAGGACTGGAGTAGGGTAGTGGGAGGAGGGGCAGGAGTGGGTCTGAGTAGATCTGGGAGCTGCAGACAACAGGACGGATCTTATATGAAGTGTAAGAGAGGTCTTGGGAGGGACAAAAGCCTGTTGGCCTGAGCAGCTGGAAGAATGGTAGTGCCATGCCTCATCACAGTGAGTTTGTTCAACAGACATTACTGACTGTCTGCTCTGGGTCTGACCCTGTGCTGGATACACAGAGGCATGGCCTCTGCACTGTCACAAGGCCCTGGGCTCCCCTATCCCACTCCTGACCCCTCTGTCTGCTTCTGGATTTGATACTGTCTGGTGATGATAGGAACTAGGAACACTGTGAGGGCAGGACCAAGGAAGTTTTGGTCACCACTGTGTCCTTGGCATCTCCCAGCACAGTGCTATTATGAAGTCAGTGCTAAATGAATGTCAGGCACAGAGCGATACAGAGACGGGAAGAGGCAGGGCATTCTGTTCTGAGAAGAGTATAGAGACCCAAGGAGGGAGAGACTCTCATAGACAGCAGGAGACAGTCAGGACAGATCCACACCTGGCCAGTGTTGGCACCCCTGCTATGTTTGTGGAATAAATGGATGGATGGGTGGATGGATGGGGGGGAGGGAGAGATCCCACTAATATCGACTGAGTGCCCAGGGTCATTCAGACTCTCTGAAATTCAGGCGTTCATTCAGATTAATGACCATTTTGTCCTACTGCCTTCTGCAAATAGAAGGTGAGGGATAGCAGAGAAACAGAAAGGGAAATTGAAGTACGGACCAAGATAGAGTCACAGGGATTCAGAGTGAAAATGGCAGGTAACTCCTCCCAGAGGCATCAGGAGAGACAAGACCTTTCAGCCCATTTGGTATTAGTTCAACAGGTGTTCATCAAGCGCCTGTGATGTACCAGTGCCTGTGTGGGTGTTAAGAGTGCTTGATGATGAGGAGGAGGACCTGGGCCTCCGGGAAGTGTCTTTCTAGTGAGTGACTCAGAGACAGAGATGAAGAGAGACACTGAGAGATAAGAGACACAGACAAGCAATGAAGAGGCAAAGAAAGAACAAGAAAGGTACAAACAAGAGACAGAAAGACAATGACGGGTAAAAAGCCCATTCATTCATTCATTTGCCCCTGCTCTGTGCCAGGCAGTGTTCTAGGCATCTAGAGACTTGGCAGTGAATGGACAAAATCCTGTCCCTGTGGGACTCACATTCTAGTTGGTTAGAGAAACAATGAACTCGATAAAAATGTAAAATATATAGTTTGTGAAGTGTTGTTAAAAGCTATGGAGAGGCCTGACCTGTGGTAGCGCAGTGGATAAAGCGTCGACCTGGAAATGTTGAGGTCGTCGGTTCGAAACCCTGGGCTTGCCTGGTCAAGGCACATATGGGAGTTGATGCTTCCAGCTCCTCCCCCCTTCTCTCTCTCAGTCTCTCTCCCTCCTCTCTAAAAAATTAAAAAAATAAATAAATAAATAAAAGCTATGGAGAAAAGCAGGGGCCAAGAAGGGGACTAGGAAGGGTAGGGGTACTGTTTTTTGATAGAATGGTCGGGGGAGGCTTCACTGAGGTGATAGGAGTTAAGGGGGGAGTGGTGTGGACACCCAGGGGAAGAGCATTCCAGGTAGAAGGAACAGCCAGTGCAAAGGCCCTGAGCTGGGAATGTGTTTGGCTTGTTCAAGGAATAGTGAGAGGCCTGTGTGGCTGCAGCAGGGTTAGCGAGGGAGAAAGTGGGAGGAGCTGAGGGCAGAGATGGGATAGGGCAGCTTGTAGGAGCCTTGGGGCCCGGGGTGAGAACTTTGGCTTTTATCACGGGATGTGGTAAAGCCACAAGAGGATGATGAGTAGGAGAGGGAAGCACAGTGAGAAGATTCTTAATCTGTTCAGAAGGTGGAACCAACAAGATTTGTTGATGGACAAGGTGTGGGGTAAAAGAGGGTTTCTAGATATATACTCTAGTCACTAGTGGAGAGAAATAGAGACAGTTACAGACATACAAAGCAGAGGCAAAACTGGAGGAGACAGTAAGGGCATAAGAGATAAGACTCAGGCATAGCGACAGTCAGATGGCAGATACAGACACACTGGGGAGAGGTGTCAGTTGAGGCCTAGATCCGCTGTTCCCTCTACTTGCCTTGCCCACTGGCCTCCCTCTCCCCACTCAGGTGATTGACTTTGGCTCCGCCAGCATTTTCAGTGAGGTGCGCTACGTGAAGGAGCCGTACATACAGTCGCGTTTCTACAGGGCCCCTGAGATTCTGCTGGGGCTGCCCTTCTGTGAGAAGGTTGACGTGTGGTCACTGGGCTGCGTCATGGCTGAGCTGCATCTGGGCTGGCCACTCTACCCAGGCAACAATGAGTATGACCAAGTGCGCTACATCTGTGAGACACAGGGCCTTCCCAAGCCCCACGTGCTGCATGCCGCCCGCAAGGCCCACCACTTCTTCAAGCGAAACCCCCACCCTGATTTCACCAACCCCTGGCAGCTCAAGTCTTCAGCTGACTACCTGGCAGAGACCAAGGTAGGGAGGCAGGTGGAGTGAGGGCAGTCAGTGTGAGGGCTGCCACATCAAGAAAAAAAATCTAGGTTAGATCTCAGGCAGGTCTGGAAGCTTGAGGGTCAGCTATGGGGGCTGTCACAATAAGAGATCTAAATATCAAAGGTGGGACTGGAAGTTTGAGGGTCACTGTGGGGGCTGGTGCAGCAAGAGGGATTGGGATTATAACACAAGTGTGACAGAGAGTGTAGGGTACCCCCTCTGCCAGCTGCAGATCTAGGGTCAGGCAAACTCAAGCAGTGTGAGGGACCTAAATGAGGCCCAGGTGGGACTGGAAGTCTAAGGCAGCCTGTCTGCCACCTCTGTGGCTGCAGTCATCACACCTGTGCAGCAAGAGTCTGGGTGAGACAGCAGAGGACTGGACATTTGGGCCAGCCGGGGGATCTGTCACAAGAGTAGTTTGAGTGAGACCAAAAGTAGGACTGAAAGAATATGGCAGCTCCTCTAATATCTCCTTGCCTGGGGGGTGTCACACTACTGTGGCAAAGAGGTTCAGCCACTGGAAGGCAGGGAGGACTGGGATTGGCTGGGATTGGGTGTGGCGGCAGTAGCAGCAAGGATCTGGGTTTGATTCCAAGGAGGACTAGAGGCTTAGGGCACTCCCTCTGCTAGCCTCTCACTGGTCGGGGCTGGACCTGCAGTTCTGGTGAGGACCAGGTCTGGGATGAGGTGTAAAATTTGAGTAATAACTCTGGGTTAGATGACAAGAGGACCAAAGAACACAGTCAGGTGTACTTCCAGGAGGAGGGCTCTGGATTTGACTAGAGGGAGCAGGTGTGGCCCTCCCAGCAGCAAGAGGGCTCCAAGTCAGATCACAGGCAGAACTGGAAGTCAGGATTCAGGTGTGGACTTCATAGCAACACGAAAGCTCTGGGCCAGACCGGAGAGCCTACTGGAAGCTGGGGGGGGGGGCAGTCATCTGTGGGTCCCACTGCAGGAGTGTCTGGGGCCCAAGGCCTGGGCTCGGTATCATTTCCTGCCCACATGTCCCATCAGGTGCGCCCACTGGAGCGCCGCAAGTACATGCTCAAGTCGCTGGACCAGATTGAGACAGTGAATGGTGATGGGGCAGCTGGTCGGCTGACCTTCCAAGACCGTGAGGCGCTGGCCGAGCATGCTGACATCAAGAGCATGGTGGAGCTGATCAAGCGCATGCTAACCTGGGAGTCGCACGAACGCATCAGCCCCAGCGCCGCCCTGCGTCACCCTTTCGTGTCCATGCAGCAGCTGCGCAGCACCCACGAAAGCACCCGCTACTACCAGCTGTCGCTGCGCAGCTGCTGTCTCTCACTACAGGTGGAGGGCAAGCCAGCCACACCCATTGTCGCTGCTTCGGAAAATGAACCACCCTACTACCGCCTGGCTGAGGAGGAGGAGGCTGTGGGTCTGGGCAGTGTAGTGAGCAGCGCGCCCTTTTTCTGTGAGAAGGCACCAGGCATGCAAAGGGCCATTGACCAGCTGGATGACTTGAGTCTGCAGGAGGCAGGCTGCGGGCTGTGGGGTGAGAACCCCAATGTGCTGGCCCCACTCAAGGCAGCTGTAGCTGGCCTTCGAGTGCCCGACTCGGGTCCCGAGCCCATCCTGGCTTTCTATGGCAGCCGCCTGGCCAGCCGCCACAAGGCCCGCAAGCCATCCGCAGGCTCCAAGTCCGATTCCAACTTCAGCAACCTCATCCAGCTGGGCCAGGCCTCACCCGAGGACGATGGGCCCTGCCGGGGCAGTGGCTGGGCAGAAGGAGAGCACTGTGGGGCCTCGGCTAAGCCGCCCACTCTCCCCAAGAGGGACGGGGATGGGCCGGACATCAAGGACATGACCCTGGATGCTGAGGTAAGTCAGATGGGAGGAAGGGTGCAGGTGGTTCTGGGGTCAGGGGCTCCCCCAGAGCTTCAGGAAGAGGGTACGGTGAACCTGGCCTTGGCTCCTCACACATATGCATTGTCTACAGCTGGCTCAGGGTCCAGATCACACTAGCCCACCCTCAGGATGTTACAAGACTCCATACACACTAATTCATACTCAGGATATAATTAGGATGTGATCAGTCTCTGCTGTATAAAAACTCAGAACACAGTAATCTCTACCTGTACGAAGTGATAGAGCCCCAACACCAAGAAGAGTTTTAGCACATGCTCACCTACCCTCAGGAAGATTTGAAAAAGCCTCAGCAGACACATACCCTCAGGACACACTGAGGTCTCGGCACACACTATTAAAGCCCCCAGGATGTGATAGGGTTCAGGTGGGACAGAGGGGAGTCCAGGCTGGTGGTTTCTTGTCTGATGCCTTCTCTCCTCCCCCACAGAGGCCAGGCCCTGAGCTCTTCGACCCCACCAGCTGTCCTGGGGAATGGCTGAGTGAGCCAGACTGGACCTTGGAGGGCATCAGGGGCCCACAGGCTCAGGGGCTACCACCTCGCCATGCCCACCCACATGGTCCACCCCGGGCCACCAGCTTTTTGCAGCATGTCAGTGGGCAGCATTGATGACGACCAACCTCTACCAATCACTGGTGGCCGAGCTAGCTGGGCTGGCATTCCTTCCTCAGAGTCATCCCTTGAACCCACAAATTCTTACAGAAAGATAGTTATCCAGAAATTCCCATTTCCCCACCCATAGTGCATACCTGCATACATACTCTGAACACAGGAGGGCCTTGGTGTCTAGCCTATGGCCACCTTGATCAGAGGGACACAGAAAGGTGGCTGCACCCTGTTGGCCCTGATCAAGTTCTCAGCCCTGTTGCCTCTGCCTATTTCAATAAAGAACTGTTCACAGCCCTGCCTCAAATCTGTCCTCCCTACCTGAGGGTGGTGGGGTTCAAACTGGTGCCCAGGCCCTGCTCTCTGATGCCACACTCAGCTGTGGCTTGGGCTGGAGGCTGGGCTGCCATGGCACTGGGATGTACAGGCTGTGCTTGGCACACTGACCCACCCCCTAAATATGCTGAGTGCTGGCCACATGAGAACCCACCCTCAGAATATTGTGTTCAGCAGGTGCCAACCCAAGCTTGCCAGATGCCAAGGTCTCATTGTCTGCTTACCTGTCCTTGTCACACATTACAGGTTTGCCGTGCACTTATTCGTGCTTGGGACATGCTAAGTATAAATTCGCTTGGCAGGTGCAAATGCATGCTTAGTGCATGCCCCAGTGTTCAGATATGTGAGTCTACCCTTGGGATATGGCAGTGGTTCAGTGCGTGCTCATCCGCTGTAAGCATGCCAAGTGCTCTACCGAGGGCACTACCCCATGCTGGCTACAGGAAGCTCAGCACACGCCAGCCACATGGTCACACAATGCATCTAGCACATGCCAGCTCATGTGCACTTCATGCTGAGGGCCTAGTACAAGCTAGTCACACATGCCAGCCTGTATGGTTACATGCTGAGGGCTCAGCACATACCACTTTATGCTATGTGCTCAGCACATGCCAAGCACATGCTAAGAGCTCAGTGTACATGCTCATGTCCCCAGAGGCCCATGCTAGCTGTCTCCTATCCCAACACCCCATTCCACTCAGTCAGGTAGAGGCTGTACAGACAAATTATTTACTTCTTATTATAACCTTGGGCCCTCTTTGCCCTGGGAAGGCAATGGGCTGGGGGGCTGGGCCCAGCATGCACCCCCACTTCTCCTAGGACTGATCCCTCCCCAAGCTTGGCTGGGACCTGAGGCCACAGCGTCAGGCCGGAGGGGGCGAGGTAGAGGTGGGAGAGCAAGGGGGCCTGTGGAGCCACAATGGGACAGACAGAAGCAGGGGCACGGGGGCAGGGACCATGACCCAGGACATCTGGGTCTGCAGGGGCCTTGAAGGCCTTGGCCTGTGTGTTGGGCTTCAGAGCAGGCGACAGGCATTGCCCACACTCTCGGCTGAGGTGTCGAGGTCATGGCTGTAAGGGGAGTCCCAGTCCCTCAGGAAAACAGCCTCCAGCTGGCTCCGTAGGCCGCCCTGCCCGTTCTGTGTCACCAGCAGTGAGGTACCCGTCGTCTCTGTGAAGTAGCTGCCAGACCAGTTGGAGGTTCCTACGGGGCAGGGGGCAGAGTCAGGGCCCACAGCAGTGCCTGACACCCTCTCCCATTCCCCTGGTGGTGCCTGGACACTCACCGATGTAGGCCGCACGTTCGGTCACCATATACTTGTTGTGGTTGACTCGAGCATATGGGATTCGAGCCTGGGCCTCGTCCGCAGGGACCACAAAGAGTTTCTGGGTGGAGGGGAGAAAGAGAAGCAGCGGGAGATGCAGTGGGGGTTAGAGAAGCCCCAAGGTTTGGGGTGTGGAATGGGGCTGTAGGACTGGGGAGTCCATAGAAACCTCAGGCCAGCACAGGGCCTAAAGGGTGGGCAGACTGGGAGCACCAAGTCGCTTCATTTGGCACCCATTCCTTCTAGAATGACTCCTAGAGACTCCTCTAGAATGGTTCCTTAGGTCTCACCTTAGATGCCCCCTTTCCCAGATAGTCCTCCATGATCCCTCAGGCTGGGCAGGTGCTTCTACTGGGAACCCCCATCCCACCCTGAGCCCTCTACCCTGTCCCCCCAAACCTGGGTCCTGACCTATGGTCTCTCCATCACTGCTCAGCTCACTCTGGGTCTTCCCCATCAGATGACTCCACAGCACTGTGTGCCCAGTCCTGCCTAGCACAGGGGCTGAGGAGCGGGCCTGTGGCAGGTGCTTACCACTTGGATGTCAGAGTGGGTGTGGTTGTCACGCAAGGCGGCCAGGGAGAGCAGGAAGGCCCGCATGGACGGCTCAGAGTGTCCCCAGCAGCTGACCAGCAGGCGCACCTTGATGCCCCGCTCGTAGGCAGCCCGCCGCAGCCCGTCGTCAATGGCAGGCCAGAACCTTGGGGTGGGAGTGCAGGGAACGGAGGGCCTTTTATCCACAAGCCTCACCCTCAGCTTTATGGAGCCAGACCTGGGCCCCGTTTCAGCTTCTGAGAGCCCCCAAACCCTAAGACTACCCCATCTCTGGCTCCCAGTACTCTTCCTGCCTCCTTAAACCCTATACCCTCTACTCCCCGAGTCTGGCTCCCATTCCTGCCCCCAAACCCAGTCTTTCCATCATTTTTTTCTGTTGCCCAGACTACTTTTTTCTGAGCCGCCATTCCCTAACTCCTCATCCGCCTCTAGGCATGCTACCTGCTTCCTACCTCCAGAAATCCCATATCCCTTACCTCAGGCCTCCAGTCTCCAAGCCCCAATATTCACCCTTTTCTCTGTCCCCTCTGCCCCTGGCTTAAGCACCCAGGCCCCCTCTCTCTGTTACCTCTGTCTTCCCTGCCTCTCCCCATCACTTCCCCTCCATCTGTCCCCTTGCCTTGGCTCTGCTGTCTGCTTTCTAGGTCCCCTCACTCCTCCTCTTCCTCTTCCACTCTCGGTGGCTCTCTGCCCCGAGCCCTGTCCACACACCGAGTGGTACCTGCGCGGGTGGGAGAACTCCATGGTGGGCAGATAGTTCATCACTGCAATGTAGATAAAACTCTGGGCATTGTCCACCACGTTGAGCAGAGCCTTCAAGTCTGGGGTGCGGCCGCTTGGACACAGTGGCGGGGGTGCACTCTGGGGGCGAGGGGACAGTCAAGACATGCGCTCTGCCAAGGGTGCCATCACAACAGACCCCAGGTACAGACAGCTCACCACTAGCCAGGTCCTGTGGGTCTCACTGAATCCTCAGCCTCCATGAAGAGAAGGAATGACTCCCCTGTCCATTTCACAGGGGAGGAAACTCAGGCTCACAGAGGGTAAGTGATTTGCCTGAGTCGCACAACTGATAAATGAAGCCAGGATTTGAACCTAGGTTGTCTGGTTCCAGAATTTATGCTCTAACCCAGAGCTTCATAACAAAGGTCCCTGACTCAGCACTAAGAACATCAGCTGGGATTCTGACCTGTGGTGGCGCAGTGGATAAAGCATCGACCTGGAATGCTGAGGTCGCTGGTTTGAAACCTTGGGCTTGCCTGGTCAAGGCACATATGGGAGTTGATGCTTCCTGCTCCTCCCCCTTCTCTTTCTCTCACACTATCTCTTCTCCTTCTCTAAAATGAATAAATAATTTAAAACATTGTTTTTAAAAAAGAGAAACCTGGGAACTTGTTAGAATTGTAAATTCTTGGACCTCACTATACATGGCATACTGAATGAGGGGATGAGGTGGGGCCCAGGAATCTGCATTTTATATGCCCCCTCGTGGTTCTGATGCACGCTCAAGTTTGATGACCTCTGCTCTAATTGTTTTATCCCTGACTCACTCACAAGCCACCTAACGCCATTCCTCAGGTGCCCATGCCACACCAGGCCCTTTACCCAGCTCTCCCCCATCCTCACGACAGGGGAGCAAACTCAAGTTAGAAGAGGGGAAGTGGTAATGGGGCAACCCTCAGTCCTCTGTGGGAGGGACCCCTGGAGCACAGGACCCCTGCATCCATGTGCCCCCTATGTGGCCCTCCACAATGACTGGGCTTGGCTAGGTGACTTGCTTGGGGGAACTGAAAGGAACAAGGTTGGCCACCCCAACTAGTGACAATATCAATAGCTAAAAATAGTAGTGCCTTATCTAGAGTGCTCAATACCTGCCACGGGCAACAGCTGGCGCTGTCCGATAGAACTTTCTGCACTGATGGAAACGTTTCGGTATCTGCACTGTCCAAAATGGTGGCCATTTGCTACATGTGACTGCTGAGTACTTGAAATATGGCTAGGTGACTGAGGAACTAATTTTCAACTGGATTTAGGGGAGGTACGGCTAGGTCCATGGAAGCCCTAAGAGGTTGAAACATAGCCCAGGCCCCCCCCCTCCCCACTGTCCCTAGGAAGGGCTGGAGGCAGTGAGTGAGGGCATGTGGTCAGGGTGTGACAGTATGACAGGCCCTATTCCTTCAGACTCACTGCCAGGTAGGCCAGAGCAGGGGTCCCGTTGAGGCAGATCTCCATTGGCGTCTCTTGATTGTAGCGGGTATCATAGGGCCGGGGCCAGGTTGACGGGATGGAGCTGCCCGCCTGGCCTAGGTACCAATAGGCCTCGAAGATCTTGGTCAGGTCTCGAGCTAGACAGCTGCAGTTGTACATGACCACGCCCAGCTCCTTGACCTGTGGAAGGGCAGTGCTGAGCCTGGGGTGGTGGCCTGGTGCCCATCAGTGACATGGACACCTGTAGCCCCTTCTCCTCGTCTCCTTGGCCCCCATTCCTACCCGTAACTCCTCCATTTCCCCTCTCTCTGTCCCTATCTCCCTTCCATTTGCCCCTCAACTCCACCCCAGCTCCCCATCTAAAGCCCTGCGATGGGCATGAATTTGACTCAAGACTAATTGTCTTCAGTCAAGTTTTTGTGAAAATCAACATCATTTCAAAGTTTTAGGTTTCCTGAACCTTTGCACATGCTATTGTTTCTACCCTCCAATGAGGGAGCTCCTACCCATTCTTATGTTTCTCGCTTTCTTTTTGAAACATTTATTTTCTTGATTTTAGACAGAGAGGAAAGAGAGAGAGAGAGAGAGAGAGAGAGAGAGAGAGACAGGAACATTATAGTTCCTGTCTGTGTCCTGAACAGGGATTGAACGGGGATCGAACTGGCAACGTTCACACTTTGGGACAATGCTCTAACCAACTGAACTATCTGGCCAGGGCAAAAAAAAATTTTTTTATGTTTATTTTCTTAGGTTTCAGCTGACAATTTCTTCCTCAAGGAAGCCTCCCTTGACTGCTCAGACTGCTTTAGGCACTCCTCTGAGCTCTCACAGTCTCTTGGGCTTCCCACATTACTCTCTCTGATGACAAATCCATCTCCCCATTGGACTGAAGGACAGGTAGCAGGGATGTCTCAGCCACAGCTTATGTTCAGCATCTTCCTGAGGAGTTGGTGAGATTAGGGGCTGAGCCAGTAATCAGTGCCTCAGCTGTACTCTTTCCTGTCTTGTACTGATTGCTACAGATCCTTCAGTTATCAGATTAGTTATTGCCTCCTTTGGGACCCCTTCCATGATACCCCAAGTTGGGGTCCCCATCCTGGCCTGGATCCCTCTGCTCGTGCTTCCGCCATCCCAGCCTTGACCTCTCTGGGCTGACACTACTGGTGACTGGCCTGTCTGCACTGGACTGAGAGTTCCGAGAGGCCCATCTTTAGCACTGTGTTCCCAGCATCACCCAGAACAGGGCTGGGCTTAGAGGGTGAACTTGGAGAATGAAAAACGAGGCTGGCAGTTGTCACTGGGGACAAAAGGGAGCCCTAGACTTCCATGAGCAAGTGGAGAGCAGTAAAGGGCTGGATTTGGAGACATTTCTGATAGGAGGTGGGAAGGAAGACATTGCAGACCGGGTAGAGAGCATCTGGGATTAAAGAGGGGCGTAGTTGGAGGCTGGGCAGGGAATGGCCTGGAAAAGTGGGTGGGCAGGGTATAAGCAGACCTGGGTTAGGGAGCGCCAGTCCATGTTGGCACTGCCGATATAGAAGTGAGTCTGGTCCACTACCCAGAACTTGGTGTGCAGGACGCCATGGGTCAGCTTCTGCATGTCTACCATGCGGACTTGGGCACCTGCAACCGACAGGGGTGGTGGTCAGAGGCCAGCTTGGACGGCCCCAGGCCCAGCCCACCCCCAGCTGTCCCCTGGCTCACCACTCTGCAGCAGAGCCTGCAGGTCTGCCTGGGGCTGGGGCCCGCTGGGTTTGCTTACAGCAATGCGGACCTTCACACCTCGAGGTGCCAGGGTGCGGAGCTGCCAGAGGACCTCCTCACCCTGGGGAGAGAGGAGAGCCTGAGGGGCTGGGCCAGCCAGCTCCCCAACCCCACACAGCACCCTTATGAGGCTGTTTTGAGATTGGGCTTCCATATGAGATCAAGAGTGAGCAAGCTCTACATTAGTTAGTAAGCCTAGGGATGGCTTTACACATTAAGATATTAAAACCTTTATCTGTTTTAGTAATTGGCCACTCTGAGCCTTGCCAGGGCCTCCCTGCCACTCTTTCCCTTCCAGGGACCTTCCCAAGATCCTGCCTAGGGAGTCTTAATGGGTGCTTGGTACCACAGGGGCCTCCAAGCACCTTACAGGATATTGGGGATCTGGGAAGGCACAGGTGAGGCTTGGTGATGCCAATAACAGTAACAGTAACAGCCCATGATTCTCTGGTTCTTACTGTGAGGGGAGCCTGTTCTAAGCCCCTTCACATCTGAACTCATGGAATCTCACCACTCGCATTGATAAGGGAGGTCTGAGTAAAACCCTTGAGGTGCAGATGGGGAAACTGAGTGCTGGTGAAGCAGGATTTGAACCCAGACTGTCTGCCTCCTATGCCTGTACTTTGAACCACTCCAGTGGGAACCAGCAGGGAGGTGAGCTCCTATCATTCATATTCTTTTCAAGCAGTGCTTAAGGAGCTGCACAATGTTAATAAATTTTAAGCCCACTTCTCACAGAAAGAGGCAGCAAAAAGAGGAAGAAAGAAGGGAAAACATCTGTGCTTTTCAGTGAAAGAGTGACCCACCGAAACTGTTCCTTTCCAAACCTTGAAGCTTTATGGGTTTTAAGTTTGTCAGCAGACCATAACAAGAATATAATAACAAATGCTTATAAAGGCTGACGGTGTCAGGCACAATGCTATAATTTGCATGGATTAGCCTGTTTCATCTGCACAAGAGGTGAGCGCTATATACTGGCCCCATTCCGCAGATGAGGACCTGAAGCCTGATAGGCAAAGTGACCTGCCAAGGTCACACAGCTGGGAAATGCCAGCCTGACTAGAGGCTGGGCTGTTTCTCACCCGGCTCTCCCATTTCTTGATGTGACGGTTGGGGCAGCTCGTGGGTGAGCGATATCTGCCAGCTTAATCCCTTGTAACCAAACCTACACTTGACATTCAGAGACTTACAGATACCTGTGACAAATACCCCTGGTCCAGAGGGCTGTGTGAAGACAGCTGCTTCCAAAAACCTGTGTCCTACCTGTCTCCTGGGCTGTGGGGGAAAGCCCTTTCACCCCCCTACCCCAATGCCTCCCACTGCCCTCATGCTATCCGCCATGGCCCAGGTTGCCAGGTACCTGCTGGGCAGAGGGTTCCTGAGTGTGGGTGTCATTGTTGGTGAGGGTCCAGTAGAAGGAGGCGATGTCCAGGCTGCTGTGGGCCCCAGTGAGCAGGCCCAGCCAAGCCTGGCTGATTGAGGGGTTGCTAGTGGAGGCATTGGGGAAGTCCAGGCCCTCGGGGATGCTCTCCACCAGCACTGCTCTGTGGGATGAAGGGGGCATGATATGAGCCACAGGGGGCCAGAGACCACTGGCTGGGGTGCACTCATCTGTGCCTACAGAGGATGGAAGACTGTGTATTGTGTGTGCCTGTATTCATGATTCTGAGTTCATGCATTTGTCTATCTAGAAGTGTGAAAGGAAAAGTGTATATGTGGATATCTGTGTGATGCCTGTCCACAGGTGTAGATGGAAGATGCTGTGAGTATCTATCTGTGTGTGCCTGTCTTCATAGACCTGGATAGAATATAATGCTATGGCTGCCATGGGACAGTATCGGGGAATAGGGGTGGGCATAGATGGAAGAACCTGTGATGGTGCACTTGGGAGTCTTTGATTACCTCACTGTCACGGGCATTGGGTGATGCCAAGTGCTGGCCCTGCCTGGTGTGTCTAAGTGTCCCTGGCCTGTCAGGGACCCTTCATTCCACCATCCACCATCCAAGGCTCCTCACTTACTCGCAGGGGTCATAGCAGGGGGCTGGGCGCTGGTTGGGCCCAAAGAGATGCAAATCACCATATTCCCATAAGAACAGCTGAGTCATCAGGGCACCAAAACCCACAACAGCCAGGATGAGGACCAACAGGACCCAGCGGGCTTTCTGTGGAGAGGAAGAGGCAGTCAGCCAGCCTAGGTCGGTGGTGGGGGTAGAAGGGGACCAGCAGCACAGCCCAGGCCTGAGACAGACTGAGGGTGGTGGTGGGCTATTACCTTCTCCGCAGCCTTCCATGCCTCGATCTCATTCATGGGCATCTCGTTGGCCGGCTCCTCAGTAGGCACTTTCAGCTGAGGGACAATGGGGATAGTTGGGGTGACAGAGGAACCCCTGCTCGCCACTGCACCCAGTCCCTCCCCACCGGGGCCACAGCCACCTACCTCCTGATACATCAGTTTAGGCTTCATCTTGCCAGGCAGCCAGGGGGTACGCGGAGTGCAAGTGGGGAAGTGGGTGTGCCAGGGTCTCCAAACTGTGGGAACAAAAGCTGGCACTGTGTGGGAGTGTTCTGGGCTTTTGGGCGACATCATAGAAGGCAGATCAGTTCTGGGGCTCACGAGACCCAGTGGGTCTCTTGTCCATGATCACGGGTGCCACAGGCACCGCGCCCGCCGCCCCAAAAGGAGGAAGCGGGCTGCTGGTCAGCAGGGATTTCGAAATCCCTCAAACTCATAGGCTTTCTTCCCTGGTAGCCACCCTGCCGCCCTTTTAGGGTTCACCCAGCCGCCCCTCAGCGCTCACCCTGCTCCCCATTAGCACTTTCCTGTCTCTGAGTTCTAATCTAGACATTCCAAAGAGACAGCCGGATGGGGTCAGTGGAGCCCCAAATCATTGTGCCTGGCTTTTCCCAGCCCTGCGACTATGCAGGGGGCATTTTCCAGGTGGTTCCTCTGTCTTCACTCTCCGGTACCCACCAGACAGCTCAAGCCGGGAGTCCAGGACCATCCGGGCGTCCCCACCAGCTCCTAGCCCATCCCCCACCAGCCATCCTCCCCGACCATACCCTGGAGGGGCCCCGGCTTTAGTCCTTAGTCGTCAAGCAGCAGCTGCTACCTCTGGGGGACCCCAGCTCCTGCCCCAACAGGCTGAGCAGGGTCTAGTGGAAGGAGGGGGCGTGGCCCTGAGAGGCCCTGCCCATTGCAGCAGGGAGTCTGCGCAGTGCCTTCACTCGCCCTGGCACTCTGCAGGGAGAAGGGAGCCTCCGCCTCTCAGGTACAGTCGCGTCGACCTAGCCCAATGGAGAGAGTGCAGGACTGCGGGGTGGGCTTTGCCACACCCCACCCCATAGCCACCGTGCTGGGTAGACAAGCCACAAGGAATGAAAAAAGGAACCCACATCTCTTCTCACCTACGAACCTTGTGAATTTTTGTACCACGGGCATAAATTAAATTAATGATTTATAAACTTATTTATACAATAAAATAGAGACATCAAGGTTGAGTAACAAGATTTCGAGGTGTAGCGATAAAATCAGCAGAAGACACAGCCCACGCTCTGGGAGGGGAAGAGCGAGGCAGAGGCAGAGGCAGAGTGGGGCGCGTTGGGGGTGGGTTTTCTGTTGGAGTCTGTGTTTGATTTCTTTTTAAAAAGCCAACTGATGCAGATTTAAAAAAAATTGTTTCTGAAACCCAGGCTCTGGGTGGGGGGATAGGCTGGGTTTCCCACCTCCTGTGTCTTATCTCACAAGCAGGATTTAAGGCCACAACTGCAGATATAGAGAACCCTTCCCTGTCTTAATGAAAGAGGGACGGGAGCTCCTTCCCCGAGCCAGGGAGGAAGTTAACGGATAAATGCAGAAAAGTTTTATTAAGAGAAGCAACAGCGTCAGAAGTGGTTGCCTTGAGAGTGGGACCTGGGAGTAGATCAGAATTACTTTCTATTATAGGTCTATTTTCAGGATCCCTGGTTTGGGAGGGCAGAGCTCAGCTAGACCCCCTCCTCTCACTGCAAGGTGACAAAGGAAGATGAGGCAAATGGATTCAGTGAGAAAAGGCAACAGAATATTATTTGGAATAGCAGAGGCCACTAAAAGCAGAAAACAGGAGGTAACAGTCTTAGAGGTGGTTGCCAGTAAGGTTTCAGGATGGTGGATGGGTGTGGGGCTGGAAACAACTTTTGCCTTTATTTGCAAAGGCCTTGGTGAGAAATGATATATTAAGACTAAGGGGTTGAAACAGCAGATATGAAATTAGGGAAGTTAAGATGGACAAGAGCAAAACTGAGGGAGCAGTGAGCCTTGGGAGAGGTGACAGATTGGACTGAGCACCCTGAGCCTGGGGAACTGGGAGGAGTGCTAATAAACCAAAATAGGAGGAAAATAGAAGGAGTTCATTGAAATGGTTAGTGACCTTTTGGCTTTCAAGTTGTATAGTGATTACAGGGTCTGTAATGAGGGGTTTAATTTTAACTTCTGTTGTATTTTCATCAAAGCAATACACCTTAGGTATTTAAAAAGAACAGCAGTACTGGAGAGGTGAGTTCCAGAGCCAGAGGTCTGAATTGAATGAGCCTCCACACTTATGTGAACATGTGACCTTGAAAAATGACAATGCATCTGTGCCTTAGTTTCTCCATCTGCAAAATAGGCATGGTAACAATGGCACTTGCTTTTCACAAGGCTGTTCATAAATTTTGCATATTTATTAAGTTCCTGTGTATTCGGTATTGTTTTAGGCACTGGGGGTACCACTGTGAGCAAAACAGACATGAGGAAAGAGACAAAAAACAAAATAATTATTTGTTAGAAGGTAATAAGTAGTATAGAGAATCGGGGAAAATGGGGTAAGGTAGGGAGTGGGGTTGTTTGTGATTTTAAAGTCAGGGAATCGCCTGACCAGGCGGTGGCGCAGTGGATAGAGCGGCAGACTGGGATGTGGAAGACCCAGGTTTGAGACCCTGAGGTCGCCAGCTTGAGCGCAGGCTCATCTGGTTTGAGCAAAAGCTCACCAGCTTGAGGCCAAGGTCTCTGGCTCCAGCAAGGGGTTATTCGGTCTACTGAAGGCCCGCAGTCAAGGCACATATGAGGAAGCAATCAATGAACAACTAAGGTGTTGCAACGCGCAATGAAAAACTAATGATTGATGCTTTTCATCTCTCCGTTCCTGTCTGTCTGTCTCTGTCTATCCCTCTCTCTGACTCTCTGTCTCTAGGAAAAAAAAAAAAAAGTCAGGGAATGCCTGGCTGAGAAGAGGATACTTGAGAAAACTTCAAGGAGGGGAAGGAGGGAGCTACATGGACTTCCTTAGAGAAGGTATTCCAAGTAGAGGGAAGGCCAGTGCAAAGGCCCTAAGGCAGGAGTGTGTCTGCTGTGGAAAGGGGAGAGCAAGGAGGCCAGTGTGTCTCTAGCAGAGAGGGAATACAGGAGAAGGAGATGAGTCTGGGCGGAGCAGACCATGCAGGGTTACCCAGACTATGGTGATCACAGGGCCTCTGGCAGTTACTGGGCAGAGGAGGGATGTGATCTGCCTTGAGTATTATAGTGGGTTGAATGGCAGCCTCAATAAAGATATGTCTGATGTGCGCCCTGGCCAGACGCTCCATTGGTTACAGCATCATCCTGAAGCACAGAGGTTTGTGGTTCGATCCTCGGCCAGGGCACATACAGGGACAGATCGATGTTCATGTCTCTCTCTCCCCTTCTCTCTCACTAAAATCAGTAAGTAAAATTTTTTTAAAAATTAAAAAACAGGCAGTGGCGCAGTGGATAGAGCGTCGGACTGGGATGCAGAGGACCCAGGTTTAAAACCCTGAAGTTGCCTGACCTGTGGTGGTACAGTGGATGGGGTGTCGACCTGGAAACGCTGAGGTCACTGGTTCAAAGCCCTGGGCTTGCCTGGTCAAGGCACATATGAGAGTTGATGCTTTCTGCTCCTCTCCCCTTCTCTCTCTCTCTCTCTCTCTCTCTCTCTCTCTCTCTCCCCTCTCTATAACGAATAAATAAAATCTAAAAAAAAAAAACAACAAAAGCCCTGAGGTTGCCTGACCAGGCGATGGCGCAGTAGATAGAGCATCGGACTGGAATGCGGAAGGACCCAGGTTTGAGACCCCGAGGTCACCAGCTTGAGCGCGAGCTCATCTGGCTTGAGCAAAAAGCTCACCAGCTTGGACCCAAGGTCGCTCGCTGGCTCAAGCAAAGGGTTGCTTGGTCTGCTGAAGGCCCACAGTCAAGGTACGTATGAGAAAGCAATCAATGAACAGCTAAGGTGTCGCAACGAAAAACTGATGATTGATGCTTCTCATCTCTCTCCATTCCTGTCTGTCTATCCCTATCTATCCCTCTCTCTATAAATAAATATAAATAAATAAATAAATAAAACCCCAAGGTTGCTGGCTTGAGCCCAAGGTCACTGGCATTAGCAAGGAGTCACTTGCTCTGCTGTAGCTCCCCCATCAAGGCACATATGAGAAAGCAATCAATGAACAACTAAGGCGCCACAATGAAGAATTGATGCTTCTCATCTCTCTGGCTTCCTGCCTGTCTGTCCCTATCTGTCCCTCTGACTCTCTCTCTGTCAAAAAAAAAAAAAAATTAAAAAACAACAAAAAAGATGTTTGATGTGGGTATTACCTCTGGAACTTGTGAATATGACATTTAGAAAAAGGGTCTTTACAGAGAACTGACTGATGGTTGCCAGAGGATTTGGGGTTGAGGGATTGGGTGAAACAGGCGAAGGGATTAAGTACAAATTGGTAGTTCCAAAAGAGTCACAGGGATGTAAAGTACAGCAATATAGTCAATAATAACATAATAACTGTATGGTACCAGGTGGGTACTGGAAATATCAGGGGGTACACTTTATTAAGTATATGATTGTTTAACCACTGTGTTGTGCAACTAATACAAAATAACATTGAATGTAAATTGTGATTGAAAAATAAAATTTAACTTAAGACAGAAAAAGGGTCTTTGCTGATATAATCGAATACTGTAAAGGATTTTGAGATAAGATCATTCTGGATTATCTGGGTGAACCCTAAATCCAAGAACAAGTGTCTTTAAGAGATGACTACATGGTCAGGAGGCAGAGATTAATGTGGCCACAAATGCAGATATGCACGGAGCCACCTGAGTCTTAGAGAGGCAGGGAACAGAATGTTTCCTAGAGCCTCTGGAGGGACCAGGCCCTGCCAACACCTTCATTTGGGAATTCTGGCTTCTAGAACTGTAAAAGAATAAACTTCTATTGTTTTCAACCAGTGGTCCCCACCCTTTTTTGGGCCATGGATTGGTTTAATGTCAAAAAATATTTTCACAGACTAGCCTTTAGGGTGGGACGGATAAATGTATCACGTGACCGAGACAAGCGTCAAGAGTGAGTCTTAGACAGATGTAACAGAGGGAATCTGGTCATTTAAAAAAAACAAAAACATTGTAGTGGTAGAGCGTTGGCCTGGCGTGCGGGGGACCTGGGTTCGATTCCCGGCCAGGGCACATAGGAGAAGCGCCCATTTGCTTCTCCACCCCCCCCTCCTTCCTCTCTGTCTCTCTCTTTCCCTTCTGCAGCCAAGGCTCCATTGGAGCAAAGATGGCCCGGGTGCTGGGGGTGGCTCCTTGGCCTCTGCCCCAGGTGCTAGAGTGGCTCTGGTCGCAAAAGAGCGACGCCCTGGAGGGGCAGAGCATCGCACCCCGGTGGGCAGAGCATCGCCCCTGGTGGGCGTGCCGGGTGGATCCTGGTCGGGCGCATGCGGGAGTCTGTCTGACTGTCTCTCCCCGTTTCCAGCTTCAGAAAAATACAAAAATAATAATAATAATAATAATAAATAAATAAATAAAACATTGTTCAGACTTAAATATAAATAAAACGGAAATAATGTAAGTTATTTATTCTTTCTCTGCAGACTGGTACCAAATGGCCCACGGACCGGTTGGGGACCACTGTTTTAAACCATCCAGGTTTGTGGTGACTTGTTACAGCAGCCATGGGAAACTAATACAGGTGTTCTGCAGGCTCCCCCTAGCTGCGGTGAACAGACTTGGGGAAGAGAACAGGGGCTGGGGCAGGGAGATCAAGGTGGAGACAGGGTGGACAGGCCTGGAATTGGAGCAGCTAAGGGGGGAAGACTGGATGGGGTCTAGTTACATTGTGCAGGTGGAGCTGTGTAGATAGGTATGAGCAGAGCAAGAACTACAGGCCAGACACAGAGGCCACCAGGGCAGAAAGCCCCACGTGCCTAGCAATGGCCAAAACTGGGAAAACAAGAACCTCACCCCCAGGATGACCTTTACTCCCTTTGCTGGTCATGGGATTCAGACCCTCCCCCAAACTTTCTTCCTCTGGCATATTGCTAGTCATGTGGTTTTAGACCCCCTCAGAGGAGGAACAAACAAGAAAGCCAGAGAATAGCAATTCAGCATTAACCCCTAGAGATAACATCTAGGCCTCAATTGTGTTTCTGCTCCAGGCCCAGGAAAGCAGCAAAACCAGACCAAGGAAAGCCACAGCTGATTTCAGGATCAGCTACAGTGACTAATGATCACTTGCCCTGGTGCTGACCAATCAATGAAACCTACGACCCTAAAAGACCCACCTGGAGCCCTGGCCGATTGGCTCAGCGGTAGAGCATCGGCCTGGCGTGCGGGGGACCCGGGTTCGATTCCCGGCCAGGGCACATAGGAGAAGCGCCCATTTGCTTCTCCACCCAGCCTCCTCCTTCCTCTCTGTCTCTCTCTTCCCCTCCTGCAGCCAAGGCTCCATTGGATCAAAGATGGCCCGGGCGCTGGGGATAGGCAGAGCATCTCCCCCTGGTGGGCAGAGCGTAGCCCCTGGGGGGCATGCTGGTTGGATCCCGGTCGGGCACATGCGGGAGTCTGTCTGACTGTCTCTCCCCGTTTCCAGCTTCAGAAAAATACAAAAATAAATAAATAAATTAAAAAAAAAAAAAAGACCCACCTGGAGAGCTGATGCATATTGAGACCCTTCCCTGGGACTTACCCTAAAATCCCTACCCTTAAAATCCCTTAGGACAGAGGTCCCAGGGTGCTCTCCCTTCCCCACCCCTTTTCTCTGCCCCCCCCCCCCAACGCACATTTTCCTTGCCCTTCTCTTTCTCCTAAGCAAGGGACCCTAAAAGATTTGCCATCAGGGGAGCAGTGGGCAGTGGCAGTTCATTTCAAAACCTGTCTCCAAGGTCCCCTTTCCTCTAACTTTCTTCCTTCAGGGCTAATAAATTCTTCCTTTACTGTTGCACTTGG
Organism: Saccopteryx leptura; assembly: GCF_036850995.1. Lineage (NCBI taxonomy): Eukaryota > Metazoa > Chordata > Mammalia > Chiroptera > Emballonuridae > Saccopteryx > Saccopteryx leptura. Next base: position 46,195,431 of record NC_089511.1, on the reverse strand, counting down.
TCTCTTGATTGAATTCTTTCTCTCAAGATTCTTGAGTCAAGAAGACAAGAATCAAGGTCTTGCTGCTGCTCCTCCTGTAACAGAGTTGATGGGATTTGTAATTGCTGGATGTGGAATCCAGATAAAGGAAGGAGTTGAGGATGACTCCAGGGGTTTGGGCCTAAGCAACTCAAGGATGGAAGTGCCAATAGTTGAGCTGGGGAAGACTAAGTCTAAGACTAAGGAGGAATGGAGCAAGTTTGGGGAAAAGAGCAGGAATGAAGAATAAACAAATACATAGATAATAAATAAATGGTGTTTTGAAAATAATAAAATTTGAGATGTCTAAAATCTATCCAGATGGGTGCTTCAAACTAAAGTATTAATACATATCACAGAATGGGCATACAAGAGGTTCTCAATAAATATGATTGTGTCGCCCTGGCTAAATAGCTTGGTTGGTTCGAGTATCGTCCGGATACACAAAGGTTGCCCATTCAATCTCTAGTCAGGGCATATACAGGAATAGATTGATGTTTCTGTCTCTTCCTTCCTCTCTCAAAAATCAATAACTAAAATTAAAATAAATAAATATGATTGTGTCAAGGCTAACAGCCAAAAAATAGAGAAAAAGGCATCATTACTGCCTGGAACCCCAGCCAAGATGGGTGCTCTTCAGTTACTATTTAATTTTTGAAATGTACGTAGGATTTCTCTATAAATTAAATCATGAGGCTCAGGCTCCCAGCTGGGGTGCCCCTTGCCCAACATCTCAGTCTCCAGCAAAGGACTGTGACTTCAGCTAGAGAAGTATCCAGCACTCCCCATTCCCAGACCCCTGGGGGGAGCTGGGCGGGGTGAAACTAAAGGTGGGCTGGAACAGCAGGGCTGACAAAGCCAGGCTGCCAGGGGCTGTCACTGTCCTTAGATCTATCCTGTATTCCCAGGCTCCTGGAAGTCCCCATGGGGCTCCAGGCTGGTCCTTAGGCTCTGCTTCCTTGCTCCTTAGTAGCAAGTGTTCCCCCTTCAGGCCACAGAATCATCCTGTCCCCTTGACCTGTGCTCTTCCTGCTTGTGTGACACCACAAACCACAGAAAAGGAGGAAGTGTAACCTACTGAGCTTTTGAGATATGTTGGAACAACTCACCGAACACCCCACTCCCGGGTGAGGAGGGAGTTATAATCCCTCCTCCACAGCAGTGCTTTGAATTGGAGAGTCCAGGGCACAAAGCCCACCTCAGGACACTCAGTCACGGGGCTTTACTTCTCTGAGCCCTGCTGGCCTCATCTATAACATGGGAATCATCTTACAGGGTTCCCCCCATCTTACAATTTTATACACTGTCTCAGGGACAGTGATGGGGGAATTGCTGAATGGTATATTGGGGTGGTTCTCAAAGTCACACAGCCCTGCATTCAGGTCTCAGCTCTGTGTGTCACTGGGAAAAGAGACTCCCTTCTGAGTCTGACTTTTATTCTCAAAACAACAGGAGACTTATATTTGCTGCGAAGTCAATGAAACCATCCATGGCAGGCAGGTAGCACAGTAAACTTTCAATACAAGCTGACTGGTGAGATCTGTATGTCCTCTAGTTTATAACAGATCATCTTCTATGTGTCCCTTGAAAAGCTAAGTCTGTGTCTAGTTTAGTCCTCTACTGCCCAGTGATCAGCACACTGCATACTCAAGAAATGTTTAAAACAGAAATGGAGTAGAATGGAAACTTTTGAGAAAAGACTTTCCTAGCTATCTCTCTAGACCTAAAGACACTTGTTTTATACACAATGATAACCTGTTCGTATTTTAAGCCCAGAGCATATGGGGTAGTAATGGCATCTCAGACTGAGAGTAAAATTCAAGGTTGATTTCTGATCAAGCAGTGGCGCAGTGAATAGAGTGTTGGCCTGGGACACTGAGGACCCAGGTTCAAAACCTTGAGGTAACCAGCTTGAGCACAGGCTCACCAGCTTGATTGAGTTTGGGATCATAGACATGACCCCATAGTCACTGGCTTGAGCCCAAAGGTCTCTGGCTTGAGCCCAAGGTTGCTAGCTTGAGCAAGAGGTCACTGGCTTGGTTGGGGACCCCTGGTCAAGGCACATATGAAAAAGCAATCAGCCTGACCAGGTGGTGGCACAGTGGAGAGAGCGTCGGACTGGGATGCAGAGGACCCGGGTTCGAAACCCAGAGGTCGCCAGCTTGAGTGCGGGCTCATCTGGTTTGAGGAAAAGCCCACCAGCTTGATCCCAAGGTCGCTGGCTCCAGCAAGGGGTTACTCGGTCTGCTGAAGGCCTGCGGTCAAGGCACGTATGAGAGAGCAATCAATGAACAACTAAGGTGTTGCAACGAAAAACTGATGATTGATGCTTCTCATCTCTCTTCGTTCCTGTCTGTCTGTCCCTGTCTAACCCTCTCTCTGACTCTCTCTCTGTCTCTGTAAAAAATAAATAAATAAATAAAAATTAAAAAAAAAAGAAAAAAAGAAAAAGCAATCAATGAACTAAGGTGCCACAACTATGAGTTGATGATTCTTATCTCTCTCCCTTCCTGTCTGTTTGCCCCCGTCTAGAAAAAAAAAATAAAATTCAAGGTTGATTTAAACCGCCTGCTCTAGAAGGCAGAGAATGTGGGGCCGAGTAGCTGCTGAAGCACATGAAGCACAGGCCACACCACAGGAAACAGTCACAAACCGTGGACTTTCCATATGGTTCCAAACTGAAATGTTCTCGTGTTTAAAGGAGCCAATTTTCCCTTGATTGTATAGATCCCTTTCGACTGAATAATCAATTGTCTGTGGTTAAGTTTGGAGAAAACACAACAGAGCACTGGTTTTGTAAACTATTTTTGTTTTTAGCAATAGAATCTTTATTTCAAAGGACACTCCCTAGAAGTGTTCTTTCTAGGAGAAAAGATGCTCGGTCTGAAAAACAATTAAATAGGTAAAAAAAAAAAACAACAAACACCAAACAAAAACATCATGAATGGTGAATACTTCTTATTTGGAACTCAAAAATCTAAGCTGTCCCTCTGTACTCAAAACGCTTCTATGGGTTTCCACTGCCTATAGAACAAAGTGCAATCTTCTTACCTTGTTCTCTAGGGCCTACACAGACAAGTCCTGAGGACCTTCCCCACCATTGCAGATTCAGTCCCCCTTTCTGACACTAAAGTCATCTCTAACTCCCACCTCTTCCCTGAACCCCAGCTCTGGGAGTCCCATGGCCTCTTAGACACCTCCCCCAGTTGTCCCTAATCTCTATATCCACTATGTCCCCAACTGTCCTTAGCATCTCTCCCAAATCTCCTTCCCCAGGTTCCCATTTCAAGGACAGCTATCCTACCTATCCTTCAGGTCTCAGCCTGTGTGCCACCTCCTCCAGAAAGCCCTCTCTGACTCCCCAGAGCCCTGGGCCTCATTCCGGGCTCCCCATATGTCCCGTTGGCCTTCTGAGGGTCTCCCCGCCTCCTGCTTTTCTCTTCCATGGCCTTAACCTGGACTTTCCAGCCAGCTCCTTGGGTCCCCAGCCTTCACTCAACACTCCCAACCCCCCCTCCTTCTGAGGTTGACGTGGCCTCCGCCCCCACTCAAAAACTCTCCATGGCCCCCCAGTGTCCTCAGGACAAAGTCTCAGCTCCTCACTGTGGATCCAAGCCCTGAATGATCTTCCCCTAATAACTTCCTCTTATCTTCCTTTATGTGCCAGCCATTCTTAATCTTTCAGTTCCTTGCACTGAAACCACATTTTCACACCAATCCTCCCACAGCTTCTCCTCTGACATACCTTTCTCTCCTCTTTATCTTGTTCATTCCTATCAGCTCATGAACCACTCACTCCATGAAACCCTCCCTCACCCTGTAGTTGGTTCAGGGACCCCTTTTGGGCTCTGATGGTCCCCTGAGTTTCTCCATCCCAGTCTTGACCACTCTGGGTTCTCACTGTATGATGGATGTTTCTCCCACTGGACACGTGAAACCTATGAGGGCAGGGCAGGGCTGTCTCAGTCACATCTATGTCCCCATTCCCAACCAGCATAGGGATAGTACATGGCAGGTGTTCAGTGGCCAGTTCATTTATCTAGTTATTCAGCTTGTATTGATTCAGTGACCACTTGCTGGCAAGCCCTGTCTAGAAACTGGAGATAAGCACAGAAGAAAAATCTCAGGTAAAGATAGCATACATGGCCCTGGCCGGTTGGCTCAGCGGTAGAGCGTCGGCCTAGCGTGCGGAGGACCCGGGTTCGATTCCTGGCCAGGGCACACAGGAGAGGCGCCCATTTGCTTCTCCACCCCTCTGCCGCACTTTCCTCTCTGTCTCTCTCTTCCCCTCCCGCAGCCAAGGCTCCATTGGAGCAAAGATGGCCCGGGCGCTGGGGATGGCTCTGTGGCCTCTGCCCCAGGCGCTAGAGTGGCTCTGGTCGCAATATGGCGACGCCCAGGATGGGCAGAGCATCGCCCCCTGATGGGCAGAGCGTCGCCCCATGGTGGGCGTGCCGGGTGGATCCCGGTCGGGCGCATGCGGGAGTCTGTCTGACTGTCTCTCCCCGTTTCCAGCTTCAGAAAAGTGAAAAAAAAAAAAAAAAAAATGAAAAAGATAGCATACATTTTTTTTTTCTTTTTGACAGAGACAGAGTCAGAGAGAGCAGACAGGCAGGAAGGGAGAGAGATGAGAAGCATCAATTCTTCATTGTGGCACCGTAGTTGTTCATTGATTGCTTTCTCATATGTGCCTTGACCAGGAGGCTACAGCAGAGCGAGTGACCCCAGTGACCTTTGGGCTCAAGCTAGCAACCATGGGTACATGTCTATGACCCCACGCTCAAGCCAGTGACCCCGTGCTCAAGCCAGCAACCTTGGGGTTTTGAACCTGCGTCCTCGTGTCCCAGTCCAATGCCCTATCCACTGCGTCACCGCCAGGTCAGGCAAAGATAGCATTATTTTTTGGGGGGGAGTGAGACAATAGATAAATGAGTGAAACATAGACTGTGCCTTGGAGAAAAAGAAAGCAGGGGAGAGGGATGGTGGCATTATAACTGAAAATGGTAGATGTCTGAATAAAAAAAACAACACAACATACCTGGGGCAAAAGAGCATTATATCCCTGTTTTTTATTTTTTATTATTTAAAAATATATTTTTTATTTATTGATTTTAGAGAGAGAATAGAGAGAGAAAGGCAAGAGGAGGACCGGGAAGCATCAACTCATAGTAGTTGCTTCTCATAAATGTCTTGACCGGGCCAGCCCAGGGTTTTGAACCAGTGACCTCAGCATTCCAGGTCGATGCTTTATCTACTGCACCGCCACAAGTCAGACTATATCCCTGTTTTTTAGACGTAGGGCAGGACTCAGGGAGATCACTGCCCAGGTTCCATAGTGTCAGTCTGTTGGCTGAAAGTTTGAACCCAGAGCTCAGTTCTGTTCAGAACACAACACAGATGAACCAACTCATAAACCCAGAATAAGGCAGACTGTCTTTTCCTGGCCGCTCTGAGGGAGGCCTGAGCCCATGAAAATGCGGGATGCAGGACCAGGGGATAGAGTGCCTTATTTTTATTGAACCAGGTGCCTAATCAAAGGACTTTATACATTTAATTCTCACAACAGTCTTGTTTTTCAAGCCCCACTTAACAGATAAGGGAGCTAAAGACTCCGAGAGGTTAAGTCATTGGCACAAAGGGACACAGCCAGGAAACAGTGGAGACAGGATTTGAACTTAAGCTTTCTCCGAGTCCCAGGGGTGGTCAGCTGCCTATCCTGTTATTATCTGTGGGTCTGTAGCTGCCCTCCCTTCCTCCCTCCCCAAACAGCACGTGAACCCAGAAGTGGCTTTGGCCTTTCAAAAACTACCAACATTCCCTTTTCCTCCCAATCTTTGAGAGGGGCATTTGAAGTTTTCTCCAAATAGAAAGGATATATGAGACAGCTTTAAGAAGAGGACTCGATCTCCTTCCAACCAAGCTGATCTTGCCAATCCATCGTTGGTAGTTCTGGAGTTGCCGCTGCTGCTTCAGGTCACATCGTATCACATCAGATGGTGTCCCTCTTCTCCTTCAAACCCTCCAGAGGTTTCCACCCACCTCACTCACAATGAAGCTTGTTTTCTCTGTGGCCCATGAGACCCCAGCTTATCTACCGCCATCAATTCTCTGACCTCATCCCCCAGCCTTCTCCTCCCTCACTGGTCTTGCTACCCTTAAATATTCCTAAATATTCCATGTTCCTCCTTCAGGGCCTTTGCATTTGCTGTTCCCACTGCCTAGGATGCTCTTCTCCCAGAGAGCCAGGTCATCCTTTCCCCTAATTTGGGTCTTTGCTCAAACGTCACCATCTCAAAAAAACCTTTTCTGACCACTTTATTTAAAATAACCTTTATTATGTGGTTCCCATCTCCCTAACATATCCTATAATCTACTTACCTGTTTGCTAATTGTCTCTTTCCCTTGCTACAGTGGAAACTTTATGAGGCTAGAGATCTGTGGGTTTGTTCACTGATGCATCCCCAGTGCCTAAGACAGGTTGGGCATGTAGAACATGCTTTCTACATACCTGCTGAATGAATAACTTGTGTTTTCATTCCCATGTTGCAGGTGCAGCAACTGAGGCACAGGCACACTAAGCCACCAGCCCAAGTTCATGCAACTATTTAAGTCCTCTAAGTGCTAGAATCAAGATCAGAACCAGGGTGTTCCAGCCTCCAGGGACACATTACTAACCACTGCCCTATACTGCATTGTGCAGGCAAGCTGAGTAAAGAGATACTTACCCTTCTACCTGGGGATTCAGGGCTGCTGAGGTTTGACTGAGGTGTAGTGGAACCTGCCTCATCTCTCTGACTTACAGATTGCCGTCAATTCTGTAAGTCAAGGAAGGTCTAGGGCAGGCATCCCCAAACTAAGGCCCACGGGCCACATGTGGCCCCCTGAGGCCATTTACCCCCCCCCCCCCCCCCGCCGCACTTCCAGAAGGGCCACCTCTTTCATTGGTGGTCAGTGAGAGGAGCACTGTATGTGGCGGCCCTGCAAGGGTCTGAGGGACAGTGAACTGGCCCCTTGTGTAAAAAGTTTGGGGACCCCTGGTCTAGGGTCTGGGTCTAAGCTATCTATGGCTTCACCCCCACCCCAAGACCTTCTGAATTCCCACCACAACACCAGGTAAGTACTCTCATTTTTGGGGTGAAGATCACTCAATCCAACAAGATAAAGAGATAGGGATTAACTATTTATATGAGCAATCCTGATGGCTAATAGGCCACCTCCTCAGGTGTGGTGAAGTGGCAGATATGAGGACAATATGGAGTTCGTGATCTAGGGTGGCTGCCATGGCGGAGGGTATCATGATACATGGAGTGTGACTGAAGCCACAGCAATGATAAAGAAAGGGTGGGGAAAGGGGGAGAGTGACAATGAGGAGGTGATGAAGGTGACTGGATGAGGGTGAGAATGACATGGTTAATAACAATATTAGCCCAAATCACCATGTCAACCTGGTCATAGCACAAGAATAAACTGGCAAAATCCTCACAAGTACCCGACTGTAGGTGTCCTGTGTGCATTTTATAGGTGAGGAAATTTAGATTGCAAAAGTGAGATTAGGTAGTCAAGGTTACCCAGAGGGTTAGCAGTGGAGCTGGGATTCTGGCACATTCCAGGTAATGGGCTCTACCCGGAGCAGTGGTGAGTTTGTGAGTGGTGACATGGGCAATGACAAAAACATGGACGGTGAAAAACCTATAAGGTAGTACGGTGGTTCCTGATGGGGAAAACTATATAGAAGCAGGAGGCATGGATGGTGACAGCCAGAGAAACAAAGGTGACATGAAAGAGACATAGATATAGGGATAAGTATAACATAAAGGGAGCATGGACAGAAAGGTAACAGGAAGCGTGCGAAGGTGACACAGATGTATGATGACAGTTTATGAGCAATGAGGATTTCATAACAGAGAAACAGCAACAACAACAAAAAACGGGTGCGGGCGACATACGAAGGCGATGGCGACTTAAAGGGGCAATTGCAACCTATGGTGGCAATGGGGGCTTAAAGGTGACAAAAGAGAGGTACGGGGGTTGATGGCGATAAAAGGTGGGGGATAGCGACAGGACAATGGTGATGATTTAAGCAAGATGCGACGTAAAGGGAGGAATAGCGACAGAAAGGGACCAAGAACGAAACAAGGATAGAGGTGCATTACAGACACGAGGTGACTACACGAGGAGGGCAGCCGAGGCGTCGGACCCCAGATTGCACAGTACCTGCACTCCACGTCTGTCACTCCGGGACCCAGCCCCGCGCGGACCTTCTATACTGGGGCTGGGCCCGACCACCCCCGCCGCGCGCAGGCGCACTCGGGCTGGACTGCGGACCTGTTGGGGCCGGGGTTCTGCCTTTCTGATTGGCGGTGCTCCTCGCTAGTGCGGGGCGGAGGGAAGCGCTCGGGAGACTGTAAACGATCACGTGACCGCTACCACCTCACTCTCTTTGGTGGCGGCGGGATGGCTAGAGCAGCCACGAGCGGGTCAATCGGCTTCCGGGGGAGGGAGCGGTGCTTCCGGGACGGGTCTCTGGGCCAAGGCGGGGGGAGGGGTGGGTGGTTCTGACAGTTGGTTCCGCCCGGAGGGCGGGCGGGCGGCGGGCGGCACGAGTGGGCGCGAGCCCACAGGGCCAGGTGAGGCGCGGGCCGGGGGAGGTGGGACGGGGCCACAAACGATGGGGGTGGATGGCACCCGGGTCTCCGGAATCAGTCCCAGCGCTGCTGTGCGGCCCCGGACAGGCGACTTCTTTCTCTGAACCTCAGTTTTCCTTCTCTGTACAGTGGGGGTCACAATCCAACTACAGCTCCTCCTTATGGGTTGGAGTGAGAAGTATGCTCGTGCATGTCGGAGTCCCTCGCTTAGCGCCTGGCACAGTGTTCTCATTATTATACTATTTATTATTAGTATTGATGGTGATGTCTGCGCTTGGAAGATCTGGGTGTGGGAGCATGAAAGATTGTTGGACTTGGAAGCCAAAAGATTTCAGTTCAAGTCTCAGCTCCGCTTTGTGGCAGTGGGCCTGTGTCTTCAGCTCTCTGAACCTCATTTTCCTTATTTATACAAGAAGAGCTAAAGTCCCTGCATTGTAGTAGGTCCTTGTGAGGATGCTGATGAAATGTGCGTTTAAATTCCTTGTACAGTATTGAGTAGGAACTCAATAGACTGACACTATTGTAATAATGATTCTGACAGTCAGGTCATTGGTGTAGCTGGGACTTCCAAGGGAGTAGAAGGAGGGAGGAAGCAATAGGAAGACAGCAATAGGAAAAACTTGGAATCGAGTCAGGGAAATCAACATCCTTTCACTTACTATTTGGCTAATTTTCCAAAGCCCATGATTTTTCTTTTTCTTTAAAATTACTGATACATTTTCCTTCAGTCAGTTAATTTGAAAAGAAAAATTATTTGCTATCCTCATGAAAATTGGCCTAGCTAGCCACAAGAAGGAACACTTATCCTGAAATAAAATGGAAACAGAACAGTCTATTTTTTGTCTATTACATTGTAGACAAAAACTGAAAAAGAATCAGAAGGGAACAACTTGTACAATGTTATTCCATATTTTCAGGTCCTATGGACTCCATTAACTAATCTTATACTTTGTTTCCCAGCTCACACTTTGTGTACGACTGACATAAGTCAGTGACTGTTCTACTCTTTCCCTGGCTCACTGAAGATTTATTTATTTTATTTAATGCACATGTATCACCTACGGAGCATTGTTCTAAGGGCTTGGTGTTTATGAACTCACTCCTTCTAAGCACTTTAAGAATAGATACTCCTAGTATCATTATTGTTTTATAACAGAGAACTAAAATCCAGAGAGGTTAAGCCACTTGCCTCAGAGTCAGGATTAAGAAGTGGTAAATTGGGACTTGGCTCCAGATCTAAGAGCTTAGCACAGGGCATCTTTACATGGTAATTACTTGAGTTTGGGGAGTGGTCAATTAATGTTATAATATTCACTGTTTAGAGTCAGTTCTGGAGATGGACTTTTTAATGGTGGAGAGAGGAAACTGAGTCCAGCAGAGAATTCTACAGCTGTAGGATACCAGTATTTAAAGGCTTCTGGTAAGCATTAACTAAAACCTTGTAAAGATAGATCACAGAGCCTGGCTTGTAGTAATCACTTGACCAGTGTTAATCATAGCTATTGGACTTACTTGGGTTCAAGTCCTGGCCCTGCAGTTATTTAGTATGTGACCTTAGACCTGTCACTCTCATTTGTAACATAGGGATCATTTTTACTTTCTTCCCCTATGGTTGTGTGGAGTCACTGAGATGTGTATATACTCAGTGTCTGGCATGTGAACATTCAATAGGAACTGCTGCATGGGCACTGGCATCAGAGAGAGAACTTGTTTTTCAATCCCAGTAAAGCCACTTGGTAGATGTGGCATTGGGTGAATGGCTACACCTCAATGACTTAATTATTTATTTATTTATTGACTTTTAGAGAGTGAGGGAGGGAGAGATAGAATGAGGAGCATCAACTCATAGCTGCTTCACTTTTTTTTTAATTTTTTATTTATTTATTTATTTTTTCTGAAGCTGGAAACGGGGAGAGACAGTCAGACAGACTCCCGCATGCGCCCAACCGGGATCCACCCAGCACGCCCACCAGGGGCGATGCTCTGCCCACCAGGGGGCAATGCTCTGCCCCTCCGGGGCATCGTTCTGCCGCGACCAGAGCCACTCTAGCGCCTGGGGCAGAGGCCAAGGAGCCATCCCCAGCGCCCGGGCCATCCTTGCTCCAATGGAGCCCTGGCTGCGGGAGGGGAAGAGAGAGACAAAGAGGAAGGAGGGGGGGTGGAGAAGCAAATGGGCGCTTCTCCTATGTGCCCTGGCCGGGAATCGAACACGGGACCTCTGCACGCCAGGCCGACGCTCTACCACTGAGTCAACCGGCCAGGGCCAGCTGCTTCACTTTAGTTGTTCATTGATTGCTTCTCGTTTGTGCCTTGACCAGGCGAGCCGAGGGTTTTGAACTGGTGACCTCAGCGTTCTGGGTCGATGCTCTGTCTCCTGCGCCACCACAGGTCAGGCTACATTGTTTTATTTCATTTATTAAAATGGGGCTAATAATAGTCCTCACTCAAGAGAAGGTTGTGAGGCATCAGCGTGATGCCTGACTGGTGCATAGTTAGTAGATAATTAGTGCTTGGTGCAAATGGTACACAGTTAGTACATGATATGTGAGATGTTGTTCTGTCTGACTTACTGAAGCCTCTTCATGCCCTACCCTTTGAGAGATGCAGTTATGTTGTCTTTGTCCAGCAGGAAAATCCAGGAGGGAAAGCGTGTTTTAGAGAGTCAAGTACAAGGCGGAATGATGTCTGTGGTCATGTCCATCAATAAGAGATGCAGCAGAAGCTGGGGAAAGGCAGGATGAATCCTAGCCAGGGGTAGAGGGAGAATCTCACATATGGGGACTTAGGGAAAGCTTCACAAAGCAGGTGGCAGCTAAGTAAAGTGAAGAAGGGCTTGCCAGATGGACAGGAGGAGATAAGCATTCCAGGCACAAGTGACATTCTTTGTGAAAACTGGGAGGCAGGCGAATCCCCTAGGTGATAGAGGGAAGGTTGGGGTGGGAGGCCTGGAGGGTAAGAATAGCCCAGTTGTAGAGTATTTGGTATGCTCCGGACACTCTCTTAGGTGCTTTGTACAAAGAAACTTACGTTACCCTCAGAGCATTTGTCTAAGGTAAGTAATGCTTGTATCATCCCCGTTTACAGATGGAGACTCTGAGGCTTGACTGGTGAAGTACAGTATTTCTCCATGTATAAGACGCTCCCATATATAAGACGCACCTTAATTTTGGGGCCCGAAATTTGAAAAAAAATGTATTACATTAAGTTATTGAACTCAAATTTTATTCATTAAATTCATACAATTCCTCATCACTGTCAAAACTCCCATCCATTAGCTTGTCCTTATCTGTGTCTGATGACAAATCACTGTCTTCAACAATGAGCGCAAAAACAAGCATGAAAAAGGAGGAAATGCAAGTATAAAAATCTACAATCACTGTATAAAACGCGCCCAGTTTTTAGACCTCAAAAATTTTTTTTAAAGTGTGTCTTATACATGGGGAAATATGGTATATTTGCTAAGGCCACAGAGCTAGTGAGTGGTAGAGCTGATCTGAACCCTGCAGTTGGTTCCAGAGTCCTTACTCTTAGAACTGTTTTTGTTTTACCATGAAAGTGGGGATGGAGTAGATTGTGTGTGCTGGACAGAGGGCTTCTGCACTTCAAAGAGTAGGCTGAGGAGGGGTGAGGGCAAAGGATCAGAATCAGGCTGGGATGGGGGGAAGGGAGCAGAGTGAAGGATGAGGGCAGAGGAAATGGAAGAGATGGTAGGGTCAGAGAAGAGACTGAGGGCTAGGTAGGAAGTTTGGGCCAGGGCAGTGTGGGACAGAGTCCTGAAGTCAGATAACATTGACTCATCAGGAGAGAAAGTTATTTTCTTTGGTTTCCTTTCAGTGTTGCTGTTCATGTCCAAGAGAAAGTCTTCATTGGTGCTAATGTGTCTTTTTTTCTTTTTCTTCCAAGTGAGAGGAGGAGAGATAGAGAGACACACTCCCATATGTGCCCCAACCAGGATCCACCTGGCAACCCCCATCTGGGGCTGATGCTCTGCCCATCTGGGGCCATGCTCACAGCTGAGCTAATTTTAGTGCCTGAGTGGAGGCTCCACAGAGCCATCCTTAGCACCTAGGGGTGATGAACTCAAACCAGTTGAGCCATGAGAGAGAGAGAAAGAGAGTGAGAGAGACAGAGAAAGAGGAGGCAGGAGGGGTAAAGAAGCAGATGGTTGCTTCTTCTGTGTGTCCTGACCAGGAATCAAACCTGGAACATCCATACACTGGGACATCCACACACCGGGCTGATGTTCTACCGCTGAGCCCACCAGCCAGGGCCACTAATATGTCTTTAACACCTTTCTAGTACCAGCTAATCTTATTGGTGAAAATTGTTTTTTCATTTTTTATCTGAGGCCCCTTGTGAGTTGGTGCCCCACCTCTTTACCCTTGTCTACCCTCACTCTCCTCACTTCACTGCAGCCATGCTGGCTCCTGCTGTCCCTCAAACATGCCAGATGGGCTCCTGGCTCAGGGCATTGGACTTGTACCTCCTCCTGGAACACTCTTCTGCAAAACCACATGGCTTATTCCCCAACCTGCATTGGGCCTCTGAATGTCACTTTAGAGTGGTCTTCCCTGATCACCCTATTTAGAATTGCAACCCCCTTCCTTCCCAAGCCCTTCATGTTTTCTCCATGATACTAAAGGCTTTCTGACACAGTATATCAGTAACTGTTCTTTCTGCTTGTTTATTCTATGTCCCTCTTACCCTGTCCTCTGTGTTTTTGTTTACCTTAGTGTCCTTAGCTCCTAGGAAAGTGCTTCACACATAGTATGTGTTCAATAAACAGTTTTTGAATGAATGAATAAATGAATAAGTATTTATGGTTGAAGTGTTGGGCAGGGGGTGTCTTTTTTCTGATCCTCTCTTATTCCTGCTAGAAATTTTTGAGGTGTGTGGGAATCAAGCTGTGGACATTTTCTGTCTCTGGGCCTTGTCCCAAGCAGAAGTGATAGTTGTGATGAGAGTTCTGTTCCAGGCTGACTTCCTGCCAGCTGCTCCAGGCTATTCCTGGGCTCTGAGCCCCTAGTCCAGGAACTCTCCCCTGACAAGCAGATAGATAGGCAGCAAGAAAGGGACGTACACTCACAGCTGGTGGCAACTCATGGGCCCTCTTCCCCTGTCCTCTCTTCCAGGCTCCAGGGAGCAGCATCAAGGCCAGGGCAAAGATGGTGTCAGTGACTATGGGTGAGTTTATGGCCTCCTCCTGGGACCCCCCTCTCCCTACTGCCCTTTTTGAGGTATGACCTTGGTGAGGGGAGACGGGATGGGGGAGGGAGGGACAGTCATAGACAGGAACAGCTGTACTCTGAGGATCGTGGAGCTGGGGCCGGGCCTGTTCGAGGCCTACCCGCCTCTGTATATCTTGATCTCCTGAGAGACTAGTCTAGCTGTCAAGAACTTGGGTATTGAAGTCTAGCGGATCTCCCACATGGCCTTTCAGAGCCTCAGTTTTCTCACCTATAAAATGTAGATACTAATACTCTCTATATGCTGGGATGTTATAAGGATCAAGGAGGTTATTACATGTAAAATCCTGGGCATAATTCTCTACAAATGTTAGCTATTATTATTCTTGTGAGCCTTATCACCCTATTTTCTTTAAATTCTCTAGTATGGAATTATTAAAGCACAGATATTAGGTAGTAGCTTTAAACATTTTTGAGACTTAATAGTATATATAGAAAAGTACATCAAATATTTGGTTATAAGAGCAATAAAAAGGCAAATCAAATCCTTTATGATTCTATTTATATACATATAATGCACAGAAGCAGGCAAAACAGTCCATGCTGTTAGAAGGCGCTGGTTGCCCTCATGCGGCAGTGAGATGTGATTACTTAGGGAAGCTGAGGGGTGGGAGGCTTCTGGCATATTGGAAATGTTTTAGTATTTCTTGATCTGGGTACTGGTTACATGGGTGTGTACATTTATGAAAATCTATTGACTTTTGTGGCCTTTTGCGTGTTTGTGTTATAGTTCAAGGAAAAGGTTTAAAAAAAACCAACCACCTCTAACCATCCAGGTTCAGAAGTGGAATATTGCCAGCCTCTGCGATAATCTGTCCTTACCTTTCTTTGTGGTCCACGGATTTTGGTTTTGAAGTTACATCAATGAAACATGCCATATATTCTTTTTTTTTTTTTTTCTGAAGCTGGAAACGGGGAGAGACAGACAGACTCCCGCATGCGCCCAACCGGGATCCACCTGGCACGCCCACCAGGGGCGAAGCTCTGCCCACCAGGGGGCGATGCTCTGCCCCTCCAGGGCGTCGCTCTGCCGCGACCAGAGCCACTCTAGCGCCTGGGGCAGAGGCCAAGGAGCCATCCCCAGCGCCCGGGCCATCTTTGCTACACTGGAGCCTCAGCTGCGGGAGGGGAAGAGAGAGAGACAGAGAGGAAGGAGGGGGGCGTGGAGAAGCAAATGGGCGCTTCTCCTATGTGCCCTGGCCAGGAATCGAACCCGGGTCCCCCGCACGCCAGGCCGAAGCTCTACCGCTGAGCCAACCGGCCAGGGCAACCATGTATTCTTTTATGTCTGGTGTCTTTTGCTGAATATGTCTGAGAGTCATGTGCGCTGACGGTTTGTTTGTTTTTTACAGGGACAGAGAGATAGTCAGAGAGAGAGATAGACAGGGACAGACAGACAGATAGGAATGGAGAGAGATGAGAAGTATCAACCTTCAGTTTTTCGTTGCGAGACCTTAGTTGTTCATTGATTGCTTTCTCATATGTGCTTTGACCGCGGGCCTTCAGCAGACTGAGTAACCCCTTGCTCAAGCAGTGACCTTGGGTCCAAGCTGGTGAGCTTTTGCTAAAACCAGATGAGCCCACACTCAAGCTGGTGACCTCAGGGTCTCGAACCTGGGCCCTCTGCATCCCAGTCCAACTCTCTATCCACTGCACCACCACCTGGTCAGGCGGTGTTCTTTTTGCTGCTGTAGAGTGTTGCACAACAAGAGTGACCATCATTTGTTTATTGATTTAGATTTTACAGTGTTTCTGGGTTGGGGTACTACAGTGAATACTCTAGTTCTTATCTCCTGGTGTGTACAGGAAGCCACACCTCACTGACTCCAAGATACACATTGTTGCCCATCTTATTTCTGAAATGGGGGTATGTCTTACAGCTGGTGGCTGATGATCATTTGATTGGCACCACAGTTTCCTTCTTAGCAGTACTGTGAGTCCTCACTTGACATTGCCAGTAGGTTCTGTGACTTTGAGCAAAACAGCATGTAATGAAACCAATTTTACTATAGGCCAACTGATATAAACAAGAGTTAAATTCATACAGCATCTCATCAATGTTATAACAACATGACATTGAACAAAATGATGTTATTCAAGGACTGCTGTGCATAAAATGATGGTGTGGCCTGGATGTGGGGATATTTGCAGTTCCTTGACTTTGCTTCAGGCAGGTAGCTACCCTCAACCTATGTGGGACTATTTTTCCCCTTAAGAGTTTGATTGATACACATTTTACATTTTGTACAAATCACCTATTTAAAGGATACAATTCAGTGATTTTTATAGTCTATATTTGCTATTCACAGAGTTGTGCAGCCATCACCACAATCAACTGCACAAAATTTCCATGTTCCCGCCAAAACTCAATTCCCATTAGCAGTCACTATGGATCTTTATAGATTTACCTGTTGGACATTTCATATGAATGGAATCATTACCTGGTGCTTTCTGATACGTAGACAAAGGTGCCTGCTTTTGGTTGATGGAAGCCAAGGTGCCTCGGCTTAGCAGGTGCCTAGTGCTGTGCAGAGTAGAAGAAGGCACCCCTTTCCTCTAAAAAAGCATGAATGCACCTTTCTCAGTTGTAGGTAGAGGCCAGTGGCCTGATGGGCAGGACCTCTTTGGGAAGGTGTGGCCCCTGGGCATATGCCCAAGCCCTGCACTGCCTCCTACAAAACATCTGACCCAGAGTGTGTCTCAGGCCAAAAAAAGCTTCAGTTATCTCAAGCAAACACAGCAATGCCAAATTTTTACAAATCTAAACTAGAATGAAAATAACAGATTAGCATGAAATGCTGGCTGTAATGTTATATACCATGAGAAAGAAAAATGTTGCCCAGAGAATTGATGCTTCTCATCTTTCTCCCTTTCAGCCTGTCTCTCTTTCTCTTGTGCGCACGCGCGCGCACACACACACACACACACACACACACACACACACATATATATACACACACACACACACAGAATATTACCAGTTAAACTGTGGCATATCATCAATTGTGAAATAGATCCTGGCTTCAGAGATACGAAAATGTGAGAAAAAAAAAAGTTGCACTTGAAATCAGTGATCTTATCTTTTTTTTTTTTTTTTACAGAGTCAGAGAGAGGGATAGATAGGGACAGACAGACAGGAATGGAGAGAGATGAGAAGCATCAATCATCAGTTTTTCGTTGCAACACCTTAGCTGTTCATTGATTGCTTTCTCATATGTGCCTTGACCGTGGCCCTTCAGCAGACCGAGTAACCCCTTGCTCAAGCCAGCGACCTTGGGTCCAAGCTGGTGAGCTTTGCTCAAACTAGATGAGCCTGCACTCAAGCTGGCGACCTCAGGGTCTCGAACCTGGGTCCTCCGCATCCCAGTCTGACACTCTATCCACTGCACCACCACCTGGTCAGGCAGTGATCTTATCTTAAAACCTGGCCTGACAGGTCAGGGTCAATTTGAAGATTACACCCAGGAAGAGGACAAGAAAGAAGTTTAGAAACAATAAAGCGGCCCTGGCCGGTTGACTCAGTGGTAGAGCGTCGGCCTGGCGTGCAGAAATCCCAGGTTCAATTCCCGGCCAGGGCACACAGGAGAGGTGCCCATCTGCTTCTCTGCCCCTCCCCCTCTCCTTCCTCTCTGTCTCTCTCTTCCCCTCCTGCAGCCAAGGCTCCATTGGAGCAGGGATGGCCCGGGCACTGGGGATGGCTCCTTGGCCTCTGCCCCGGGCGCTAGAGTGGCTCTGGTTGCGACGGAGCGACGCCCCGGAGGGGCAGAGCATCGCCCCCTGGTGGGCAGAGCATCGCCCCTGGTGGGCGTGCCGGGTGGATCCCAGTCGGGTGCATGTGGGAGTCTGTCTGACTGTCTCTCCCCGTTTCCAGCTTCAGAAAAATACAAAAAAAAAAAAAAAAAGAAAAAGAAACAATAAAGCAACATCGGTGGGGTCTGCCTGGCCTTGGCCTTGGCTCCGTGTGTAGAGATGACATCATCATTATCATCATCATCATCATCATCATCATCATCATCATCAGAGCTGCAGTGGGTTGAGCTTGTCCTCTGGGCCAGGCTTCATTTTAAAGCCCTTTATGTGGACTTTCTCACTGAGTCTGTACAGTGACCCAGGGACATTAGTGCTGTTATCTCTAGAATGTCAGCTCCATGAGGGAAGAGACTTTGTCTGTCCTGTGGCATCCCAAGTACCCTAGGACAGGACAGGACCTGGCCTGTGCCAAGTGCTCAGTACATACGTACTGAATTTTTTGCCCCAGATTTACAGTTGAGGAAACCAAAGCATCAAGCATTAACTTGCCCATAGTCCCTCAGCTGGGAAGTGGCAGAGCCAGGATTTGAACCTAAGCTCCAAAGCCTATGCTTGTAACCTTCATACCTCACTGTGAGGCAGGGCATTGCTGACACCCATGGGCCACCTCTGTAATCCTTCTCTATATCCACATGCAGATCCTGTCACCCTCAGGGACTGAGCCCACTGATGGGGACTGGGGCAGAGCAGCCAGAGTCCTGGCTCCCCTCAATCGGCCAGTGGCCAAGCCTGGGGGATGGTCTCTGCAGGTGACACTCCATGGCAGGGCAGAGCTATAAGGGTGGTATGGGATCACATGGGCTGGGGAACTCTGCTTCTTGTTAGTATGGCTGGGGGTGAGCTGTTCAACCTCCCCCTGCCTCAGTTTCCTCATTGGCAAAATGAGGGATTCAATGCTACTTAACCCATAGGGTTGTCAGGCAGCCTTAGTTCCATCATATGTGCAGAGCACTCAGCCTAGGACCTAGTATTTGATGAGCATTTAATTTGTGGGAGCCATTGCTGTTGTGGTTTTGCTGTGGCTGTTCTCTAGAATATAACGTGGATAATGAGCCCTGTTTACTCCCTCCAGCCACTTCCGAGTGGATCCAGTTCTTTAAGGAAGCTGGCATTCCTCCCGGACCTGCTGTTAATTACGCCGTGATGTTTGTGGATAATAGGTAAGGGCGTTCAGGGAGCAGACCTGAACTTGGGGAGAGGAGGGGAGAGGTGGAGGGAGACAAGGAGCTGGCTGGTCCATCCACCCTGGCCCACCTATCACCTCAGTGCTGACACTCCCCTATAGGATCCAGAAGAGCATGCTGCTGGATCTCAACAAAGAAATCATGAATGAGCTGGGCGTGACTGTGGTGGGCGACATCATTGCCATCCTCAAGCATGCCAAGGTGGTGTACCGCCAGGTGGGTACTCTGCTTCATTCCTGGGTTTAGGGTGGTGTGGAGGGGCAGTGACAGAGCCAAAAGGAGGCTTGGAAACAAAGGCAGGCAGACCTGGGTTCTAAGGCTAGCTCTGCATTTGCTGTGTGGCATTGGCCACATTTCCTAACCTCTCTGAGCCTTCCTTTCTCCATCTGTAGTGTGCACATAGGCAAAACTCTTGTAGGGTGGTTGTAAGTATTACATTATATAAAGTCCTAGTACAGTGTAAACAGTAGGACTTTAGTAAAGGCCCTCTGTAATTATTATTATTATTATTATTATTACTAGTTTTCATCTTACTAATGATAATTGATATTACCAGGATTCTTCTCTGTCCCCAGGACAAGAGCTTCCTATGTGAGACCCAGTTGGTGACTTGGCCAATAATATGGTTGTCCCAATTATTGGCCCCTCTCATTACAGTGTCCTTAGACTTGTGATTTCACCTCCCCGAGTCTTTCTGAAACAGGCTTTTATTCTTTCTTTCTTCTTTTTTTTTTTTTTTTTGTATTTTTCTGACGAAACGGGCTTTTCACACAACTCTGCTGCATATGGTGGCTGTGGATATCTACCAAATAGTGTATCTGGCAAGGAGTGCCAGGCCTGGAGTGAAGTGCTTGTGCAGTTACGTTCGCTAACACTTACCAAGGGCTTGCCGTGGCCTCCCAGGCAAGCCAGGCTGTCTGCGCTTTTTCTGCATATGAACTCACTTGCTCCTCCCTCTGCTTGACTGAGGAGGAAACCTGCTCCAGAGCTGCACTCTCAAGCACTCCACTTCACCCTATGGTGGCACTGGGTTATTCTCATTTCCGGTAGCTTCCTCCATCTCAGCGTCCTCATGCCGGACAAGAACCCACACTGAGGTCTTTCTCAAGCCAGGAACATTGTCTGAGTATCATGGTCACAGAGCAAAACTGCTTTTCCTTTTTTCTTTTTTAGCAAGAGAGAGAGACGGGCAGGAAGGAAAGAGATGAGAAGCATCAACTTGTAGTTGCATTGTCACTTTGGTTGTTCATTGATTGCTTCTCATACGTGCCTTGACCCCTTGCTCAAGCCAATGACCTTGGGCTTTAAGACAGCAACCTCTGGACCCAAACCAGTGACCTTGGGATCATGTTGATGATTCCCTTGTTCACGCCAGCCACCCATGCTCAAACCGACAAACCCATGTTCAAGCTGGCAATCTTATGGTTTCAAACCTGTGACCTCAGCATTCTGGGTCAATGCTCTATTCACTATGCTACCACTGGTCAAGCTATTGATTGATTTGAGAGAGAGAGAGAAAAAAACATTGATTTGTTGGTCCATTTATTTATATATTGATTGATTGATTCTTGTATGTGCCCTGACCAAGGATTCAACCCACAACCTTGGTGTGTTGGGACGATGCTCTATCCAGCTGAGCTACCTGGCTAGGGCACCTTTTTTTTTTTATTTAAACTTTTAAATTTGTGAATAATTTTTGATTTCTAGAAAAGTTCCAATAATAGTACAGAAAGTTACTGTGTATTCTTCACTTAGTTTTCCCTAATGTTAATAAACATCTTATGTAGTGATGGTACATTTGTTAAAACTAAGAAATGGCCCTGGCAGGATAGCTTGATTGGTTAGAGCATCATCTTCACATGCAGAGGTTGCCAGTTTGATCCCTGTTGGGACAGATGCAGGAACAGATTAATGTTTCTGTCTCTCTTTCTTTCCCCCCTCCCTAAAATCAATAAGCAAACTTTTTTAAAAACTAAGAAATGAACAGTAGTATGCTGTCATGAACAAAACTGCAGACAAAACTACAGACTTTGGATTTCATCTGTTTTTCCATTAATGTCCTTTTTCTGTTCCAGGAAGCCTGACTACATTGACTTATTGACTTGTCTCATTTGTTGTTTGATTTGTGACAGCTTTATAGTCTTCCTAGGTTTTTGATGACCAAGATAGTTTTTTTTTAAGTTATAGCTAATTGGCTTTATTAAGGTCATAATATTTTGCTGTATTTACTTTAGGTAGATATTTTTTAAAATTTATTTATTTATTTTTGACAGAGAGACAGGAAGGGCGAGAGAGAGTGAGAGAGGGAGAGAGCAGCTCATAGTTTCTACTTTAGCTGTACGTAAATTGAGCTTCTCGTATGTACCTTGACCTGGGCTATGCCAGCGACCTTCGACTTTTTGTGCCAGTGACCTTTGGACTACAGCTGGTGAGCCTTGGGACTGTGTACACAATTCCCACTCAAGCTGGCGACCCTCTACTGACAAGCCTACGCTCAGAGCCAGGGATCTCAGTGTTCCGGGCCAACATTTTATCCACTGTGCCACCATCAGGCAACTTTTAAAATGTATTTGTTTGTTTAGTTGTTTTAGCAACAGAGACAGAGACAGATAGAGAGAGGGACAGTTAGGGACAGACAGGCAGGAAGGGAGAGAGATGAGAAGCATCAGTTCTTCACTGAGAGGGATGAGAAGCATCAGTTCTTCATTGAATCTACCTAGTTGTTCACTGATTGCTTTCTCATATGTGCCTTGACTGGGAGACTACAGCAGAGTGACTGATCCTTTGCTCAAGCCAGCAACCTTGGGCTCAAGCCAGTGACCTTGGGCTTTAAGCCAGTGACCTTTGGGTTCAAGCCAGGGACCATGGGGTCATGTCTGTGATCCCACACTCAAGCCAGCAACCCCACACTCAAGCTGGTGATCCCGTGTTCAAGCCAGATGAGCCCATGCTCAAGCCAGTGACCTCGGAGTTTCGAACCTGGGTCCTCTGCATCCCAATCTGATTCTCTATCCACTGTGCCACTGCCTGGTCAAGCAAAAATTTATTTTTTGATTACAGTTGACATACACTATTATATTTGTTTCAGGTGTACAAAATAGTGATTTGACATGATTTTGACAGTTTTGAAGAGCACCGGTCAGGTGCTTTGTAGAATGACCTCTGAGTTTTTCTGATACTTTCTTTTGGTTAGGAGTGAAATGAGTAAAAATCTTTTTCTCTAGTAGCTCAGATTTGCTTAAATTTCTGGGTCCCCCACTCCCCCACCTCATGCCCTTGTCCCCGTGGTAACTCAGGTGCCTTTTTTTACAGGACATGTGCAAAGCTGCCACAGAGTCGGTGCCCTGCAGCCCTAGCCCCCTCCCAGGTGACATTCGTCGAGGTACTTCTAGCGGTGAGTCCCATCTGCTCAGGCCTCCTTTCTTTCATTCTTATGCTCCTGCAGTGAAGGGACATATCTGGAGTCTTCAGAGGTGGCAGCAAAGGCACCTGAGACCCTTTCTCTTAGGGAAAATACCCTGGGTAACAAGGGGCTGGTGGTAAGTTCTGTTCTGTAAAGTCACTGTGAACACTGAATTAGTGAACACTGAATCACTGCTCCTAGGGAAATAAAGGGTTAGGTTCCTACAAGCCTCTGATCATATTTTTTTTTTGTCATCTGATCAATACAGATCCTTCTTTTATGTGTGTTTTCGTTTAAAGATACCTTATTTAATATCTACTGTTGATTTATTAACATTGAACTTATGGCCAATAATACTATAAATCATTCCTAAACAGAGCTAATCTAACACATACATTTCTTTTCCTAAGTACTACATACATCACTGCTTTCTTGCACTTGGGAACACCAGACAGCACTTTAGTACTATGGTTAAGGGCCATTTTTTTTTTCTTTTTTTAAAAAATTATTTATTTATTCATTTTAGAGAGGAGAGGGAGAGACAGAGAGGAGAGACAGAGAGAGAGAAGGGGGGGGAGGAGCTGGAAGCATCAACTCCCATATGTGCCTTGACCAGGCAAGCCCAGGATTTCGAACCGGCGACCTCAGCATTTCCAGGTCGATGCTTTATCTACTGCGCCACCACAGGTCAGGCTTAAGGGCCATTTTAAAAATCAAAATCACTGACAGCACAAAAATATGAAAACGTGGCACTAAATAGACCATGAGAAGCATACTTGTTACTGTCTGAAAGCTGAAACAAGAACACAGTTTATGGCCTTGTTTGACTTCAGTTGGGAGCATGGGTGTTGGGCGACTCAAGTTTTCACCATTCTGTGCATGTTTGTGAATGACCACAAAAGCACCGTATCAGTTTGGGGGTTACAAATAAATTTTAGTGAAGAGATGGATTTGGAAATATGGAATCTGTGAGTGATGAGAACTGGCTCTATTTATACTTTTGTGTTTTTTTTTCTTTTTTAAATTTATTTTATTTTTTTATTTATTCATTTTAGAGAGGAGAGGGAGAGACAGAGAGAGAGAGAAAGGAGAGAGGGAGAGAGAGAAGGGGGGAGGAGCTGGAAGCATCAACTCCCATATGTGCCTTGACCAGGCAAGCCCAGGGTTTCGAACCGGCGACCTCAGCATTTCCAGGTCGACGCTTTATCCACTGCGCCACCACAAGTCAGCTATACTTTTGTTTTTTTAGCAGTATGATACATTAAAAAAAAAAACCTAAAAAATTTATTTATTTATTTTTTTGAGAAAAAACTACATTTTATTTAGGGCAATCTTATTACATATTTTTTTCATTTATTCCATTCCTGTTTAGCCCTACCCTTCACACACTCTTAATTTATGTCTCCTTAGATGCAGTTAGAATAAGATAATTGAACATTTTTTCAGCTTACTTGAGATACAATTAATATATAACATTGTATAAATTTTAGGTGTACAATGTGTTGATTTGATACATTTATAAATTGCAAAATGATTATTGTCATAGCATTAGTTACCACTCCCATCCCGTCACATAGTTACCATTTCTTTTTTTTTTTTTTTTTTTTACGGAGACAAAGAGAGAGAGAGGGATAGACAGGGACAGACAGACAGGAACGGAGAGAGAGGAGAAGCATCAATCATTAGTTTTTTGTTGCGCATTGCAACACCTTAGTTGTTCATTGATTGCTTTCTCATATGTGCCTTGACTGTGGGCCTTCAGCAGACCTAGTAATCCCTTGCTCGAGCCAGCGACCTTGGGTCCAAGCTGGTGAGCTTTTGCTCAAACCAGATGAACCTGCACTCAAGCTGGTGACCCTGAGGTCTCGAACCTGGGTCCTTGGCATCCCAGTCCAACACTCTATCCACTGCACCACCACCTGGTCAGGCTCATTTCTATTTTGTTGTGAGAACATTTGAGATTTACTCTCTTAGCAACCTTCAAGTAAATAATACAATATTGTTAGCTATAATCACCATGCTGCATGTTAGATCTTCATACTTGTTATTCTTATAACTGGAAGTTTGTGCCCTTTGTGCAATATTTCCCCATTTTCTCCATCACCAACATGATATCTGAACATTTTAATTGTAAATGGCTTTTTAACTATAAAAACCAAGCCTATACTTTAAAATTATCCGGCCCTGGCCGGTTGGCTCAGTGGTAGAGCGTCGGCCTGGCGTGCAGGAGTCCCGGGTTCGATTCCCGGCCAGGGCACACAGGAGAAGCGCCCATATGCTTCTCCACCCCTCCCCCTCTCCTTCCTCTCTGTCTCTCTCTTCCCCTCCCGCAGCCGAGGCTCCCCTGGAGCAAAGATGGCCCGGGCACTGAGGATGGCTCTGTGGCCTCTGCCTCAGGTGCTAGGATGGCTCTGGATGCAACAGAGCGACGCCCCAGAGGGGCAGAGCATCGCCCCCTGGTGGGCATGCCGGGTGGATCCCGGTCGGGCGCATGTGGGAGTCTGTCTGACTGCCTCCCTGTTTCCAGCTTCGGAAAAATGAAAAAAAAAAAAAAATTATCCTATGTATCCATCTACCTGTCTGTGTATATGCATAACATGAAGCATGGAGAACATGTAGCAACAACAAAAACAAGAATTGGACCACTTTTCACTTAACAATGAGGGTGGGTTTCTAAAGGTTGAAAGAAAAAAGGAACAATACAATTTATAGCACAAACCAGTATGAGAAAAAAATATACATAAAACATGCAATTTACAAGAGCACATATATTCAAAAAGGTGTATAATAAAAGCATTAGAATGGTTATCTGTGGCAGAGAGAGAGTGATGAATGTGCATTACAAAAACAAAAATAAATAAATTGGACAAGAAGGAAGCCTTTTAGAGACAAGGGATGATGCAGTCCCATGTTTGAAGATTTTTTTTTCCCCTGTATTTTTCTGAAGCCAGAAACTGGGAGAGACAGACAGACTCCCACATGCGCCCGACCGGGATCCACCCGGCACGCCCACCAGGGGGTGATGCTCTGCCCCTCCGGGGCGTCGCTCTGTTGTGACCAGAGCCACTCCAGCGCCTGGGGCAGAGGCCGAGGAGCCATCCCCAGCGCCCGGGCCATCTTTGCTCCAGCGGAGCCTCGGCTGCGGGAGGGGAAGAGAGAGACAGAGAGGAAGGAGAGGGGGAGGGGTGGAGAAGCAGATGGGCGCTTCTCCTGTGTGCCCTGGCCGGGAATTGAACCTGGACTTCTGCATGCCAGGCCGACGCTCTACCACTGAGCCAACCGGCCAGGGCGATTTTTTTTTTTTATGGCAGAGACAGAGAGAGTCAGAGAGAGGTACAGACAACAGGAAGGGAGAGAGATGAGAAACATCAATTCTTCGTTGTGGTTCCTTAGTTGTTCATTGATTGATTTCTCATATGTGCCTTTCCTTAGTTGTTTATTGATTGATTTTTCATATGTGCCTTGACTGGGGGGGCTACAGCAGACCGAGTGACCCCTTGCTCAAGCCAGCGATCCTGGGCTCAAGCTGATGAGCCCGTGCTCAAGCTGGTGACCTCAGGGTGTCAAACCTGGGTCCTCGGCATCCCAGTCTGATGCTCTATCCATTGCGCCACCACCTGGTCAGGCCCCATGTTTGAAGATATTAACTTACTCAACCTTCAACTTCTAGGTGCCCATGCCCTCTAATGATCTGCAGGACACGTTGTTTTGGTAAGCCTATCCAGTCATATTTAGGAGAAAAGACCCAAAATTAGTTGTGAAATATGGAATGGGGCTGGCTGGGAGATAACCTGTAGAAGGCTTGAAGAGTACACGCAAGATCAAGAAGAGCTTCCATATTCAGAACAAAAACAAGAACAAAAAACAATCTAGATCTGTTGGATGGGTTTTGACAAACCTAAAAAATTTAACATGCATATTAGTTAGCTTTTGCTGCTTAACAAGCCACTCCAAAACTGGTTTTAAATGTGGATTTGTATTTCTTATGACTTTATGACTTGGCTGGTCATTTCTGCCCTGGGCCAGCTCAGTTGGTCTCAGTGGTCACCTGGCAGCTCGGTTGAAGCTGGGTGATCTGGGCTCCTCACTCACACATCTGATGGTTGGTGTGTCATCTGGGCTAACGGGCAACTTGGCCACATATCTCTCCTTTCTTTTTCTTTTTTTTCTTTTTGAGAGAGAGAGAGAGAGAGAGGAAGGGAGAGAGATGATTCCCTCAATTCGTAGTTGCATCACTTTATTTTCTCATTGATTGCTTTCTCATATGTGCCTTGACGGGGGGGGGGGGGGCTCTAGCTAAGCCAGTGACCCCTTGCTTAAGGCGGCAACTTTGGGCTCAAGCCAGCGACCTTGGGGTCATGTCTGTGATCCCACACTCAAGCCAGCGACCTTGGGGGTTTTGAACCTGGGACCTCAGCATCCCAGGTTGACTCTCTGTCCACTGTGCCACTACTGGTCAGGCCACATGTGTCTCATTTTCTAGCAGGTCAGTCCAGGCTCATCCACACAGTGGTGGTTGTAGGGTTCCCAAAAGCAGCGTAAGAGGGCAGGCCTCATTTCTCAATTCACTCTTAAGCCTCTGCTTGTATAACATTTGCTCTTGTCCCATTGGCTAGAGCCAGTCACATGGATCACCCAAAAGCATAGATGAAGGGAGGATGAACAAATCGGGGTTTATTTCTGCAAACATGTCCCACAACTTATGTAACAGAAAAGGGTTCAGGTCTCAGTGGTATAGCTGAAAGACTTTTCTCAAATGAGATACCTGTGTAGGTGGCAGCAACCAAATCCAGAAACAGACACATGACCAGCATCACCACCCCATCTCTGGGGTGCCCACTACCCTGATTTCTAACAGCCTAGATTAGTTTAGTTAGTCTTTCAAGTCTATATAAATGAAATTGAGTAATATATGCTTTTTATACCGTTTTGAATGTCTTAGTTTTTGTTTTGTTTTTTTCTCTTTTTTACAGAGACAGAGGGTGAGTCAGAGAGATAGACAGGGACAGACAAGAACAGAGAGAGAGACGAGAAGCATCAATCATTAGTTTTTAAATTTTTATTTTTATTTATTTTTTTTATTCATTTTAATTTTTTTTTTTTCTGAAGTTGAAAACAGGGAGGCAGTCAGACAGACTCCCGCATGCGCCCAACCGGGATCCACCCGGCACGCCCACCAGGGGGCAATGCTCTGCCCATCTGGGGCATTGCTCTGTTGTAACCAGAGCCATTCTAGCGCCTGAGGCAGAGGCCATAGAGCCATCCTCAGCGCCCGGGCCAACTTTGCTCCAATGGAGCCTTGGCTGCGGGAGGGAAAGAGAGAGACAGAGAGGAAGGAGAGGGGGAGGGGTGGAGAAGCAGATGGGTGCTCCTCCTGTGTGCCCTGGCTGGGAATCGAACCCAGGACTCCTGCACACCAGGCCGACGCTCTACCACTGAGCCAACCGGCCAGGGCCTAATCATTAGTTTTTCATTGTGCGTTGCAACACCTTAGTTGTTCTTTGATTGCCCTCCCATATGTGCCTTGACCGCGGGCCTCCAGCAGACCGAGTAACCCCTTCCTGGAGCCAGCGACCTTGGGCCCAAGCTGGTGAGCTTTTGCTCAAACCAGATGAGCCCGCGCTCAAGCTGGCGACCTCGGGGTCTCGAACCTGGGTCCTCGGCATCCCAGTCCAACACTCTATCCACTGTACCACCACCTGGTCAGGCTGAATGTCTTAAATAGTTTAAAATAAAATTTAAAAATTAAACAAAAACACTAGAGGAGAAAACAGATAATTAAATAAAAAGGGGAAATAGGCAAAGAAGGAAAGGGGGCAGAGAATGCTGCAAAACAACACTCCTGATATGGTCACTCGTATACATTTCATAATATCGAATGTATGTCTGTGGGTGGCGTGGGGAGGACAGTTCTTTGCACTCCGACATCCTGACTGGCATTCACATTCAGCAGAGCAGACGGTGTTTTCCCTTTACCAAAATGGTGCTTACCTGTCATGGTCAAACATCATGTCCCTGAACATCTCCCCCCACAGTGGGTTGGCCCTCTGTCTATGTGCTGTAGCTCTCACCTGGGACATCCCTCCGGCTGCCAGAGACTGTCCCCCTACCATAGAGGGAGGTCTCCGCTTTTCTTGTCCAGCCCAACTTGAGCCAGACCTACATTGCTCAGGGACCTAGCTGAGTGACTCCCTCCCTGAGTCCCACTTTCCTTGTCTGTAAAGTTGGTTGACAGTAGAGCCTGTCTAGTTGGGATGTTGGGAGATTTGGTGATAGTGTTCATGCCAGAAATGTTGTAGGCACTGGGAATACAGCAGTCAACAGGTGGTGTCTTCTCATGGTCACTGCATTCTTATGGGAGAGTCCGCTAGTAAACAAAAAAAATAATTTAATGTCAAGCAGAATAAGAGCTATAAAGAAAAAGAAAGTGGGCCCTGGCCGGTTGGCTCAGAGGTAGAGCGTCGGCCTGGCGTGCAGGGGACTCGGGTTCGATTCCCGGCCAGGGCACATAGGAGAGGTGCCCATTTGCTTCTCCCCCCTCCCCTCCTCCTTCCTCTCTGTCTCTCTCTTCCCCTCCTGCAGCCAAGGCTCCATTGGAGCAAAGATGGCCCGGGTGCTGGGGATGGCTCCTTGGCCTCTGCCCCAGGCGCTAGAGTGGCTCTGGTCGCGACAGAGCGACGCCCCGGATGGGCAGAGCATCGCCCCCTGGTGGGCAGAGCATCGCCCCTGGTGGGCGTGCCGGGTGGATCCCGGTCCGGGGCATGCGGGAGTCTGTCTGTCTCTCCCCGTTTCCAGCTTCAGAAAAATACAAAAAAAAAAAAAAAAAAAAAGAAAGTGTAGTGTAGGGTAAGGGGCAGAGGTTGGAGGGGTGGTCTGGGAAGCTTTCTCTGAGGAGGCGCCGTCCGAGAGGAGACCTGCGTGAGGAGGCAGAGCCAAGCCAAAGGAACAGCATACACCCTCGCCCCCTGAGGAAGATCCAGGCACCAGCTTGGCTGAAGTGGAGCATGGAGGGGAGGGGCAAGGTCAGCGCAGGGCTGGTGACTGATAGGTGAAGTGCAATAGGAACCAATATGGTCTTGGGCCTCAGGACAGGCCCGCAGGGCAGGGAGGGGTAGGCTAGCTCCCTGGAAGACTGGCCTGCCCAACCCCCAAGCATCCCCACATGAGGACAGCCCAGTCCCAGTCCCAAGGCTGGCCTTCTCGATCCAGGCCCCCTTCCCAGAGCTTACTGGACTAGACTTCCCTCTCTCCTTTCTGTTGTGGTGACAGTGAACTACTTGGAGACCAGATGACATGCTCCAAGGGGCCAAGGGGAGGCAACAGCCCTGGATAGCAGATCCTGGGACTGAAGCCCCGTCTCCAGCCTTACTCGGATATTTATTAGCCAGTACAAATAACTCAAGGAAGTAGACAGCAGAAGTTTTTAAGGGGTGAAGTAAAAGACAAGGAACATGCTGACTTCTAGTCTCTGTTCTGAGAGCCTAAACATTTCTGTTACTGAGTCTTATCCTGCTGTTTTGCTGTTTCCAGCACAGGGTGAGAGGCCTCTGGATTCTGGTTTGCTCAGGGCTTTTGCCCTACGGTTGCCTTGCTGTCTCTAATTTGTTGTCCTAACTGCATTTTTTTTTTTTTTACAGAGACAGAGAGAGAGTCAGAGAGAGGGATAGATAGGGACAGACGGACAGGAATGGAGAGAGGTGAGAAGCATCAATCATCAGTTTTCATTGCAACACCTTAATTGTTCATTGATTGCTTTCTCATATGTGCCTTGACCGTGGGCCTTCAGCAGACTGAGTAACCCCTTGCTCGAGCCAGCAACCTTGGGTCCAAGCTGGTGAGCTTTGCTCAAACCAGATGAGCCCGCACTCAAGCTGGTGACCTCGGGGTCTCGACCCTGGGTCCTCTGCATCCCAGTTCGAAGCTCTGTCCACTGCGCCACTGCCTGGTCAGGCCTAACTGCATATTTTCTTAGCATATTCCCATTTTTTGTTTTAGTAAAGATTAACAGAGCAAGATGGTTGGGTGGTTGTAGTGGAAGGTGGAAGGCATTCATAAAAAGAAACAGATTTTAGGGGTACAAGTGTGTCTGTATTTTGCAAAACTTCTTCAGCACACCTGGTTAGATGTTTTAAAGTATCCCAGGTGATGTCAGGCTCTCCCTGAGTGCTTGGGAATGAGCCAGGTGTCCTTCTTTTTTCGGGTTCATTCCCAGAGGTGGATTCACTATCAGCTTCTGGATCCCTGGACCCAGGTTGCTTTCCAGGGGCTGATGCCAACTCATTATGGTGAGGCTTCATGTTTCTCATTGGTAGTCAAAGAGAACCTGTTGATGACAAACTTGCAACATACCCTCGCCCCCAGGTTAGTAATTTGACTGGACTCTGCCACTCAGGGTCAGCTAATACATCCTGGTACAACATGCTCGGCTGGTATAAAATGCCTCTCGGCTGCAGTGAGTCCAGATGAGGAAATGTTCAAAAAATTAAGAGTAAAAAGAGTCTTATACTACTGTTCTTGTGGGTTGAATGTCTCATCCTGACTCTCCCTTTGTTGTTTGTGTAATTGGGGCTTAAGAAGGCTATTGACTCCTTCTGTAACACCTGTAAGTTTGGGTGAATTCCTCAAACTTCTGAGGCCTTTAAGAATGTCCTAGTATTCTTTTAATTTTCCTTTAAGGACAATCCTTTTTCTAAAATCCTTCATTTCTCTCTTTTTCTTTTTTTTATCTTATTACATTTATCTACTTTTTTTTTAGTTCTTTCTCTTTTTTTTCTCTCTGCACAAACTTTCTGCAACTTACACAAACCTTCTGAAACTTTCATAAACTTTCTTATCTATTCAGAAATAACTAGCTTTTAGAACTTATTACTTTCTTCTTTTCCTTCCAAAAGTACCTCCGTGCCTTATACCTTTTATTATTAAAACCATACGATTTCTTTCTAATTAATCAAAATTCTCAACTTGTAAAAACCTTAACTTTCAGTGACAACTAAGTCAGTAATTAGCAATTTTAGGTTGATACTTTTATGAACATATTTCATGACCTTTAGAAACAGGTTCTTTCATTGGCAAACAAACATATTTTAGAAGACATAACAGCAATAACAGGAACCTTTTGTAAACCTAGGGAAAACAAACATAATGTTTTGTTAAGAACTTTAAAAGACATTAATTAAATTTAAACTGGTAGTAATATCAAGTGCTTTTCTAGACCACCTCGTTAAAAAAATTTGGCATAACTTTATATTTTACAGTATCATGAATAATTGCAGAGAAGACAAGACTGTATTTGTCCTTGGCAGCCTTCCAGAATGACTGAAAAGAAGGGAGGGGATGGGCTACTGAGCTGCTTGGATTTTAAAAGTATCCCTCCCCCCCTTTTTTTTCCTCTTTACATTGAGGTCCTGAAATGATCCTTCCCATTTTTATAGACTACCTTGAGTTTAAAGACACCCTAGACCCAAACCTAACATTACAGCCTTTTGTTTTTCAAGAAGAAGGGGTGAAGGTCTCATCTTCTGTAGCTACTTCCTGCTGGTTAGGGTTGGTGAAATATCTAGGAGGAGGGGCTGGTGTGAGCTTAGGGCTAGGTGGTGAGAACAGTTTTACAAGCCCTTTCCAATCCCAAGGGGTCATTTCATATTACATCTCAATTGCTTCAACCATCCCCTTGGTAAAAGTGCTTCCCAATCTTCTAAGTCTAAACAACCCTCCTTTGGATACCAAGGATTGTGAACGAGAGAGCAGTTAAATTCCTATACGACACCCTGCAGCTCTGAGGAGTCCCTGTAGCTGTAATTTATTTATTTATTTATTTATTTTTTGTATTTTTCTGAAGCTGGAAACGGGGAGAGACAGTCAGACAAACTCCCGCATGCGCCCAACCGGGATCCACCCGGCACGTCCACCAGGGGCGAGGCTCTGCCCACCAGGGGGCGATGCTCTGCCCCTCTGGGGCGTCGCTCTGCCACGACCAGATCCACTCTAGCGCCTGGGGCAGAGGCCAAGGAGCCATCCCCAGCGCCCGGGCCATCTTTGCTCCAATAGAGCCTTGGCTGTGGGAGGGGAAGAGAGAGACGGAGAGGAAGGAGGGGTTGGGGGTGGAGAAGCAAATGGGCGCTTCTCATATGTGCCCTGGCCGGGAATCGAACCCGGGTCCCCCACATGCCAGGCGACGCTCTACCACTGAGCCAACCGGCCAGGGCTGTAGCTGTAATTTATGACTGCGGCTCAGGGGAAAGGGAATTCCCTGTGATGAAGGAGAGATGAAGGGAAAGGGAAATCCCCTGGCCTGATCCCTAAAAATGACCTCTCAGCAAGCATTCAAAGGCTGTTCCCCTACTACTTGTGTCCCTTACCAAATGGATGAGCAGACGTCCTTTTCCTTTGTCAGGCTTTGGGAGGTTGTTTCGTCTGGTTCCTCACATGGGGTGCCACTTGTCACTGTGACAATGAACAACTCAAAGTAGCAAACCTTATGTTTGGTTCCAAATCCTCACATGGGCACCACTTGTCGTGCCGACAATGAACTACTGGGAGACCAGATGAAGTGCTCCGAGGGGTTGAGGGGAGGCAACAGCCCAGACAGCAGACTGAAGGACTGAAGCCCCATCCCCAGCCTTACTCAGATATTTATTAGCCGGTACAAATAACTCAAGGAAGCAGACGGCAGAAGTTTTCAGAGATGAACTAAAGAACAAGGAACATGTTGACTTCTAATCTCTGTTCAGAGAGCCTAAACACTTTTTGTTACTGAATCTTATCCTACTGTTTTGCTGTTTCCAGTATGGGTTAGAGAGGCTCCTGGACTCTCATCCACTTGGGTTTTGCTCTAGGGTGCTTTGCTGTCTCTAATTGTTGTCCTAATTCTACATATTTTTATAACATATTCTTACACCTCCTCACAGCTGCCTCCCGAATGATCACCAACAGCCTGAACCGCGACTCCCCACCTGGCACTCCCCCTAGGCGGCCAGATACCAGCACCTCTAAGATTTCCGTCACAGTGTCTAACAAGATGGCAGCAAAGAGTGCCAAGGCCACTGGTGAGGGGACTTGGGCCGGTGGCGGGAGGAGCTAGAGGTGAATGTGGGTTGGCAGATGATATTTGGGGAGCATGTTCCCAACATTGCAAGAGCTTTGAAGGCCACCAGGTGTTCAAAGTGTTCAGACTTGGGTCAAGTCACTGCACCTCTGTGGACCGTGCTTTTCATGTCTATAGAATGAGGCTGGTAGTACCCTACCCAGAGGACAGTCAGGAGCATTGGAGATGGTGTATTTAAGCACAGGTGCATTGTGATTCTCACTCAGTTATTCAGTCTTGTTAATTTTATTTTATTGTGGTAAGAACACTTAACATGAGATCTATCCTCTTAACAAAGTTTTAAATGCACACAACAGTATTGTTGATTCCACATGGTTCAGTCTTTTTTTTTTTTCCTTAGTGAGGGGGGGGGCAGAGATAGACTCCTGTATGTGTACTGATGGGGATCCACCTGGCAAGCCCACTAGGGGGCGATGCTCTGCCTTTCTGGGGCATTGCTCCATTGCTTAGCAACTGAGCTCTGCTTAGCACCTGAATTGTGGCCATGGACCCATCTTCAGCACCCAGGGCCAACTTGCTCCATTTGAGCCATGGCTGCAGGAAGGGAAGAAAGAGAGAAATGAGAGGGGGGAATGGGTGGAGAAGCAGATGGGTGCTTCTTCTGTGTGCCCTGACTGGGAATCAAACCCAGGACATCTATATGTGGGGCTGATGCTCTACTGTTGAGCCAACTGGCCAGGATCAGTTCAGTCTTTTTTTTTTTTTTGATGGGGGGGGTGGTAGGGATAGACAGACAGGAACGGAGAGAGATGAGAAGCATCAATCATCAGTTTTTCATTGCGACACCTTAGTTGTTCATTGATTGCTTTCTCATATGTGCCTTGACCGCGGGCCTTCAGCAGACCGAGTAACCCCTTGCTCGAGCCAGCGACCTTGGGTCCAAGCTGGTGAGCTTTTTTTTTGCTCAAGCCAGATAAGCCCGCGCTCAAGCTGACGAGCTCGGGGTCTCGAACCTGGGTCCTTCCGCATCCCAGTCCGACGCTCTATCCCAGGGGTCCCCAAACTATGGCCCGCGGGCCACATGCGGCCCCCTGAGGCCATTTATCTGGCCCCCGCCGCACTTCCGGAAGGGGCACCTCTTTCACTGGTGGTCAGTGAGAGGAGTACAGTTTGTGGTGGCGCTGCAAAGCGCAGCGTCACTCACATACAGTACTACTTCTGGTATACTGACGGGATGCATGCGTCAGGGCTTCGGAAGCACGTCATATCACTTGTTACGGCTAGCAGTGACAAATATGGAACCAGACACTGACCATCTCATTAGCCAAAAGCAGGCCCATAGTTCCCATTGAAATACTGGTCAGTTTGTTGATTTAAATTTACTTGTTCTTTATTTTAAATATTGTATTTGTTCCCGTTTTGTTTTTTTACTTTAAAATAAGATAGGTGCAGTGTGCATAGGGATTTGTTTATAGGTTTTTTTTATAGTCCGGCCCTCCAACGGTCTGAGGGACAGTGAACTGGCCCCCTGTGTAAAAAGTTTGGGGACCCCTGCTCTATCCACTGCACCACCGCCTGGTCAGGCAGTTCAGTCTTTTTTAACAGATGTTCACTGAGCCCTGCGCTGGTGCCTGGCCCTGTGCTTGATGTATGGGGTCAAAGATAAAGAAGCTACTGTTTCCCTTCAGCAACCAGAGGGATCATTTAGAACCCTCAACCTGATCCTTTCACATCCTTTTCTAGAACTTTCCAGGGCTCCCCGTTAGTCCAGTAATAAATCCAGTCCTAATGTGGATTCATCTCTCATGTCTCCCCCTTGCTTACTGCCTCAGGTTCCCTCCCGGCTCCTTTTCCTGTGGGCTCTGCCCTTCCTCTGCAGGCTCTTCTGTGGTCAGCCTCTGCTCCTCTCTGGGTCTCAGCTTGGAAGCTGGGAATGGGACTCTGGCCTCAGGCTTCCTAACCGGTTCTCTCTTACCACTTTCCTGCCTTTGTTGGACCCACCCTACAACAATGAGTTTCTTGGTGGTTCAGGGTCCGTGGTGATGGGGGTGATTGAGAAGAAAATGGATTCCAGTCATGTGAACTCATGGAGATAAAGGGCACATGTGTGCCCTTTGCAGGGCCTCTAGTCCCTGCCCTGGGAGAACATTCCTTACATTTCGGAAGGTGCTCACCCCCACCCTCTCCCCCAGCTGCCCTGGTCCGCGGGGAGGAGGAGGGCCTGGCTGCTCCCACCAAGCGACGCAGAGTCACTGCTGAGATGGAGGGGAAATACATCATTAACATGCCCAAAGGCACCACCCCCCGGACCCGCAAGATCCTCGAGCAGCAGCAGACGGCAAAAGGTACTGGCCTGGCAAGGATGTGCTTTGGCACAGAGACTGTCTTTCCCTTTTAGTTGTATCCCCCTGGCATTGGCCAGGAAGCAGGCTCTAATGGGAACCAGGGGGCCTTGGACCAAGAGGACAGTGATGGTAGCCATAGAGGAGGGGATAGGTCACCATCTCTACCCTCTTGTCCTGAGGTTAGTGTTATAGGCCTGCTCATCCCTCTGCTGGCACTCTTCCCCAGGACGCAGGGGCATAGATTTGGTGATGGCCTGCCTGTAAATTGTGTGACCATGCTTGGTTAAGGGCATGTGCCCAAAAACGTGGGAACTGTCATTATGAGCTGGAGGAGTCTTGTTGAGTTTCAGTCCTGGGTCTAGGGCTGGGGTTTATATCTGGTGGTATGGAGATGGCGCTCCTTAGACTCTTAGAATATAGTGTATGCTCTTATGGAAGAACATTCAGATGATGCAGAAGCATATGCAACAAAACAAACTCCCCTCCCTCCCATTTCTCACGCCTGTTGTGAACCTTCCCAGACTAGCGTCCATGAACTTCTTTGCATCTATATATATGTCTATACATATATAGGTGTGTTTTATTATGTTTATTTTTTATTGATTTTAGAGAGAGGAAGGGAGAGAGGGAGAGAGAGACAGGAACATCAAATCTGCTCCTGTACATGCCCTGACTGGGGATCAAACCAGCAACCTCCGTGTTCCGGGATGATGCTCCAACCAACTGAGCTATCTGGCCAGGGCTATAGGCAGTTTTTAAGCATATAAAATTACCCCGTAGGTATTATTTGCTAACTCTTGTTGAGATCTTTTCACATTAGTACATGCACATCTACAGTCAGCCTTTGTATCCATGGATTTCTCATCTGCGGAATCAACAGACTGCTGATTGAAAATATTCAGGGAAAAGATATCCTGGAAATTTCCCAAAAGCAAAACTTGAATTTGCCATGAGCTGAGCGTTACATATGAATGAAGTGATGAGTAAGCTTTAACCTCTATGGAAATACAGATTATATGCAAACACTGTGCCATTTTATATAAGGAAATTGAGCTTCGTGGAGTTTGGTATCCATAGGGGTCCTGGAACCAATCCCCCTCAGATACTGAGGGATGGCTGTACTCATTCTATTAATGGTTGTTTAATATTTCCACAGTATTTATATATCATAATATCAAGCATTCTGTTGGTGGCTATTTTTTTTTTAAGTGAGAGGAGGGAAGATAGTGAGACAGACTCCCCGCACGTGCCCTGACAGGGATCCACCTGGCAATCCCTGTCTGGGGCTGATGCTCCAATCAATTGATCTATTTTTAACACCTGAGGCTGACATACTCAGACCAACTAAGTGCCTGGGACCTATGCTTGAACCAGTCAAGCCACTGGTTATGTAGGTTGTTATTTAGGGAGAGGACTTATTACTATTCGTCAGCTTCTGTCAGAAGCCCATGACCCCCAAAAAGTGAAAGGCACGAGTAGTGATTAAGAAGTCTCCTGCACACACTGTGAACTGTTACTAGGTACAGGGAACATGTGTTAGTTTTAGTTGATTCTTCCCATATTTGACAGTAGCCAGAAGGGTGTGGGTTTCAGTCGTATCCAGCAAGTGCAGACACAGAACCTGGCTGGGCCCAGTCTGTGCCTGCTTGTACCATGGCTGCCTGAGGTCTGGGCTGCCAGGTCGTCCACGCCCTCGTCTGTCCAGTGCTCAGCCTGGTCTGGGCCCACAGGGGCCACTCAGCAGGTGCTGACTGATGGCCTCACTTCCCTCCCAGGTCTCCACAGGACGTCTGTGTTTGACCGCCTCGGCGCTGAGACCAAGGCAGATACAACAACGGGGAATAAAGTGAGTTGGAGATCGGGGAGCCACTTAGGGCTCCCCGGGTGTTTTCCCTGGGTGTTGTTCCTGACACTTGCTACGTCTTGCCCCTCGCATACCCTGCGACCACCTCACCTTTCCAGCCTCTGTTCCCTTCTTTGCACTGGTGGTTTCCCTGTCTGTCTTCTGCCTCGAACTTTCCCAATGACCAGCCCCAGGGTCTGGCTGACTCCTGGATGCCACCCTTGGACCCCTCCCACCACCATGTCCCAAACCAGCCTCAACATCACCCCCCAAAGCAAGTCCTGTCCTGTCTGTCTCAGGGATGCCCCACCTCCCTCATTCTAGGCAGTCACCAGTCTGATGGCACCATCTGTCTTGCCTGCTCTGCCACCTCTCCTTGTCTTTTTTTTTTTTTTAAGTGAGAGGAGGTGAGAGAGATAACTCCTGCATGTGCCCCGACCGGGATCCACCCGCAACCTCCGTCTGGGGCCGGTGCTCTAATCAGTCGAGCCATCCTCAGTGCCTAAGGCCAATGCTCGGACAAACTGAGTCACTGGCTGTGAGAGGAGAGGAGAGAGAGAAGGGGAAGAGAGCGGGGAAGAGAAGCAGATGGTTGCTTCTCCTGTGTGCCCGGACTTGGTATCGAACCTGGGACGTCTGCATGCTGGGCTGACGCTTTATCACTGAGCCAACCAACCAGGACCCACCTATTCCTGTCTTGATAGGGCAGTGGTCTCCTAGCTGGTCTCTGCATAGCTGCTGTGAACCCCTCAGTCCTTCTCCCACAGCAGCAGGTTGTGCCACCCCCTGGACAGGCCACCTGTTCCCTCACCACAAGGTTTTCACAGTGCTCTGGATGAAGCCTGCTCTTCTTGCCTTGGCCGGCAGTCCCGCAGGCCCCCGGCATGGTGTATGGTTAGGAGCACCGAGCCTGGGCCTGTTGTCCAGCATGAGTCCAGCTCTGCCACCTCCTGGCTGCATGGCCTTGCCCAAGTCAGTTATGCCCTTCCTCCCTTGGTTCTCTGATCTGTGTAGGTGACTACACAGTCAGCCTGGCCTGGATCCATAGGGGCCACTCAGCAGGTGCTTAGACTATAGGGACTAAACTGACTGAGGTGGTTTCCTCACCTCATTGGGTGATTGTGAAGATTAAGTGAGATATGCCTGGGACGTGGTAAACACCCTTTAAATGTCACCTTTTATTAACTATGGTGAGCTCCCCAGCTGCATTTCCTGCCTGCCAGTCCCTCACCCACCGGGCCTTACCCACTCTGGCCTTTTCTCACTTCCTAGAATCTTAGCATGAACATGATAATAACACTCAGGATCATGTGACTTGAAGATGCAGCCATGTCAAGAGCTTGGCACAAAGTGAGTGTTCCAGTGATTATCATTCCTGCCGTAGGGACTCAGCCCACACTTCTGTCACTGTGATTCAGCTGTGAGGGCCTGGCTGACGTGTGTGCTTCTGACAGCTTTCCTGTCCCCTGCTCTCTCCAACACCCCCTTGCCGCCACAGAACGCATTGTTCTTCTAATTAGACCATTACTCTGTCCTGTCCAATGGCAGGTCTGTCTTCTCCT
This sequence comes from Saccopteryx leptura, assembly GCF_036850995.1. Classification (NCBI taxonomy): domain Eukaryota; kingdom Metazoa; phylum Chordata; class Mammalia; order Chiroptera; family Emballonuridae; genus Saccopteryx; species Saccopteryx leptura. The sequence continues at coordinate 46,156,331 of NC_089511.1, read as the reverse complement.
CTGGACTGTGAGCCCCCTAAGGGCAGGGCCAGGCCTGTCTTGGTCACCACTGTGTCCCCTGCACCACCCAGCACAGGGTCAGGTACAGAACTGGGACTCAGAAAATACCTGTTGCCTGATGACCAAATTTGTCTTTTCTCTCCTTTCACCTGTAAATCTTAGCTGATGGTCTTACATCTTTACAGCACATGCTTTCTCCCCTTCTTACTAAACCCACTTCCAGTCAACTCTAATCTCATCTCAGATGTCCCTTCTCCCGGGAGCCTTCCTGAGCTTCCCGCAGGACAGAAGCCTCCTCTGGGCCCCCCAGCCCCCTGGCCTTTCCCTGCCATGGCTCTTGCCGTTATCTGGGTTTTCTCCTAACTGTGATCTGCATGAGTCCAGCACACGGGGCAGCTGTCCGTGAACACATGTTGATGAGTAGGTTACTCACTCGTCCTGTCTCTGACCTCTACAGCCCACGGGAGTCTTCAGCCGCCTGGGGGCTACCCCAGGGATGGACGAGGATCTGGCTTGGGACAGTGATAATGACAGCAGCAGCTCCGTCTTACAGTATGCTGGGGTTCTGAAGAAGCTAGGCCGGGGCCCAAACAAGGCCAGTCCCCAGCCGGCACTGCCTGTCAAAGCCAAGGCCACAAGCTCAGCGACCGCGGCCAACACCCCAGCACTGCGGCACCTGGCTCTTTGTTCTCACACAAGACTCGAGAGGAAGCCAGAGCCCCTGTCTAAAGTCAGCATCATCAAGAGACTGGGCAAGGCCGCCCTTGTGCCCGAGGCCCAGGACAGCCAGGTCACGAGCACCAAGAGTAAGTCCTCAGCCGAGGTCAAGGTCACCATTAAAAGGACTGTGGGTCCCCGGGGGAGCGGCTCCAGTGAGGGCCTGGGTGCCCAGATGGACCATGCAGGCACTGTGAGCGTATTCAAAAGACTGGGCCGCAGGACCTTCTAGCCCCCGGCCGGGGCACAGGCCCCTCTCCAAGCTCTTGGCTCCATCAGTCTTCAGCAGGGGCACGCCACCCCTTCTGGGTGGCACTGCTGGTCTCCCTCAGGCGTTCAGGCCAGGCCCGAGCTTTGTGGGGATACATCCCGTTTTACTGAGTCTGAGATGGTCTTGGTGCCTGGCCTTGCCACTCTGGGACTCTCCCTTCTCTCATGTCCTCTGTTCTGTCCTCTGACTGTGGCCTTGGCAGGGCCCCCTTTTCTACCTCTCCCAAGTGCCAAGTGCCCTTTTCCTCTCCTGCGTCTCACTCCATCCCTCTCAGCAGCAGCCGCTGCCTCACACCGCCGCTCCTCGGCCTCCTGGTCCCCCTGAGTGGTTGTCCATGGAAGGGTCTCCCTTACCCTCCACCCTACCCTTCCTGATGTTCTCCCCTCCCTCTCTGCCCCAGTCCCAGCTTTTACTGCTTTAACTTCTCTGCCTCTCCCTCTTTTCACTCTGTTCATTTCTCTTCTGTTTTCTGTCCCTGTGGCAAGGCCCGACTGTCCGCTGCGTCTTGCCTGACCCTCCTGCATCTGCGGCCTCCCAGCGGCCCCCTCGTCGACAGTGGCGTCGAGCCTGTAGAGACTGTTAGCAGCCCTCACTCCCAGGCTGGAGGGACCTCCCCAGACCCTGGGCTGCACTCGGGCACTTCCGTCTTCCTGCCCTGGGCATCTTTTCCTCTGAAAGGCCATGGTGGGTGGTGGGCAAGGGGCACTGGGAACGGAGGTCAGTGCCAAGAGAGAAGAAAACAGCTGCTTTAATATATTTTTGTGACTTTCAAATGTTGCTCTTCCCTCCTTCAAGGTGAGTCACAGGGTTGATTTTACACAAAGCACAATGTGATTGGGGTGTGGGGGGGCAATGTAGGGTGGGCCCTGCCTCTGAAGTTCAGGCTCCCTGCACACATGGGGGCTGGCTCTGCTGCAGGCCCCAAGTCCACGGGAGTGCTGGTCAGAGTCACCATTCAGTTGAGCCTGCTCCTCCCCTCAACAAACTGCCTCAGTTCCGTCAGTCTGCCCTCTCCCTTTCTAGTTACCACCTGTTTCTGTCACTCTACCTATTGGCAGCTTTCCAAATAGCAGGCTCCATTTGGAGGCGAGGGGTTCCCATGGATTTGATTTTCACCTGTTTGCTGCTACACAGTCCCTAATCTGTGCCAGGCCTGTTTGGGGAGCGAGGACCCCTCCGTGAACAAGGCAGACAAGCCCCATGAGGCTGATCACTCCAGCCAGGAAGTTGGGTGGAGAAGTGACCACGCTGTCCAAGGGATTGAGGGATGAGTGAAAGTGATCAGGGGTTTTTTAGATATTGGGGTAAGAAGGCCTTTTGGGGGCGGTGACAGGTGTGCCGAGCCAGGAATGAGAGACAGCAGCTCTGTGAAGTTCAGGCAGAGAAACGGCGGGCAGAGGCCTGATGTGGGACAAGGAACGGAGCAGGCCAGTGTGCCCGATGAGGAGTGAGGACCTGCCCTCTAGCAGGTGGGCATGAGTGGGCCAGGAGCACATGAGCTGTGGCTCTGTGACCCACGGTGGGGAATGTGGACATATCCCCAGGGCACTGAGGAGTCTGGGAGGGTCTGAAGCAGACAGTAATGATCTGAGTTGCCTTTTCTGAAGATGGCTGTGGCCCTGTGAGGAGGATAGATTGTGGAAGGGTAGGAATGGAGCATGGAGGCAGTAGTGCATAGAGGAAGGAAGGTTGGCCGTGGGGAGGACAGAGTGGGTGGCTGCGGGGGTGCTGTAGAGGGCCAGCAGGGTGCTGAGAGACTGGGAGCCAGGAGGGGAGCATGGGGAGCATGGGTCCCACCTGGACAGGAGACTCGAGCATAGAGGATGGTGCTGTTTATTGGAGCTGGGGGGCCATGGAGGAAGGAGCGGGTGGGGTGGGAGGAGGACACCGGCTTTTACTGTGTTGACTGAGAGGTGAGCAGGCCGCTGGGGCCCAGGGGCCACCTGGGCTGCAGGTCAACAGCCTCAGGAATGCTGAGGGTACTGCTGCGTTCAAAGCCAAGGGTCTGGCTGGAAAGGGCTATAGAGAGAGGAGAGGAACCAGAGGGACTTGGGGCCTTTTTCCCATTTAGAGGACAGATCTGATAAGGAGATGACCAAGGAGTGGTGGGGAGTTTGGAAGGCAATGTAGAGCAGGTGAAGATGTGAGTAGACCTCATCCATTTTTTTTTATTGTGGTAAAAAATACATAACAAAACTTACCATTTTTAAAAGGGTACTGTTCAGTGGTATTAAGTACATTCACATTGTTATATAATCACCACCATCCATCCATCCATTCATCTCCAGACCTGTTTTTGTGTTCCCAAACTGATTATCCATTTATTTTTAGTTTTTTTGTAATGTCATATTTGGAGGCTACTGTGTGTCAGGCAGTGTTACAAGAACTGGGCGTGGGTGTGAAGGGATGGATTGCAGTGTGAGGGACGGGTAGAGAGAGCGGCCATAGACCCGTATCCCGGTGAGGGCCCAGGCTAGACCCTCCTGGAACTGAGCTTGGACCTCAGAAGGACAGTAAATGATAGTGATGTCAAGACTCTAAAGTCCTCCCTTTCATGTCTGGGCCACAAGGAGGCGCTCACACACATATGCATTTCCCTTGTCGTTCTTTAACTCTTCCTTCTCCCCACTAGTAATTTCTTCTGGTTCCACTTCGTGAATAATTTTAGCAACTTCCAGGGTTAATTGGAAGTGTTTCAATTACTAAATTTAAGAGCACATGCCTGACTAGGTGGTGGCGCAGTAGATAGAGCGTCAACCTGGGACACAGAGGACCCAGGTTTGAAACCCTGAGGTTGCCGGCATGAGCATGGGCTCACCAGCTTGAGCATGGGATTGCTGGTTTGAGCATGGGATCATAGACGTGACCCCATGGTCACTGGCTTGAAGCCCAAGGTTACTGGTTTGAGCCCAAGGTCACTAGCTTGAGCAAGGGGTCACTCGCTCTGCTGTAACCCCCAGTCAAAGCACATAATCAGAAAGCAATCAATGAACAACTAAGGTGCCACAACAAAGAATTGATGCTTCTCATCTCTCTCCCTTCCTGTCTGTCTGTCCCTATCTGTCCCTCTCTCTGTCTCTGACATTAAAAAAAGAGCACAGGGTAATTTCTTGATGTGTAGTCAGAACTACAGTGATAGAAACACATATATAGTTCATTTACCATGAAAGACTTGCCTGTGTTGGGTAAGTCATGTCACATTTGCTTTTTACAGAGATTCAGGGGGAAGTAGACTGCCTAAGGCCTCACCCAGCTCACTAATGACAGGACAGGGCTGGACACCAGGGACCTGACCAGAATCCTGGCCCCTTATTCCCTACCCTGTGCTGCCTTAAGTGTAGATTTGAAATAGGGTCCTGTCTGACCTGTGGTGGCGCAGTGGATAAAGCGTCAACCTGGAAACGCTGAGGTTGCCGGTTCAAAACCATGGGCTTGCCTGGTCAAGGCACATATGGGAGTTGATGCTTCCTGCTCCTCCCCCCTTCTCTCTCTCTCTCTCTCTCTCTCTCTCTCTAATGAATAAATAAAATCTGTAAAAAAAATTAAAAAAGTATTTCTGGGGGAAATAGGGTCCTTTTGGAGAGGGGAGAGGTGGTCCTAGAAGAGTGGTTTTGGATTTCCTAGAGTTGTCTATGTTCCTCACCAAATCAACTTGCCCTCAGAAGCATTTGCAGCTCTGGGATGCTATGAGTCTTGAAAGTCGCACCCTATCCTGCTACCCTCTATCGGAGAGATCTGGAGCTGGATGCTTCCTCTGCCTCCAGCCACTCTAGATCCTTGGTGTCCCACCCATTTCATTTGGTGATTGCTCCCAAACCAACAGCTGTGACCCACAGGGGTACATTATTTTTTTCTCTGGTTCTCAAATATTTTTGAGCTTAAATAATACACATATGTGGTTCAAAATGCAAAAGATACTAAAGGCTTTACAGTGAAGTTTCTTCCTGAGTCTCTTGGCCCCTAAGTCCTCTTTTCAGAGACCACCAATGTCACCAATGTTTTTCTTTTAATGTTTATTTTATTGATTTTAGAGAAGAAGGGAGAAAGAGAGACAGGAACATCAATCTGTCCCTGTGTGTGTCCTGATGGGATCGAACTGGCAATCTCTGTGCTTCGGGATGATGCTCTAACCAACTGAGCTATCTGGCCAGGGCACCAATGTCTTGAGTGATATTTCCAGCCAGAGATGTGTATCTGCTGGCACACACACATAAATGCAGAGGACACAAGTGCACACGAACAAACGTGCATATCTTAACAGCCTAATTTACTTAACCAGTCCTTCTGGAAGGGAATTCAAGTTGCTTCCAGTCTCTTGCTGTTACAAGCAATGCTGCAGTGAATAGCCTTGTTCTCATGTGGGGTCCACTGAGTTCTAAATGATACCACTTCAGTGCAAATACTGATACTGGGTTAATAGCAAATCTGAACTGCACTCTCCCCCAAGACTATTGGCATTCTTCAGATGATTTATTTATACAGTTATCACCTCATTCACCAGAGGAATTAAGAGCAGTTGGATTTGTCTAATTGGAAAGTGCGGGAAGAATTGGGGCAGGGGACGCTAAGAGCTAACATTGACTTCTGCCAGGAAGTACTAAAATGCTTTGGTAAGTTGACAGACTCTTTGAATGCTGAGGGCCAGGACATCACCATGAAAGTCAGGATTTCCTATTCTCATTCTATAAACCAGGGATCACCAAACTTTTTACACAGGGGGCCAGTTCACTGTCCCTCAGACTGTTGGAGGGCCAGACTATTAAAAAAAACAACTATGAACAAATCCCTATGCACACTGCACATATCTTATTTTAAAGTAAAAAAAAAAAAGGCAGGAACAAATACAATATTTAAAATAAAGAACAAATAAATTTAAATCAACAAACTGACCAGTGTATCAATGGGAACTATGGGCCTACTTTTGGCTAATGAGATGGTCAATGTCCGGTTCCATATTTGTCACTGCTAGCCATAACAAGTGATATGACGCGCTTCCGGAGCCGTGATGCGTACGTCGTACTGTACGTGAGCGACGCCGCGCTTTGCACCGGCATGCTGTGCTCCTCTCACTGACCACCAATGAAAGAGGTGCCCCTTCTGGAAGTGCGGCGGGGGCGGATAAATGGCCTCAGGGGGCTGCATGCGGCCCGTGGGGCTGTAGTTTGCGGACTCCTGCTGTAAACAGACATGGAAATGGAGGGACATTGAGCCCGTGGCTCATGGTAAATCTCAAAGCCAGATCTGAGCCAGTCCAGGCAGATGATTCTGTTTGAATGTGGTCTTTGATGAGGTCACCTCGGGACACTTGACCTCTTCTGATAGCTTCCACCAGTGGATACAAAGCAAGATGGGAACCTGCAATGCCTGCAGCAGCTGTCAAGGTCCTGACCACCCCACACCCTACCTCTGGTCTGAGCCTGGTGTTATGAGATGGCGCAGCAGTTGGGTCACAGCAAACTTTACCCCTCTTCCCTCCTTTGTTATCTTTTTTTTTTTTTTAAGTGAGAGGGAGGCAGGCAGACAGACTCCCACATGCGCCCCACTGGGATCCCCCTTCTGGGGGGGGGGGGGTAATGCTCTGCCCATCTGGGGCCACAGCTCCGTTGCTCAGGCAACAGGGCTATTTTAGTGTCTGAGGCAAGACCATGGAGCCATCCTCAGTGCCTGGGGCCAACCCTTGGAATGATTCCAGCCATGGCTGTGGAAGGAGAAGGAAGAGAGAAAGGAAAAGGAGGGGGAAGGGTGGAGAAGCAGATGGGCACTTCTCCTGTGTGCCCTGGCCGGGAATCGAACCCGGGACTCCTGCACGCCAGGCCAACGCTCTACCACTGAGCCAACAGGCCAGGGCAAAGTCCATAATTTTTTAGATTTTCTTAGTTTTAACATCTTATTTCTGATACAGGATACTATATTACATTTGTGTTGTCAAACATTTATATTGACAAATGAGGAGTTGTCATGTCTCCTTAGGCCAGGGGTCGGGAACCTATGGCTCGCGAGCCAGATGTGGCTCTTTTGATGGCTGCATCTGGCTCGCAGACAAATCTTTAATAAAAAAAAATAACGTTAAAAATATAAAACATTCTCATGTATTACAATCCATTCATTTCCTCCCGCTCATGTTCATGGTTGCGGGTGGCTGGACCCAATCACAGCTGTCCTCCGGGACAACATCAAATTTTTATTGGATAATGCGTAAAGTTCATAGGTCATTGTATGGCCCTCACGGAATTACATTTTAAAATATGTGGCGTTCATGGCTCTCAGCCAAAAAGATTCCCGACCCCTGACTTAGGCTCTTCCTGGTTGAGGCGGTTTCTCAGACTTGTCCTTTTTTTTTACCCCCAAACTATAAGAGTTTATTTAGAAAGTCACAGAGGTAGAAGTGAGTAATAGGAAAAAATGGGCTCAGGAAATAAGTTACAGAGGCAAAAGAAGGGGCCCTTGGAGCTTAGGAGAAAGAAGGGTAAAGGTAACCTGCCGGGGGAAGGAGGAGGGGAAGTCCGGCCTGCTCCCAAGAGTGAGAGCGCTTCTCAGACTTGCTTTTGATGGCCTTGACATTTTGAATACTGGTTAGGTATACTATAGGACAGGGGTCCCCAAACTTTTTACACAGGGGGCCAGTTCACTGTCTGTCAGACCATTGGAGGGCCGGACTATAAAAAAAACTATGAACAAATCCCTATGCACACTGCACATATCTTATTTTAAAGTAAAAAAACAAAACGGGAACAAATACAATATTTAAAATAAAAAACAAGTAAATTTAAATCAACAAACTGACCAGTATTTCAATGGGAACTATGGGCCTGCTTTTGGCTAATGAGATGGCCAATGTGCTCCTCTCACTGACCACCAATGAAAGAGGTGCCCCTTCCAGAAGTGCGGTGGGGGCCGGATAAATGGCCTTGGGGGCCGCATGCAGCCCGCGGGCCGTAGTTTGGGGACCCCTGCTAAAGGATGTCCCTTAATTGGGATTTGTCTAATGTTTTCTCATGATCAGACTGTGGTTATGCGCTGTTCAGAGGAAGAGCTCAGAGGTATAGTACCATTTTGTCACATCGTATCTAGGGTGCACACTGTCAACATGGCTTATCATTGTTCATGTTAACCTTGATCACCTGGCTTGACTACCTACCATTTGTCAGGTTTTTCCACTGCAAAGTTGTTCTTTTTCCTTTTTCCATATTAGACTCTGAAAGGAAGTCACTCATTGGGGCCCACAGGTAAGGAGTTGAGGTAGGCTCATGCCCCTTCTCCTTAAGGGAAAGGTACTAATATGAAATATTTGAAATTCTTTTTTAAAAAAATTTTATTTATTAATTTTGGAGAGAGAGAGGAAGGCAGAGAGAGAGAGAGAAACATCGATTTGTTGTTCTACTTTTTATTCATTCATTGGTTAATTCTTGTACGTGCCCTGACCAGGGATTGATCCTGCAACCTTGGCATATCAGGACGATGCTCTAACCCACTGAGCTACCTGGCCAGGGTTATTTGGAATTTTTATGCAAGTGAGATTTGTCTCTTCTTCCTACTTAATAACTTAGTCATTTTTTATTAGTATGGACTCATGGATATTTATTTTAGACTTTGGTTTATAATCGAATGCTACATTACTTAAGATTTTGTTTACATAATTCTAGCTTTGGCCATTGGGAGCTCTTTCAGTTGGCTCCTGTGTCCCTTTGACATACCTCCATTACTGTGTAGGGATTTGGGGGGGGGGCGCAGGTATTGGGGGTTTGTTGGCACTTCCTTACTTCCTGGCACTACAGATAGTCCAGTTGTTCATATGGAAAATATATATATATAAGAATAAAAAAATAATAAGAGAATAAACTGGGCCCTGGCCAGTTTGCTTAGTGATAGAGTGTCAGCCCAGTGTGTGGATGTCCTGGGTTTGATTCCGGGTCAGGACACACAGGAGAAGCATCCATCTGCTTCTCCACCTCTCTCTCTTTCTCTTTCTCTCTCTCTCTCTTCTTTTTCTCTCTTTCCCCTCCCCTCCCCTCCCCTCCCCTCCTCTCTCATCTCTTCTCTCCCTCTCCCCTTCCTGCAGCCATGGATCAATTGGAGCGAGTTGGCCCCAGGCACTGAGGATGGCTCCATGGCCTCTGCCTCAGGCGCTAAGAAGAGCTGGGTGGAGCAATGGCCTAGATGGGCAGAGCATCGCCCCCTAGTGGGGCTTTCCGGGTAGATCCTGGTTCAGGTGCATGTGGGAGTGTGTCTCTCTGGCCTCCCTTCCTCTCACTAAATAAATAAATAAACAAACAAATAAATAAAAATTTGTATACTCACAACTGTAAATCTACTTTTGCGCACCCTGTATTTTCTGGTCTGGTTCAAAGGTCAGCCATTTCTCCAAGGAATCTTAGTGCTTTTTATTGTTAGAATTGTATTAGAAACCAAGATGTAGGTATGAGATGTGTTCCTTGCTACTGGAGCAACAGGGCAACATCTACTTTAAAAAAAAATGCAGTCTTGCCTGACTAGTGGTGGTGTAGTGGATAGAGCATTGACCTGGGACATTGAGGTCCCAGTTTCCAAACCCCGAGGTCGCCAGCTTGAGCACGGGGTTGCTGGCTTGAGCATAGAATCATCAACATGATCCCATGGTTGCTGACTGTTTCCCAAAAGTCACTGGCTTGAGCCCAAGGTTGCTGTCTTGAGCAAGGGGTCACTGGCTCACTGGAGCCTCCTCAACTCCGCCTCCTCCCCACCCCACGTCAAGGCATGTATGAGTAAGCAATCAACAAACAACTAAAGTGACAGCAACTATGAGTTGATGCTTCTCATCTCTCTCCCTGTCTCTCTCTCTGTCTTACTAAAAAATAAAATGCAATCTTTAAAACAATTTTTTTCAACTTATTGGTTTTTTTGTGTGTGACAGAGTCAGAGAGAGGGACAGATAGGTACAGACAGACAGGAAGGGAGAGAGATGAGAAGAGAAGCATCAATTCTTCATTGCGACACCCTAGTTGTTCATTGATTGCTTTCTCACATGTGCCTTGACTGGGGGGCTACAGCAGACTGAGTGACCCCTTGCTCAAGCCAGCGACCTTGGCTTCAAGCTGGTGAGCCTTGCTCAAACTAGATGAGACGGTGCTCAAGCTAGTGACCTCGAGGTCTCGAACCTGGGTCCTCCGCATCCCAGTTTGATGCTTTATCCACTGTACCACTGCCTGGTCAGGCAACTTATTGATTTTAGACAGAAAGAGAGGAACATTGACTTTTTGTTCCACTTATTTATGCATTCATTGGTTGAGTCTTTTTTTTATTCAGCAAGAGGAGGGGAGGCAGAGAGACAGACTCCCACCTGTGCCCCAACTGGGATCCACCTGGCAAACCCTCAAGGGGTCGATGCTCTGCCCATCTGGGGTGTTGCTCCGTTGCTCAGCAACCAGCTCTTCTTAGTGCCTGAGGCAAAGGCCATGGAGCCATCCTCAGCACCTATGACCAACTTACTCCAGTCAAACCATAGCTGCAGGAGGAGGAGAGAGAGGAGGGGATGGAGAAGCAAATGGGTGCTTCTCCTGTGTACCCTGACAGGGAATTGAACCCGGACATCCACATGCCGGGCCCACGTTCTACCACTGAGCCAATCAGCCAGGGCCTGGTTGATTTTTTTTCTTCTTCTGGTGACAGAGACAGAGAGAGGGACAGAGAGGGATAGATAGACAGGAAGAGAGAGAGATGAGAAGCATCAATTCTTCATTGTGGCACCTTAGTTGTTCATTGATTGCTTTCTCATATGTGCCTTGACCAGAGTACTAGAGCAGAGTGAGTGACCCCTTGCTCAATCCAGTGACCTTGGGCTCAAGCCAGCGACCTTGGGCTTCAAGCCACTGTGCCACAGCCTGGTCAGGCAGGCCTGGTTGATTCTTATATGTGCCCTGACTGGGGATCAACCTGCAACCTTAGTGTATTGGGATGATGGTTTAACCAACTGAGCTACTCAGCCAAGGGGGAAAAAAAATGCAATCTTAATATGGAACCTTAATACAGAAAGCATGTTTAAAGCAGAAAGGCAATCCTTTACTAGCATACATTTAAATGTTCTTTTAAAAATTAATTTATGCAAACAGCACAATGTTCAAAACTATAAAAGGTACATACAAAGAAGAATGTTTTGTGCCCAGTAGACTGGCAAAAAATTTTTCAAGTCTCAGTGTTGGAGATTTGGAATAATGGGAGTATGCACACTGCTATAGGAATGTCAGTTCCTATCAACCACATAAAGAGCTTTAAAAGAAAACACTTTATTGAGATGATTCACATACCAGACAATTCACCCACTAAAAGTGCACAATTCACATAGTTGTGCATCCATCAGTGTTTGTGTGTGTGTGTGTGTGTGTGTATTTAGATTTTTATTCATTCACTTTTAGAGAGAGAGAGAGAGAGAGAGAGAGAGAGAAGGGGGAAGGAGCAGGAAGCATCAACTCTTGTATGTGCCTTGACCAGGCAAGCCCAGGGTTTCAAACCAGCGACCTCAGCATTCCAGGTTGACACTTTATCTACTGCACCACCAAAGGTCAGGCCTCCATCACCATATTTAAGAACATTTTTATTATCCTGTAAAGAAACCCCACACCACTTAACCATCACTCCCGAAGTCTTCCTATCCTCTGCCCCTACTTCAGCCTCTTGGCAACCATGAACCTGCTGTCTATAGATTTGCCTCTTCTGGACATTGCACAAAAATGGAGGCATATAACATGTAGCCTTTTGTGTCACTGGCCTCTCTCACTTAGCATGTTTTCAAGATTCATGTTGTAGCATGTGTCAGTACTTTATTTACTTTTATTGATGAATAATATTGCATTGTATGGCTAGATCACATTTTGTTTATTTAGTTGCTGGACATTTGGGTTGGTTCTACTTTTGGGCTAGTATGAATAATACCTCCATGAACATTTGTTTACAAGTTTTCATGTGGACGTATGTTTTCAGTTCTTTTGGTACATAACTAGAAGTCCAATTGTTGGGTCATATGTTAATTCTGTTTTTAATCATTTGAGGAACTGTCGGACTGTTTTCCAAAGTGTCTGCACCATTTTACATTCCCACCAGCACTGTATGAGGGTTCCAGTTTCCCCACATCCTTGCCACCATATTACCTGTATTTTTATTGCCGTCCTAGTGGGTGTGAATTGATATCTTATCATTGTGGTTTTGATTTGCATTTCCCTGATGGCTAATGATGTTAAGCATTTTTTAATGGGCTTGTTGGAAAGAGCTTCCTTTTAAAGTAACTGCATGGTATTCCCTTGCGTGGATGTACCTTGATGTATAAAACTAGTCCCTTTTTGTGGACACTTAGGTGGATTTCAAGTCTTTTTCTCTCACAAACAGGGTCTTGTGTATAAACCACATTTTGCTCATGTATGAACATATCCATAGGGTAAATACCTAGGAGTTAAATTGCAGGGGCAAAGGGAATGTACCTATGTTTCATAAGTTTGAATTTATGCCACTTCTGTATTTCAAAGTAAATATTGAAAATAATCAGAGTCGTTTGAAGAACATTCTCTTTCTCCCTCCAATGTGAACATCTAGTAGGTGCAGTCACATCAGAATCAGTGGCCACTTTATTTCTCTATCTTGTTTTGGTTAAACCTTGCTTAATTCAAGACAAACTCTTGCATAGATTTGATGTTAGGCTGAGGCAGAGGTTCAGAGTAGATAAACCTACCTTCATTGTTCCAAAGTTTTCCCCTAAAGCTTTTTTCTGCCCCCTCCTATTTAGCACAGGGCTTGCTCCTAAGTGACCAGCATAGCATATCCTGGAGATCATTTGGCCTTCTGATGGTCTGGGCGGATTAAGGGCTTGGTCTCTTCAGCTGTGTGATGTTGGACACGTTAGCCTCTCTGTGCTTCAGTTTCTCTTCACTAAGATGGGAGTAATAGTAGCACCACCTCACAGGATGGTTGTGAGAATACATGAGTCAATTTATGTGAAGGGCTTAAAACAGTGTTATTTAATTTTATCTCTGAAAATGATGATTTTCAGGGAAGATATTCAGCACCAGCAGTAATTAGCACCACTATCTAAAGAACCCTTTAGGCCCTAGCTGGGTAGTTTAGTTGGTTGGAGCACTGTCCCCGATATGCCAGAGTTGTTGGTTCGATCCTCTGTCAGGGCACATACAAGAATCAACCAATGGTCCTGGCCAGTGGCTCAGTGGATGGAGCATTGGCCCCACATATGGATGTCCTGGATTTGATTCTCGGTCAGGCCACACATGAGAAGCAACCATCTTCTCCCCCCCCCCATCTTCCCCTTCTCCCTTTCTTCCCCTGCTGCAGCCAGTGGCTCGATTGGTTCGAGTGTCGGCCCCAGGTGTTGAGGATAGCTCTGTTGGAGCGCATCAACCTCAGGCACTAAAAAATAGTTCAGTACTCAAGCATTGGCCCCTGATGGGTTTGCCGAGTGGATCCCAGTCAGGGTGTATGCAGGAGTCTGCCTCACTATCTCACCTCCTCTCACCAAAAAAAAAAAAAAAAAAAGAATCAACCAATGAATGCATAAATAAGTGAAAACAAAGCAATGTTTCTCTCTCCCCCCATTCTCTCTCTTTAAAATAAATAAAATTTTAATAAAGAACCCTTTAATGACATTCTCTTTGGCTACAAAAAAGCTTTTTGAGTATGATATAATTTTGAGCTTATTTAAAAGAAGAATAGTACAAGCATTTTGCCTACTCTTTTGTGTGTGTGTGTGTGTGTGTGTGTGTGTGTGTGTGTGTGTGAGAGAGAGAGAGAGAGAGAGAGAGAGATACAGAGATACAGAGAGATACAGGATGGGAGAGAGATGAGAAGCATCAATTTATAGCTGTGTCACTTTAGTTGTTCATTGATTGCTTCTCATACATGCCTTGACCTTGGGGCTCAAGCTGAGCTACTGACCTCTTGCTCAAGCCAGCAACCTTGTGCTCAAGCCAGTGAACTTGGGATCATATTGATGATGATCCTGTGCTCAAGCTGGTGAGCCCTCATTCAGTCTGGTGACCTTGGGGTTTGGAACCTGGGACCTCAGTGTCCTAGTTTGATGCTCTACCCATTACATCACCACCAGTTAGTCTTTCTTTTTTGTTTTTGGTGGGGTTTTTGTTTGTTTGTTTGTTTTTTACAGAGACAGAGCAAGAGTCAGAGAGAGGGACAGACAGACAGGAACGCAGAGAGATGAGAAGCATCAATCATCAGTTTTTCATTGTGGCACTTTAGTTGTTCATTGATTACTTTCTCATATGTGCCTTGACCATGGGGCTACAGCAGACCGAGTGACCCCTTGCTCAAGCCAGTGACCTTGGGTCCAAGCTGGTGAGCTTTGCTCAAACCAGTTGAGCCCGTGCTCAAGCTGGCGACCTCGAGGTCTCGAACCTGTGTCCTCCGCATCCCAGTCCGACGCTCTATCCACTGCGCCACCGCCTGGTCAGGCTGTTTTTGTTTTTTTAATTGATTTTTAGCAAGTGAGAAAGGGAGATAGAGACAGGAACATAGGTCTGTTCCTGTATGTGCCCCAACCTGGGGTCGAACCGACAGCCTCTGTGGTTAGGTACAATGCTCTAACCAACCAAGCTATCCAGTCAGGGTGGCTTTCTTTTTTATTTGTATTTGAAAGAGAGAGAGACAGGAAGGGAGGCATATTATCTACTTTTTATTCAGAATTTGCCAATTGTTTTCTTATTTGTCTTTTCATTCCCTCCTCTTCCCTTCTCTTCTTTATAAGCATGCATACATACAAATATATGTACATATACATGTGTTGTGTTTTTGAGCCATTTGAGAGTTAGGCTGGAGAACATCCTGCCCCATTACTTCATAATATTTCAGTGAATATTTCCTAAGAATAAGCACATTCTCTTTCTTTTCTTTATTGAGAGCAGGGGAGGCAGAGAGACTCCTGCATGTGCTCCAACTGAACTGACTGACTGTGATCCACCTGGCAAGCCCCCTATGGGGTGATGCTCTGCCCATCTGGGGCGTTGCTCCGTTGCTCGGCAACTGAGTTTTTTTTCGCGCCCGGGGCAGAGGCCACAGAGCCAGGGGCCAACTTGCTGGAGCCAATGGAGCCATGGCTGCAGGAGGGGTGTGTGTGTGTGTGTGTGTGTGTGTGTGTGTGTGTGTGTGTGTGTTTGTCTGTCTGTCTGGATAGTTGCTTCTCCTGGGTGTCTTGACTAGGAATTGAACCCGCAACATCCACACGCCAGGCCAACATTCTACCACTGGACCAGCTGGCCAGGGCCATACAGTCTCTTTCATAAATACAGTATAACTATCAAAAGCAAGAAATTTAACATGGCTAAAATACTCTTATCTAAGCCCGTTTAATTAATTGTCCCAATAATGTTCCTTATTGCCAATTTCCCCCCAGCTCAGAATCTAATTGCAATCTCGTGTTGCTTTTGTTGTTGTTTTATTTTTAATTAAATTTATTGGGGTGACTGGTTAATTATATAGGTTGGATGGTTTCCATGTCTTGGCCACTGTTACTAATTCTGCAGTGAACATAGGGGTGTATATATTTTTGTGTGTAAATGTTTTCAAATTTTTCAGGTAGATTCCAGAAGAGAGATTGCTGGATCATGTGGTAACTATTTTTAATTTTCTGAGGAAACTCCATACTCTTTTCCATAGTGGCTGTACCAGTTTACATTCCTATCAGCAATGAATAAGGGTTCCTTTTTCTCCACAGCCTCTCCAGCACTTGTTATTACTTGTCTTATTGGTAGTAGCCATTCTAACAGGTGTGAGGTGGTATCTCGTTGTAGTTTTGATTTGCATTTTTCTCTAATAGCTAATGAAGATGAGCATCTTTTCATATATCTATTGGCCATTTGTACGTCTTCTTGGGCGAAGTGTCTGTCAGTTCCTCTGTCCACTTTTTAATTGGACTGTTTATTTGTTGTTGAGTTGTATGAGTTTTATATATCTCTATATTTTGGATATTAACACCTTGCCAGAGCTGTTTGTAAGTATCTTCTCCCATTAGGTTGGTTGCCTTTTTGCTTCCATTTTCATGGATTGAAAGAAACAACATAGTTAAAATGTCCATATTACCCAAAGCAATAAACAGATTTAATTCAGCCCCCATCAAAATCCCAATGACTTTTTAAAAGAAATAAAACATAAAACATCAGATTTATGTGGAACCACAAAAGACTGAATAGCCAAAGCAATCCTGAGGGAGAAAAAGAAGCCAAAGGTATCACACTAACTGAGTTTAATTTATACTGCAGAAAAGGATGGTTGATCTTGGCAGAAAAACAGACGCACAGACCAACAGAATAGAACTGAGAGCCAAGTAATAAAACAACATGTATATGGGCAAGTAATTTTTACAAAGGAGCCAAAAACATACAATGGAGAAAAGACAGCCTCTTCAATAGATGGTGCTGGGAAAATTGGAAAATATGAAGAAAAAAAAATGAAACTAGACTACAGTTTGTCCCCATGTACAAAAATGAATTCAAAATGGATCAAAGATCTAAACATAAGATCTGAAATAAGAAATTACATATAAGAAAACATAAGTACTAAACTTACATACCTCAGTCTTAGAGAAGATTTTAAATTTTTGACCCCAAATGCAAGGGAAGTAAATGCACAACAAAAGAAAACAGCAACAAAACATGTTGCTTTTAAGAGCAGTGTCAGTTTTAAGGAGTGACTTGAACAACTCAGAATCTTGATGCCAACTGCTCAGCAGGGTTCCAGCCAGAATGGCAAGCACATGTGGCGCCATCTTGTGGCAACAGTTCAAATAGCGTTTATAAATCACCTTGAACATCTATGAAATGATGCTCTTCTTGATGACTTAAAAATCTCAATTTTAAAAAATAATGTGGGGGCCCTGGCCGGTTGGCTCAGTGGTAGAGCATCGGCCTGGCATGCAGGAGTCCCAGGTTTGTTTCTCGGCCAGGGCACACAGGAGAAGTGCCCATCTGCTTCTCCACCCCTCCCCCTCTCCTTCCTCTCTATCTCTCTCTTCCCCTCCCGCAGCCGAGGCTCCATTGGAGCAAAGTTGGCCTGGGCGCTGAGGATGGCTCCATGGCCTCTACCTCAGGCGCTAGAACGGCTCTGGTCGCAACAGAGCAACGCCCCTGATGGGCAGAGCATCGCCCCCTGGTGGGCATGCCGGGTGGATCCCGGTCGGGCGCATGCGGGAGTCTGTCTGACTGCCTCCCCGTTTCCAACTTCAGAAAAATACAAAAAAAAAAAAAAGAAGAGAAAAAAAATAATGTGGGGATGCCTGACCAGGCGGTGGCGCAGTGGATAGAGCGTCAGACTGGGATGCGGTGAACCCAGGTTCGAGACCCCGAGGTCGCCAGCTTGAGCGCGGGCTCATCTGGTTTGAGCAAAGCTCACCAGCTTGGAACAAAGGTTGTTGGCTCGAGCAAGGGGTTACTCAGTCTGCTGAAGGCCCATGGTCAAGGCGCATATGAGAAAGCAATCAATGAACAACTAAAGTGCAACAACGAAAAACTGATGATTGATGCTTCTCATTTTTCTCTGTTCCTGTCTGTCTGTCCCTATCTATCCCTCTCTCTCTCTGTCTGTCCCTGTAAATAATAATAATAAAATAATAAAAAATAAAATAAAATAATGTGGGGAACTGTTTTAAGTATTTTTATGTTTCAAATATACATACTTTAACTTAGTATAAAATGATACTTTTCTTTATCTGAAATGTGGACACACACAGGTTAAGTTCAGTGCTGTGGGTAAAACTGTGGGCTTGATTTGAGGCATCTTTGGGAATGGATCCAGGCACCACAGTATGGCTCTGTGATATTTGGCCTCACTGGGCCTATGTTACTTCTGCAAAATAGGCTTTACAGAGACTTCTACCTGCAGGAATATTAAACAAGATCATGTATCGTTCCTAGCACTGTGTCTGATATGTGGGAGTTCTTCAATAAAGGTTAAGAAATTATTACTAGCCTGACCAGGCGGTGGCGCAGTGGATAGAGCATCGGACTGGGATGCCGAGGACCCAGGTTCGAGACCCCGAGGTCACCAGCTTGAGTGCGGGCTCATCTGGTTTGAGCAAAAGCTCACCAGCTTGGACCCAAGGTCACTGGCTCGAGCAAGGGGTTACTCGCTCTGCTGAAGGCCCGTGATCAAGGCACATATGAGAAAGCAATCAACGAACAACTAAGGTGCTGCAACGAAGAATTGATGTTTCTCATCTCTCTCCCTTCCTGTCTGTCCCTCTCTCTGTCTCTGTCACACACACACACACACACACACACACAAAATTAAATATGCATGGTGTCTTCTATTACAATTTTTGAAAGAGAAACATTTTTTATAAAAAGATAATATTAGGCCCTGGCCGGTTGGCTCAGTGGTAGAGCGTCGGCCTGGCATACGGAAGTCCTGGGTTCGATTCCCAGCCAGGGTACACAGGAGAGGCTCCCAACTGCCTCTCCACCCCTCCCCCTCTCCTTCCTCTCTGTCTCTCTCTTCCCCTCCCGTGGCAAGGCTCCATTGGAGCAAGGATGGCCCGGGTGCTGGGGATGGCTCCTTGGCCTCTGCCCCAGGTGCTGGAGTGGCTCTGGTCGCAACAGAGCGATGCCCCAGAGGGGCAGAGCATCACCCCCTGGTGGACAGAGCGTCGCCCCCTGGTGGGCGTGCCGGGTGGATTCCGGTCGGGCGCATGCGGGAGTCTGTCTGACTGTCTCTCCCCGTTTCCAGCTTCAGAAAAATACAAAAAAAAAAAAAAAAAAAAAAAGATAATTGGAAACAACATTTATAGAATCTCTGAGGCTTAATTGTACTTCTGCCAAACAGTTAAAATGACTCTAAAACGATCTTTCCAACACAGTAGCATCTAGGGTGGGGCTTAGTAACTTCTGGCTGGGGAGTTAAAGATAGTTCAACATTTCTGTATAACATGAGAAATGCTTTTAAATAAAAAGTTTTTCTTAACAGTGCCAGGCTTCTTTAAGAATTTGATGAATGCAATGGACTTTCTCTCCTGAAAAGCTCTGTCTAGGATGAAGAAAGGGGGAATTCTCATTCCTCTTGCTTTCATCTCCTGATTGCCCATGTGGCAGGGAGGACCCCATGACCACCTCCACTACTGCCAGGGATAGACCCCCAGATCCCCTGGGGATGGCGTAGAAGCGTCTTCACTTGGGGACCCTAAGAGCCGGTCCATGTAGCTTATGCAGTCACCACCAGGAGCCCATTCTTTGTGAGAAGGGTTGAAATGGATTTGAGGGCTGATGTCTGCTCCCTGGGGCTTTGCGGAGATGCCCTCTCCATCCCTCAAGGAAGGATCCTGAAATCATTTTTTTCTGAATCAAGAGGTGTAAAGCCAGCGGCCACCGCCATGGCCATGCAGATTCTCATTGGATTCGGGCAGACAGTAAAGGAACAGTGGAGCCAGAAAATGGTGGGCCATTCCGTTTATTAAAGTCTCACAAGGGCAGACGAGCAAACAGGCAGGGAATACCGCTTCTCTTTCCCTCAGGGCTCCCAAGCCCCTCAGCTCCCTCCCTCCCACCCCCCCCTCTCAATTCTTCAGCAAAACAAGAGGGGTGTGTGTGTGTGTGAATCCCTTCTCCAGCAAACAATCACCCCTCCCAAGCAGAAAGGCAATCCACATTTTGCAATCTGCTGCCCTGACGGCAAGCACCCACAACCTTCCATAGACTGTACACACATGGTGCTGTCCCAATACAAGCAGCAAACTTAAAAAACATTTGTTGACCCAACAAGAGGCCTCTGAGCAGACTTCAGATGACAAGTTACCGGACTTTTCCCCATAAGCATGCATGAGCAGCCCATATTTATAGTTATGGGAGGGGAGTTCACAGAACAGATTAGACAGTAGAGAACAACTTGGGGTTCTAGGGAATTTTCTCCTCAGTCACCCTTGATGTGGAAATTGAGAGACTGAGGCCCAGAACAATAATTAAGTGGTTTACTGAATAAGTGGGCCAGAATATGTGCAAAACTCTTCTTGCAGGGCGACTTTTAAGGCCTTTGTACGCCCCAGTTACCCAGCAAAGTTATATCCCATATTTAATTACATAGGTGATGAGAAGATAAGAATAATTTGGAGTCATAGAATGTCTAATTTATATAAACTGTTCTGTTTACATAAAACAGTCCAATAGCCCAGTTACGCAGGTATGACTGTTTCCATTTTGCAGCTGTGGATACCAAGGCACAGAAGGAAAGGCGAGCCTTCTACTCAGCCACCAGCAAGAAAATACAAAGCTGGGTTTGTGTGGTTTTAGAGCCTTACCTCAACTACGAAGGACAAACTGAAAATAAGCCACCCTGACTGACCCCAGGTCCAAGGCTCTTTAAGAGCCTAGGGACCCGGAGGAAAACCTAGAGCCGTGTAGAACATCAAAGCGTATGCAAATACAAACAGAGGCTGCCGGGAAACGTCGCTGCGGCTAGCCTCTAGGGAAAGCGGGCGTCAGTCAGAGTCCTACTGCGCCTGCTCATTCCTATCTCTTCTTTCCGTCCGGCGCCTGCGCGAGGCACATCCCTAACCCACACCGCCCAAACTTGACTATTGTACGGAGTCGCTCAGCTCTGAGTCCGCCTCCTCCCTTTCCTTGCGCCTGCGTCCTAGCACTCTCCGAGTAGAGCGGTCGCTCTTACGTCAGTTCCTGTTTGGCGGGAGAAGGCGGTATTTCCGGCCAGAGGGTGGGACAGGGCGGTAAGCGGGGGCTGGGGGGAGGGGGCGGGGGGGCCGCGCCGCGCGAGCCGTTGGGTCTGGCTCGAAGGAGGCGTTTCCACTGCCGCCGCCACCACTGCCGCCAGGAAACACAGGAGCGGGACCAAGCACCAGGAAACACAGGAGCGGGACCAAGCACAGCGTGGCAATGGGCGGGAGTACAGCCCCGCCGGAGAGGCTTGGCAGCTGCCGGTGACAGGTGAGTGCGCCAGGGCTTGTCCCCGAATGCCCCCCCCCCGCGGTGGTCGCGTCCGGACCCACCCGCAGTGCCTCGTTGGGTCGTACCACCAGTGCCTCCCGGGTGGGGGCCGCGGTTCTCGAGCCCCCCCTTCCGGGACTTAGTAGGGGTGGCTGAGCGGGGGCGGTAGTTCTAGCCCTGAGGGGGCGGGGCGGCGGGGCGTACCATTGAAGCGGCGGGGAGGCAGGCGCCAGCGAAAGTGAGAGGACCGAACCACTGCAGGGCTGGAGGCGCGGACGCCAGCATGTGCGGCCTTGGGGCTGAACTCGTGTGGTGTGAAGTGAGAGCGTGCCTAGTGGGGAGTGCTAAGCGGTTGAGGGGGCGCGACTTACGACGTGTAGGAGGCTGTACTTATTTGGGGTCGTGGGAGCAGTTCCTATAACGCATTGAGAGGGGTGGGGTCTTCTGGGGAGGGAGCTGTACCAAGTGTGGTCAGAGTAGCCCCGTCTGGGTTGTACCACTGAGGTGCATGGTGGGGGAGCCATCCTTAGAACGTAGCGCTGTATCCGAGTGGGAAAGTTGTGATGTTTATGGTCTTTGAGAGACTGGGCCCACCCAATTGGGTGTTCAAGGGAAGTGTTTTGGGAGGGCTATACTACTAGTGATCAAGAGGGGCTTCTGCCTCGTATGTTTAGTGGGTGGGACTTGGGATTTACAGGGAGCTGGAGGGGAGTATCATCTTTTATTAAACTTAATGACTTTGGGGGGAACTGGATGGACACTGGATTCCCTTGTACCCCAGAATTCTTTCATATTATTACAGTCTATTTTAAGGTATGTGGGACAGATACCTCTGTGTGTGGCAGGTTCTTTCCACAGGGTCTGGGGGAGATGTCTTAGAAGCCACTGTTTGAAATTTAGGGAGAAGGGGTAGTGAGCTTGAATTTAAGGAGTGTGCTTCTGGACCTGCTGAAGAGTTTGGAGGGACTGTTTGGTGTGGGACATGTCTCTTCCAGGGCAAAGTGGCTGGGGACACCTTGATACTTGGGATTTTGAGGACCCCCTTCCTCGGATTTGGAGGCTGCTTGGGCTCAGCAGGAGCCTGGACTGAAGTAATTAGGTCCATCATGGGCTGCCATTCAGCCTTGTTTCTTTTTCCTGTCTCATACAAGCATGGGGAGTTACAGTAAGTCAGGTGCCTGACCTTTGTTGACGATGGGTGTGAAGAGACCAGGCACCACCCACTACAGGCCCTTCTGTCCTCCATGTGGCTGTTTGTGTCTCTTGGAATGGTTAGCATTCCAGGTGCCTGTCCTGTTTACGCTCCCCATCAGGCCATAACAGTTGGCCTCACCGTTAGGCAGCAATGAGGCTAAACCCTGTTTTCCCAGCTGTTCCTCTTTGCATAGGCCAAGGGGACTTGGGGGGCGGGAGGTGGGAGAGCTGCCCCTGGCTCAGCCTGATCCAGAGAGGAAGACTGCTCTTCTGAAGGACTTGCAACAGCCAAATTCCCCACAGATCTGGTTTCTCACTATGGCTGCTTGGTGGGTGTTAGGAGCAGCCAGATCCAGATGGGAAGCCACTGCCCTGCTATCCAGGCCAGCTTGTGACCTTGGCTTGCCTGGTAACCTCTGCCCCAGGTCTGGAGTTCCCAGAGGGCAGGCTGTAGTCCCTGATTTACCCAGCTAACATGGGCTGGGGATGTGGTCAAAAGGGAGAATGGTTGTTTCTGGTCCACAGCATCAGCTACCAAGCTGGTGGGCTTCCATAGGTTGTGGTTCCTGGAGAGAATGGTCCCTGAGTCTCTTTGTGGCTGTGGTGGCTCTGTAGAATTTTTCTCCACTAGGGGTTTGTTCTGCTGGTTTCCTTCTGCTAGTTTTAGAGGGTTTGCCTGATGGGCTTAACAGCAGCAATAAAAACAATAATCATGAGATTGATGGCTGACATTTATTGAGTGCATTCTTTGTACCACATACTGTTTAAAATGCTTCACATGGATTAACTTACTGTATACTCACATCCTTTAGTAGGTACTGTTATGATCCATTTTAGAAGGGGAAACTGAGGCACAGAAAGGCAGATAATTTCCAGAACTAGTGAATAGCCAGTGTTAATTGAACATCCAATATATGTCAGTCATGTGACAGGCCTCTTACACACATTATCTCATTTAAATCTCAAAATACTCCTATAAGGTGGGTATTGGTTGGGCCCGTTTTATAGATCCCAATGAGGTAAGAAGTGTAATACCTGTTTTACAGGTGAGGAAACTTAGGCACTTCCTGTGAAGTGAAACGATTTGTCCAGTTTTTGTGTTTTTTTTTAGATTATTTAAAAAGTTCATTTTTAGAGAGAAGGGGGGAGGAGCAGGAAGCATCAACTCCCATATGTGCCTCGACCCAGGCAAGCCTGGGGTTTCGAACTGGCAACCTCAGCATTCCAGGTTGACATTTTATCCACTGCGCCACCACAGGTCAGGCAGTTTGTCCCAGTTCTTACAGCCAGGGGTGGTACAGTTGGGATATGAATCCCTGGCCTCATTTGGCCTTAGAGTGAACCTCATGTCAACAAGTAACTGTGATAATGGTTTATTTTCACCCAGGTATGGATGTGGTGTTTCTATACATTTTGCAGAGTCAGAAATTGGGACTCTCAGACTTAGGGGGCCAACTTGGGGTTTGAATGCCTGTCGGCTTGTTGCTGGTGGCATGTACTCCCAGCTCTCTGGGTCCAGTGAGGCTGCAGTGAGGCTCTGTCACCTCAAAGCCCCTGCCCTGCTAGCTGCACCCTTGGCCGTTTTCCTTCTCTTGTCCACAGAACCTGTGACTACTGTGAGCACCTCTGCAGGCAGTCAGTCCAGCAGTTCTGGCTTGCTGGTGGAACTTGGTCCATCCTCAGAGTTGAGCCAGGGCATCTTTTAACCCAGGGTAGAGCATATACTAGGAGCTGGGAGAAGACAATGAGAGCGACATGTAGGGGGTGTCACAGCTACCAGGGCACCCGTGTTAGAGGTTTCTACACAAGGATGGTGTAGGGGGCATGCATGCAAGTTCTGGTGCTTTCATGTTTTGGCTGTGTAACCTTGGGCCCCAGTGTTCATCTCTGTGCAGTTGGCTCAGAAGGAGCTCCCGCCTCAGGCTATTATGAGGGTTAAATGAGTTAGTTAATTCATGAGAGGTTCCTCAAAGAGTGCCTGGCACTGTGTAAATGCTTAGCAGTCCTGAGGGCATCAATCCCGCACCCTCAGTCTTGCTAACCAGCCTCTCAGCTTGACCCAGCCAGGATCCAGGAATCTGGTGTCCAGCCAGGATCCAGGAATCTGGTGTCCAGCCAGGATCCAGGAATCTGGTGTCCTGGTCTCTAACCTTTTTAAAGAGCTGCGCTGAAGTGACTCAGAGCACAGGGTTCAAATCCAGCCCCTTCACTCACTGACTGTGTGACATTCAGCAGGTTCCTGAACTCTTCGAGCCCTTTTCATCGTATGTGTAGTGGGATGATGATAACCGTCTCTTAACAGGTTGTTGTGAAGGTTAAATGGGTTAATTTGTGGGAAGCATTTATAACTGGGAAGGTGTAACAGTAAGCCTACAATAAGTATGTCCTGCTCTCACTTTATTTAAGAAGAGTGCCTGACACATGGTGCATCATAGGATATCCTGGCAACTATAGTTCTTACTATTTCTGCTAGAATTTTGAAGGCCCTTTCAGGTTATAGAACCTTGTCAGATAACACCAGGAGGAAGAAATGGCCAAAATTAGCACCTCCAGTTTCCCAATGAGGGTTGGGAGTGGGAGGGACAATCAAATAAAAATTGGCAAAAGCAGTGCCCAGACCCATCTGTTGTCTACACAATTGCTGCCCGGAGACCCTTCAAGATAAAAATTCCAGCTCCTTTCCAGATGTTAGCCTCTGCTAAACCTGCTCTTCTTTCCTATGTGTGTTTTTATTGCATCTCCACCACAGCCCCCAGGAGGTGGGAATGGCCTTGACCCTGGTGAGGAATAGCCCTTTTGAAAGCTGCAAGGCCTTCCAGGTGGGCAGGGAGAGTTGGAGAAGTGCTCATGGATTTGGGCCAGGCTTTGTAGAGCCTGGTGGACCTGGCCAAGAAGTGTAGATTTAACCCTGAAGGCATTGCAGGGCTGAGAAAAAGTTTTCATTCATCCACCACTATTCATTGAGCACCCACTGCATGCCTGGCATTGCTTCAGGTGCTGGGGATATAGGCATGTACTTGACAAAGGCCCTACCCCCATGGAACGAAGAAAGACAAACCCTAAACCTGGTGGATAAACAAGCGGCAGGTTAAGGGGTCTAGGCAGTGAATTAAAATCAGATATGCCTGACCAGGCAGTGGTGCAGTGGCTAGAGCGTTGGACTGGGATGCAGAGGACCCAGGTTTGAAACCCTGAGGTAGCCGGCTTGAGCCCAGGCTCATCCGGCCTGATTGTGGGCTCATCCGGCTTGAGTGAGGGGTTACTGGCTTGAGCATGGAATCATTGACATGACCCCATGGTCTCTGGCTTGAGGTCCAAGGTCGCTGGTTTGAGCAAGGGGTCACTAGTTCTGCTGTAGCCCCCTCCCACCTCCCAGTCAAGGCACATATGAGAAAGCAATCAATGAATAACTAAGGTGCCGCAACGAAGAATTGATGCTTCTCATCTCTCTCCCTATTGTCCCTATATGTCCCTCTCTCTGTGTCACAAAAAAAAAAAAAAAAATCAGGTGTGACTGGTGCTCCTTTAGATGGGCTGTCAGGCAGGCCTAGGAGACGGACAAGGAGACATGAGAAGGAAGAGCCTTGGGGTGTAGGGGGACAGCAGTGCAAAAGCCCCAAGGAGGCTGGGCTTGGTGAGGTGCAGGGGCTGGGTCACTCAGAGCCTTGTAGCCTGCCCTGAGGAGCAACTTGGTCAGATTTAGGGTTTTAATAGGTGCCTTTTGCTATAAGAGAGGTTCTCAGGCTTCTGCTTGGGGTGGGAGTAGATTTTAGAGTTGGTCAGGGAGTTTCACATGTCTCCCACTTCCCCCTTGACTAGAATCTCCCGTTTTAGAAATGCTGAAGGCCTGATGGTTGACTCCCTTCTCTGTGGTTTTCACACTGTGTTCCCCCAGGGCCCATGAGTATTCCCTTTAGGGACAGATTGGGGAGGGGGGCTCAATGGCCTGATGTGCTGCCAACCCATCCCCAACCCAAATAGTTGGCTAATATCAAGTAACAGTGCAGAACAATAGTAATACCTGATAAAAAGCATACTTGCTGATTTTGCCTTCCGCTCAGCTTGTGCCTGAGTACCTGCACCATTCCTGGTGCTGCTCTAGAACTTGGAAGACCAGGCCTTGTGGGCTGCCTTCTAGTGGAGACAGGTTCCCAGCAAACAAATCTGTCATAGGATGTCAAGTCAGAAACAATGTTATGAAAGCAGAGGGGGTGGGGGTCAGAGAAAAGAGTGTGGGGATGTTAGTACGTTTTAGCAGGGATGGTCAGGGAGGGCCTCCCAGAGGAAGTGACATGTAGGTAGGAACTGGAGTGGTGAAGGAGCTGTGGGAGGATTTGAAGGAAGACCCCTGAGACCAAAGAGGAATCAGCGATGATTCTAACCTCACAGTGGTGAGACTTGAGGCCTGGAGAGCCTCAGTAACCTGGGCTGGGTCCCCTAGTCTGGCAGTGTTGGGCCAAGCTCTGAATTTAGACCAGGGGTCCCCAAACTTTTTCCACAGGGGGCCAGTTCACTGTCCCTCAGACCATTGGAGGGCCGGACTATAAAAAAAACTGAACAAATCCCTATGCACACTGCACATATCTTATTTTAAAGTAAATAAAAACGGGAACAAATACAATATTTAAAATAACAAGTAAATTTAAATCAACAAACTGACCAGTATTTCAATGGGAACTATGGGCCTGCTTTTGGCTAATGAGATGGTCAGTGTGCTCCTCTCACTGACCACCAATGAAAGAGGTGCCCCTTCCGGAAGTGCGGCGGGGGCTGGATAAATGGCCTCAGGGGGCCGCAGTTTGGGGACCCCTGATTTAGACAGTATGGTTCTGGAGTTCTCCAGTTCAGGAAGACACTCTAACCGTGGGTGAGAGTCGCTTCTAATTCCTCACCTGAGCCTCAAACCTGAGGTTTAGCACAGAGAGCAAGAGCCTGGCTGTTGATTTTCCCATGTTCATTCTGGAGTGTCTTCCTGGAAGAAGCAGAGCCCCTCAGAGCGTGCTCTCAGGGTCTCCAGCATTTCTTTGGATTGGGAGGTTGGAAAGGAGTGTCCTTTGTAGTTGATCTCAAAGCCTCTGAGGGACCCAGGGACGCCCCTCCCTGGGCCTCTCTTTGATTTCCCAAGTGGAAGGCTTTTTCAACCATCAGGCCTCTGGGCTGCACGGTGGGGTGGTTCCGTGGCAGGCTCTTCTGGACAACCAGCCAAGCAGTGAGAGGCCCAGCTGGGGGAGACAGCGGTGGGAGCAGGACCAGGAGGGAGGGAGCATGGGAGTGGACGTGGGAGGGGCGGTGGGGTAGGATCTCAGCCTGGCCCCCTTGAGGGCAGGACCCACTGCCACCTCAGCACCCACAGCAAGGCTTAGCTGTGTTGGGTTCGTGGAACAGGGAACAGCAAGCCAGGGCTGTCAGAGGGGAGACTGCATGTCTGAGGTCCCTACAGGAAGTTCTGGAGCTCAGCTGTCCTGCCCAGGAAGCTCGTCCACAGATGTTTCTAAGGGTGAGGCCAGAAAGCCTGTCTTGGTTTGTCACCTTGTGGGCCCTTTATGAATGGACTGGGGTGACTGCCACTCCCTTGTTTCCCTCTCTAGCGCCTCTCACCCTGGTTTTAGGTCCTCTTCACCTGGTGGGTCATTGTGAAGTGGTCATGGCTGGGAGCAGCAGGCCTGGGTGTGATCCCTGCTCCTGGCACCCCCCCCCCCCTTGGTTGCCAAGGAACCCTGGAGACCTTATTTCATCTCTGATGTGTATTTTGCTCAGCTGAAATGGAACGATCCCTGGCAGGGCTGTAGGGAGGGCTCAGGGAGCTAACATGTTAGAGAGTGCTTGTCATGGGCCTCCTGGGAAGGTGCTCGATGGACCCGAGCTGCTGCTGATTTTACTGTTGGAGATTTTCAGGCTGGGCATCTGGGAACAGAGAAGGGGCTCTGGATTCAGCCAGATGGGGCTTGCTGGGTGGCACAGTGGGTTTGTGTTTAGAGCCTTGGGAGGGGGTGACAGGTCAATTGGCTGAGGATCTCTGCTGGGAAGGCTCCAGACAGAAAAAGTAAGCACACCCATTGCTTATACCCTGCTGGGCCAGACATGGCTCTGGCACTTTGTGCATGTTAGCTCAGATGCATAGTAGCCTGTGAGCATGTAGTAATCACCTCCATTTGGTAGGTGGGAAACTGAGGCATAGAAAGCTATATAGAATACCTGTGTTGTTATTGATAGCCAGTAGAGTGGTCCCTCTGGGTCAGGCACTGCTCCGTGGTTTTATGTGCTTGCTCTACCACAAGCAGGGAGCTGGGCACAGCTGTTCTCCCCATTTCCCTTAGATGATATTTTCAGAAAGTTAATGTAGGCATATCATGAATCATCTGGATCATTTCTCTCTTTTCTTTCTTTCTTGATTTTAGAGAAAGAGGAAGGGAGAGCGAGAAAGAAACAGAAACATTGATCTGTTTTTGTATGTGCCCTGACCAGAGATCAAACCTTGGCAACCTTGGAGAATTGGGACCATGCTCTAACCAATCGAGCTATCTGGTCAGGATCATTTCTTTTAGCCAACTAGTGACAATATTCACATAGGTGCCACTCCCATAAGCTCCGACTAATTGAAGCTCAGGCGAGCCCTTGACTTTGCCCTTTTCCTTCGTGTAATTGCTGCCTGTTCTCCCAAATCTCTGGCTGTGTGTGAAGCACATCTCATTGGGGCCCCATGACAACCCTGGGTTGTTAAGAAAAACCATCTTTTGAAATAAGAAGCATACGTTTGGTTGGGTTGGTGTTAAGATCCATTTCATAGATGAGGATGCTGAGGTTCCACATAAGCGACTCATGCAGCCTACAAGTAGTAGCCAGGATGTGAGTCAACCAGGACTCCAGGTGTGGGTTTGGAACTCTGAGCCCTGTTTGAACTTTCTCGGCTGAGTGGGTCAGGGCTCTGGAGTGATGTCAGAGCTTCTCCTTGGCCCCTCAGGCCTGTGAGCATCATGGTACTCACCTCACCCCATCCCTCCTCTTGCCTTCAGGTTCCTGCTGCTTCATTAGCTGAAGTTCTGTAGAGTGCACTTTCAATCTGCTAGCTACTGGTCATATGTGGCCATTTAAATTTTATTAAATTTTATTTAAATTTATTGATTTTTAGAGAGAGAGGGAGAGAGAGAACCACATATTTGTTGTTCAACTTATTTATGCATTCATTGGTTGATTTTATTTTGTTTTATTTTTATTTTTTTACAGAGACAGAGAGAAGGATAGACAGGGACAGACAGGAACAGAGAGATGAGAAGCATCAATCATTAGTTTTTCGTTGCGCATTGCGACACCTTAGTTGTTTATTGATTGTTTTCTCATATGTGCCTTGACCGTGGGCCTTCAGCAGACTGAGTGACCCTTTGCTCGAGCCAGTGACCTTGGGTCCAAGCTGGTGAGCTTTTAGCTCAAGCCAGATAAGCCCACGCTCAAGCTGGCGACCTCGAAGTCTTGAACCTGGGTCCTCGGCATCCCAATCCAATGCTGTATCCACTGCGCCACCATCTGGTCAGGCCATTGGTTGATTTTTGTATGCGCCTTGACCAGGGTTTGAACCTGCAACCTTGACGTGTTGGGACAATACTAACTGAGATACCTGGCCAGGGTGCCATTTAAATTTTTTTTAAGATTTTATTTATTCATTTTAGAGAAGGGGGAGGGGGGGGAGAGAAGGGGGAGGAGCAGGAAGCATCAACTCCCATATGTGCCTTGACTGGGCAAGCCCAGGGTTTCGAACTGGCGACCTCAGCATTCCAGGTCGACGCTTTATCCACTGCGCCACCATAGGTCAGGCCTTAAATTTTGAATAATTAAATAAAAGTAAGAATTTAATTCTTTAGTTGCACTAGCCATAGTAGCCACATTTCATCATTACAAAAAGTTTTGTTGGTTAAATCACTCATCTCCTGCACTCACCTGTGATCTTGGGCAAGTGATTTAGTCTCTCTGGGTCTGTTTCCTTTTCTGAAGAATGGGATAGTAACAGTATCTACCTTTCAGGATTGTGTGAGGGTTGATATTAATCCAGGCCAGGCATGTTGTAAGCACTCAGGAAATGCTAGATGAGGATGGGACCCTGCCTGTTTGCTCCTAGGTGTCCTAGCAATGAGGTGGGAACAGAGGCCACCAGACGCTGCCTCAGAGCTCCGGACTGGGAGGTAGCGGGTAATGATGTAAAGCAGTGCCTGTGAGGGAGGAGCCCTTCGGCCAGGCTGGAGGGCCATGTGTGTGTATGCATGTACCCGCGTACATGTGTTTGTTGGGGGCAGCCCGGTTCTGCAGGGTGTTAAGGGTGGGCTGGCTGTGGGACGGGAGAGCTTGGTCTCTTGGAAGCAAGGGCAGGAGGAGGTGGAAGAGTCTCATCTAGGATGACGTGCTCCAGCCTTCTTGGCTGTGTCCTAGCTGCCCGGCCTTGGGTACTCACTGAATCCTTCCTGGTCTTAGTTTCCCAATCTATTGAGTATGGGTCCTCATAGTCCCTAAGTGAGCCAGGTGGTGGGAGTGACAGGCCACTGCACAGGGCTTCTGGGTACAGCTCCTGAGAGGAAGGCTGTGCCCCTGCTTCACTAGGGCCAGGGGATTTCGTATGCTGCTCCTCCTCAGGCCAACAGTTCCCCATCTCTCTACAAGATATAGCCACAGGCCTTACAGTGGCCTCGCAGTCCCTGCCCAACCAGGCCTGCAGCTTCCTCTGTTGCCGTTTGTGCCTTACTTTCTCCTGCCCCCTCCTGACTGTCTTCCACAGGCCACGCCTGGGCACTGCTCTTCCTGGCCCGGTGCACTCTTCCGCAGATCTCAGCATGGCTGCCTGGTCTCTTTCAGGTTTCTGCTCAGATTGCAACATCTCAGTGACCCCTGTAACCTTATACAAAATTAGAAGCTCCTGCCCCCTTCCCAACACCTAGTTCTCCATATGCTGCTTTTCTCCATAGCATTTGTCAGCTTCTGATATTCTATATTTATTTAACTTAATTCATGCCTGTCCACCCTCCATGCTCCACCCTCATCCCCTACCCTGTAAGCTTCCCCAGGGCAAAGAGTTTGTTTTAGTCACTGCTGCTTCCGTGGTGACCAGAGCTGTGCTGACATAGTATGGGTGCCATCTTTTTGGAATGAATGAATGCAGGATTTTTTGTTTCACCTTCACTTGGCAGAAATCTGAACTCAAAAGCTGTGTTTCTGTTTGCTCCCC
Organism: Saccopteryx leptura; assembly: GCF_036850995.1. Classification (NCBI taxonomy): domain Eukaryota; kingdom Metazoa; phylum Chordata; class Mammalia; order Chiroptera; family Emballonuridae; genus Saccopteryx; species Saccopteryx leptura. The sequence goes on along the minus strand of NC_089511.1, from coordinate 46,125,034 downwards.
GCCCACCTTGCATTAATGAATGCTCTGGGCTGGCCCCGTGCAGGGTGGGGCTAGGGACACGAAGGGAACCAGGATAGGCCCCATCCCTGCTTTGTGGAGCTCTCAGTCCAGTGGTGGCAAGGGGCACTTTACCCAGATAATAGTATATGTGACTGAACACAGTGAAGGTTAGTGCTGTGAGGGTACAGAAAGGCTGAGCCTGAGGGTCTGTGAATTGTTATAGAGGGCTATTGTCCCTGAGGAAATGAGGGGTTGGGTAAAGGTGGGTGAGCAGTGTGCCAGGTGGATGGACTGGCATGTGCAAAGGCCCTGGGTTGAGAGAGAGAATGACAAGGAGCGTTCAAAGGACAGAGAAGGGGAAGTTTGTGTGAGGGAAGCACACTGACTCATGAGGCTGGAGAAGAGGTAGGGGCCACCTCAGGTGGGCCCCTGTAGCCTCCATAGGACCTTGGATGTGATCCCTGAGCAGGGGAAGGACAGGGTCAGCTGTGTTTGGAGGATCCCTCTGGCTGTGGCATGGTGTTCTCAGTATGTTTGGAGCCCACAGCCAGACAGACTCAAATATTTGACATGATTTTTGTAGGTGCTGTAAGGCCCTGGGTGGCAGGGTGAGGGGG